>NW_009953512.1:434956-501384 GCF_000747805.2 Chaetura pelagica | reverse complement strand
CCCATCCCCTGTGCTGGGGGGAAGGAGGGAGAGAAACTGGGAACAAAGGGATGGAGGGGTGGGGTGAGGGGTGTGAGCCCTGCTCTGGGGGTGTCTGTGTCCTGTGGGCATCTGATCAGTGTGAAACTGAATTATTATTTTTCCCCAGGTTGAGTCTGTTTTGCCTGGGACCTTAATGGGTGAAGGACCCTCCTTGTCCTTTGTCTCAACCCGTGAGCTCCTGGTTGGGTTTGTCCTCCCCATCCCAGGGTGTGTGTGGTGGGAGCTGAGTGAGGCCCCGGGGCTGGTGCTTTGTTGTCCTGTTGGTCCTGAACCACCACAACTGAGTTATTCAGACTGTCTTGAAGCTCCAGAAGCCAAGATTTCCAGCCTGCAGGGAATGCTGCTGAGATCTTGGAGCCTTTTGAGGCCCCTGGGCTACCTGCAGCATTTGGTGTCTCCATTGCCAGATGAGGAGCCAGAGCTTTTCCCTCTGGTCTCCTCTGGGACATCAAGACTTCCCACCCCAGGGCTTCTCCATTTGGTTTGTCAACAACAATTCTGAAATGAAAGCAACCAAAGCAACCCAAAACCTAAACCATAGTGACTTGATTTCTTTTTTTGTTTCCCCTCAGCTAAATATTTGCAGAGCCAAAGATGAAGTACTAATTTATTTATTTTTTTAAAATTATTTCCTTTGGGAACAAAGACTTTTCAAATAAAAATGTTGGCATTTCCTGATGAACAGAAACTCAGAGCCCTGTTGTCTGCCTCAAGGTGCTGCCATTACACAGGTCCTTGCTCCATTACTACATAAATGAGGGTAAACCAGGAAGTTTTGGCTGCAAATGAGTTTTTAATGAGTTAGACTAATCCAAATACCTAATGATGGGCAGTCTTCTCCCCACAGAGCTTATGATATAAACAGATGAAGTGTCTGCAGTGGTGTTGGAATTAAAAAAACATCCTAAAATAGAGTTTGAAAGGTTAGGATCCTCTTGCCTGATTTGCATATATAACTATAAAAATCAAATAGGAGAGTTACTTGGAAAATACAGGTAGGAGTGATGGAATCACTGCCCTCAGTCAATGAGAGGGAGGGGTTTTGGGGTTTTAGTTACCACAAACAAAACCAAAATTCAAGGAAATTGATGCACAGCAACATTTCCCAGTGAAGAGTCAACCCTTGAACATTTTCATGAGTGAGGCACAATTGTCCCACCTCAGGGCAAGACTGACCCTCTCCAGTCTGGCCCAGTCTGGGGGCTTTGATGGTTCTGCTATTTTGGGCTAAAGGCCTTGGCAGGAGGCAGGAGAGGCTTTAAGCATCAAGACTCACAAGTTCAGCCTCCACCAGTGCAGCCAGTGGTGAAACATTGATGTTGACCATGACCATTGGACACACGACTGGGGCTCTGGCCTTTCCTCTGGGTTGAGCCTTGATCACTTGTCAAACCAGGGCTTGCAACAAGACATCAGCTGCTGTCAATGAGATGTTCAGCCTGTTCCCACCCTGACAGTGACCCTCTGAGCTTACGTGTGAAATGGCAATGGCTCCAAGATAAGTCCCTGTTACTTTTTTTCCACTGTTTTCTTAGGAGATAATGATATATTATGAAACTTTGACTTATTCCACTTTTTGTGGAGTTCTTTCCAACCACAAGGTTTGCCTGAGTTCTCTTTGGATTTGGTTTCTTCCCATCCAGCTTCTTTTTTTTTTTCCTTTTAACTATCACTCTCCCTTGCTCCTCTCTCATTTCCTCTCACAAACAGAAAGGGAATTCACATTGCAATGGGTCACAGATGCAAAACTGGCAAGAGTGAGCTCCACAGACACTCTCTTTTATTGGGTTCAACCAGAGGTCAAAGAGGTTGGCTGAGGGACAAAACAGAGCAAAAAACCTACCCAAGCCCTACTGTGTCATCATCTTCCCACTTGGCTGTGAGAAGGATGGGCCAGGAGAGGTGAAGGGATTCTTGCTCTGTAGCCACCCCTGCAAAGTCCCAGGATAAAGAGGCACCTCCAAGCCTTGGTTTGGGCCACCACACTTTTGGGGTGGCCCTGGCAGGGGAAGCTGGTGTCCAGGCTGGTGAGGGAATGGGGAGGGCAGCCAAGGAGGGTGGAAAGAGGACACACAGAAGAGATGCTGTCCAGCTGTCTCACATGTGCTCAGTGGTTGCAGCTGTGCTGGGGGATGTGGAGGAGGAAGCCCAGCTGTGTGTGCTCTGGGACTGCCTGTGGGGTGAGAGAGGGGGGAGAGCAGAACAGGGAATCACAGAATAACTTTGGTTGGAAAAGCCCTTTAAGATCATCATGTCCAAACATTAATCCAGCCCTGCCAAGGCCACTACTAACCTGTGTCCCTCAACACCACATCTACATGGCTTGAACTTGCTCCATGTATGGAGACTCCATCACTGCCCTGGGCAGCCTGGGCCAGGGTCTGACAACCCTTTTGGGGAATGAATTCTTCTTAAAACCCAATATAAACCTCCCCAGGCACAACTTGAGGCCGTTCCCTCTTGTCCCACCCCTTGTTCCTGGGGAGCAGAGCCCGACCCCCCTGGCTCCAACCTCCTCTCAGCAGCTGCAGAGCCAGCAGGTCTCCCCTCAGCTCCTTTGCTCCAGGCTGGACACCCCCAGCTCCCTCAGCTGCTCCTGCTCACCCTTGTGCTCCAGCCCCTTCCCCAGCTCCCCTGCCCTTCCCTGGACATACTTCAGCTTGTCCTCATTGTCCTTGTTGTCATGAGGGGCCCAGAACTGACCCCAGGATTCAAGGTATGATCTCAAAAGTGCCTAGTACAGAGAGGTGAGATGAAAGTCAAGGGTTTCAAGAGGTTCTCTGTTCCTCAAGGTGAGATAATGGCAGACAATATCCCAGGAGCAAGACACTGACAATCACAGGTACATGTAGATCTGAGCTTATCTGTTCCTATCAAAGGCAGCTGTGCCTGCCCCACAGGGCTTTGACCCATAGATCAAAGACTGTGATGTCCCCAGTTTCCATCAGCTTGCCCAGGTTTGAAAAGGCAAAACAGCTGCAGCTCTGAGAGGGGCTTCATACCCTCACTGAGGAGCAGCAAACACAGAAAGAGAACCTGTCAAAGGCCAACAGTTCATGCAGGGCTTGCAATGTCTGACCCAAAAAACCCTCTCATGAAATACAGATTCCAAGCAGAAAGTCACACCAGGAAATGAAGGTGAGGATGGTCACCTGCCTGAGCAGCTTAGTGACATCAAGGAAAGATGGCAACAGGGTTGGTGGAAGCATTCCCTCCACTCACTAATTCTAAGAGCATCAGATAAGCAGGAGGAAGAACATCCAGCTCAGATTTGGTCTCGGTGCTAACTTAAGAGGGCAGAGAGCTCACAGAGCATCCCGTGGGAACCCTTGGAGGAACTTGGGCTTTCAGTGGAAATACACCATCACCAGGGAAAAATGGAAAAGACATTCCCTGGCAATCTGTCTGTAGTCTGGAAGACTTCCCCAATGCAGCCATCAGATAAAATCTGACCAGGGCAAGGAAGTGCTGGTGTCCAGAGGGAACTCCAGGGAGAGCAGAGGATGCTGGAGCAAAGGAACTGCAGAGCAATAAAATTAGAAGCCAGGAAGGATCAGAAGCAAGAGGAATGACTCAGAGGCAAAGTGATGATACACCACAGAGTGAAAGAACAAAGGTCATAACTAGAGCCCATCATGTAAAGGAGGTGATTAGCCTGGAAATCTCATGGTGAGCCCCTCAAGTTGCTCTATAAAATGGAAAGGAGCCCATGACTATTGTCTGAGCACTGCTCCTGTCTTGCTGTCACCTGCTGCATTCAGACAACACCCTGAGCCACCTGTCCAGGCTGACAAAAATCTGTGATGTTGCCCCTGCAATTCAGTGGCACTTTCTCTTTGAGTGTGTCCAGGGAAAAACAAGCCACCCTGATGTTCCACAGGGGAACCTCAGCTCAGTTCTGACTCCTTTCCATTAAATGAAGAGATCAGAAAAGTCTACCCTCAGGAGATAAATCCCAACAACCTTCCATGCCAATAAGTCAATTCCTCCAGCTTCAGGTGACTCCAAACTAGGTGCTGGCTGCCTTGCCCAAGCCAGCCTTGAGCAGCTCACCTGCCAGAGCTTCCTCTGAAGAGCCTGTCCTACAAGCCAGCAGTACTTGGTTATGAAAGGTTTCCTTTCATACTTACATTTTCCTTAGCTCCACTTCATCCCATTCATCCCTGTTATCACCCTCAGCACCACCCTGATCTCTTGAGTTCCACAGCCTCTAGATTTACAAAGAAATAAAGCTATCATTTTCCTTAGCTCCACTTCATCCCATTCATCTGTGTTATCAACCTCAGCACCACCCTGATCTCTGAGTTCCACAGCCTCCAGATTTACAAAGAAATAAAGCTTTCCTTTAATCATTCCTTTTTACCTTTCATCAAGTTATCTCTGGCAAAAGCCTATGAAAATTGGTGCAACAGGACTCCAAGACCCAAGGTTTGTTGAGATCTTGAGGGCAGGACACTGGTTTTTGCTATGTTCATGTGGCACTGAGATATTTATGCTAGATAAGATCACCAGACAGACATGCAATAAATGATCAGGTGTCTCTTTTGGAAACAAAATATTTATTGGAACTGGATGGAATTCATTTAATTTAAAATAAAACTGAGTTAACAGTTCAAATAGTATTAAGAACTTTGAAAGGCTCACAAGGTTATTGAAAACTACCTGTTTTGCTGGCTGAAATTTTGCTTGGAATTTTCCAGCTAAAAAAAACTCCACACTAAAATATTCTGTTCTCCCCACTCTTCAAAAATTAACAGGGTGAATTCCTGAAATTCATTGCTCCTCTTTCAATGTGTTCTCATTCTACACCAATTCCTTTGTCAGCCTGAACATAAATTTATTTTCTAAAGGATCTTTTGCACAAGGCTGGGATGCCCTGGCTTGGTGATCTATCACCAGCTGGTGGGGACAAGAGGAGAGCTACTCCCATCAGGGCTCAACTTGCCATATTTTTGGCAAAACAAGCATCTTAAAGATCCAGAAATGGTGAGCACTAGCAAGAAACTTAGAAACCTAAACAGGCTACACCTGGCCAGGGGGCTTTTCCATTGGCTAAATCATTTAAAGAGGTTGTTTATGTGACTTCAGGAACAAGTGATGTAGGTAAAGTGATGGTATTCACTATGGGAAATAGCAGTGCCACAGAGGGAAATGTGAGCAGCTGCTGATCTTGAGCCACTCAATAAAACAGATTTCTAGGTGCACAAGAAATGTGAGGGAAGAGGAATTCTGTTAAGCTGAAGGTGTAAATGAAAAAAAGGATTCCATCAAGCACTAAAATATGTAAAGCTAATACATGCTGAGGCATGTGCAACCCTGAGGAAGAGCCTCTTCACTGAGATTCCATGGACCTTGGATAATCCATTTGGAAAACAATATTGGATTTTTCTTTTTTTTAATTCTTTTTTATTTTATTTTTTTTTTTTTGTCCAAACTGACAAGCTCTTTGTGAGTGAGAGAAATGGTGGTTATCCAGAGGAAGAAGAGTCAAAGCAATCTGCATCAGACACTGCAAAGAAAAATGCAAAAAGAATAAATAAACCAGTAAGTAGCAATAATGTCAAATCATTGAGGCACCTGTGTGAAGGGTCAAGTGTTCCACAGAAAAGGCAACTGATTCCTTCAGAGGTTTTGACAGAGCCAAGGCAGTTATGGCTCCTACTCCAGCTCTGTTTTGTTTTATTTGAACTCCTTCCTTCAGCCTCTGAACTTTGTTCTGTTTGGATGGATCAGCCCAGTGTTATTCTGGGTAGCCAGTGCAGCCTAGAAGTTCCCTACTTATCATTCACCCACCATCCATTCCCTGGTTTTTCCTTTGGCTGAGAAAAGCAGGGTCAACATCAGACACAAAGAGGACTTGGCTTTGAGAAAGATTTTGGAAGAGGAGCTAGATATTGCACAAAATAAAAAGGAAGAAGAGAGAGAGGTATCTCCAGGCATTGTTATCAGCACTGAGGAGGCTGCCAGGGTGCAGGACTGGGATTTAGAAATACATAAAGAACAGGGTATTGCTGAGGTTGGAGAACCATAGAGGATCCTCTTCTAGGGACCTGAGACATCTCATTGTGTTCTTTGGCACCCAAGTGGATGCAGGAGAATGCTGATTTCTTCTAACTAAGGGACAGAGTGGTGAATGGCTCTCAGATGAAACATTCCTTCTTGGGACAGATGGTACTTTGGCCATGGAACAAACCCTCGGTCTCCAGTGGTGTTGATATCTCCTCTGCTACTCCTAAGTTCAGATGGCAACAGCACACCCTGAACACCATCAATAAGTAAAATTCCTCTTGACAGCATTGCACTGTCTGATGTGCAGCCCAGCTTCTTAATCTCACTCTGCTTCTTGTTGCCTCAGCTGCAGCCAAGTCATCTGGCCAGTTTTCCCACTTCTTGTCCTTTCTATTCACTCATTTCTGTGTTTTCTTTCACAGTGACTCTCCCATCTGATATCCTCTGTTGGCTCCACCTAATGCAATTCCAGACTGCCTTTTTTAACAGACATTGCCATTAGTGTAGACACAGGCTTATAGATACACATGGACCTACAGGTGCATCCCCATAGATGTGCATGTGTAGAGGTGATTCCACAGACAAATTCACCCACCCCGGTGATCCAAACCAGTCCTGTTATCTCCTGACTCCCCAGTTTCTCTCCCTCTCACATAGTTTCTTCCCATTCTTCTCATTCTATCATACAGCTCATTCCACCCTTGTCTCTGCACGATGCCACTCAGACCTGGTTAGAACCATATCCAGGGAAAATATCCCTTTTGATATTGTCCTCTCTGCGAAGTTCATTGCACCTTGTACTTGTGGATGGTATGAGCTATTCCTTATTTATCCAAGAGGATGCATTCTCTTTAGGGACACTCCCTTCCTCAACTGCTCATTTAAACAAGACAATCCACGTGGCCACCACATCTAGCACTTGAAGATCTGCTAACAATTTCTCCCTGGTTTTTTTCCGTCCAGATTTTTCACGGCTGCCCATGACACCTGTTAGTTTCATCAAGAGATGTTTGTCTGGCTGACAATGCTCATCCTCCTGAAACGCCAGCTTGAGGACACTCTCTTGAAAGTTCAGGCTGTTTATCTTTCAAGGGAACTGCTTTTCAGAGCGAGCTGAGAGTGGTGATCCAAACTTGGGTCTGGTATGAATTTAGTAAAGCCAGGATGCCTCTGTTTGGGCTATCTGAAATTCAAGATCTGCTCAGTCTTGAACTTGAGATTGTATGTCATCCAGAAGTGGATTTAAGTCTAGACTGCTTGATCACCTCAGAATGATAGGTGGTCACATCACTGGTCTTTTGATCTGATCCTGGTTCAAAAGCTCTGCACATGGGAACAGCAGATTATAAATCAATAACAAGGAGGGATAACAAGAGGCACACACTTTGTCATTCCTCCCTAAATCCACTCTCCTTATTAAGCATGGAAAAGTTCTTGGACTTCTCGCAACACATGAGGGAAGCTCCGTGGAGACTCTTGGTTTTGTACTGAAAGAGCAAGAAGGGAAAGTCCTGAAGTTTTGGAATTTTTCTGCATGCTATTAATAATAATAATTCATAAATCAACAACGGCCGAAGGGTCAGGCAGAGGCTGCTGCCTGGCTGCTTGAGAGACTCCTGTGTGGGTGTGAGAACGTCTTGAAATGGCAAAGGACTCTGGAAACAATGAAGGAGAAATGAATTACATTTTTTTGGCAGAAACAAAATATCAGGTCCATCCCCCCTTCTCTCTTTTTTTGTTTTTTTTTTCTTTATTTTTTATATTTAAACAGAAATAGATACTTGGAAAAAATAAAAACCAACAACATTTTTCTCTTGACTCCAAAAATAAAACACTTGAATATCTTTAACTCTTCTTTCTTTTTTTTTTTTTTTTTTTTAATTATTATTGTTTTTTTCATCCCCCAGCACCTCCTTACATTTGAACATCAGAGTTCTGGCTGTTCTTGTTAAAAAAATGTCCTGCTTTGTCCAAGCACAGTTGTGTTAAAATGCAGACAGAAGACAACTCCAGGGATTGGTAATAGGATGTAGAGCCTTCCACCTCAACATCATCACTTCAGCCAGCCCAGCTCAGCAGTGGCTACACATGGCTACTGGTTTCTGTTGGCCAGTTGGTGAGGTGGTCCCAGCATGTGTCTTTTTCCCCTGGAAAGACCTTGGGCAGGAAGATCTCCCTACAAGAAAGTGGGCAGCTTCACCCAAGCTGTGACCTGCAGAACTTTTGGGGGAATCATTCACTCTCCTGGTGAATGATTCACTGTACTTTCCTTTCCCCCATCAATTTCCTTGTTGTGAGTCACTGGAGGACAAACAACAGGACAGAACTTCTCTTACTGGGCTTGTGTTGTTCTTTCTACAAGCACACTGCAGTTGAACAACAAGGTTCAGAGCCTCTCCAATGGCCAGATAATTCCTCCTGCAAGATCAGTGGAGATCGGTTTAACCACAGATTTATGTGCTTAAAACCTCTCAGTGATGCAGACTCTGCAAGTGATCACAGAATCACAGGATAGTTTGGGTTGGAAGGAACCTTAAAGACCCTCCCAGCAGCACAGGCTGCTCCAAGCCCCATCCAACCTGCCCTTCAACACTGCCAGGGATGGGGCAGCCACAGCTTCCCTGGGCAACCTGGGCCAGGCTCTCACCACCCTCATTGCTCTCACTTTGGACCCTTGATACCATGCCCAGTTTGAATCTCCTTTGTTTGAGTTTAAGCTCCAACAGGATCCTGTCTCTGTAAATGCCTAGGGAGGTAATTTCTGCAATAAACCTTTTCTATACTTGTCTGCATTATTCAGCAGTGACGTGCCTAGGGAGGTAATTTCTGCAATAAACCTTGTCTGCATTATTCAGCAGTGACATTTTGTGGTGAATAAGGGATGATCAGAGGTGAGGCTGAACTGGATGAGGATCAAAAGCTCAGCCATTGAGGGGTTGTGGTAGGACCAGTCATGTTTACTCCTGAGGAAGGCAGCCTTTCTCCTTCCAAAGGTGCTAAAGAGTGACTTTGTCAGCATCTGGTTCATGCAGACTGAGTCTCACCCTTGGCTGTTAACATCAGCAGGCAGCACTCTGGAAAAAAAAAAGCTGTCTTCACTAGCCACCAAGAGCTTAATAAATGTACACCCCATTTGTTCTGCAGGGCTGTCCACCAAAAACATGTCCTGTTTTACACTGTCAGTTGCTTGGATGCTGGCCCATATCAACAGATAACCCTCCAGCTACCAGGGTAACACCACCCGTGCACAGGTCAAAGTCCTAAAGAACCTTTTTAGAAGCAGGATAAAAGAATGTGGCATTCAAATAAAACTACAGGGGGCAAATTTGCAGATAGACAAAGTGTGATTACACCAGTTAGGAATTTGCAGTGGGGCTCAGCAGTCTTGCCAGTGATGGTGAGGACCCTCTGAGGGCCAAGATCAGCTGAGGTGCTGACTGCACATGTAAGGCCAGACCTTTCAGTGAGTGGAAAGGGAACCTGTTTCTTCTGAGGACAGTGGAGGGACAGCAGCTTGCACTGCTTTCATCCCAAGCCCAAATCACACTGTGCCAGTGGTTTAACAGGGCTCTCAAGGAAGATTGTGACCTAAAATACATTCCTTGGTGGGCTCCTGTCTGCTCCTGCTGCAGCTCTGTCTGTAGGAGCTGAAGCCACAGTGTCAGGACAAACATGTCTACAGCTCACTTTCCTTGGAAAAGCAAAAGACAAGTTGGTAGAAAGGGGGTTGCTCAGCTGCACTGTCATTTACCCATATGTACCTGAGAGCTCATGAAGAAATATTCCATCTTACATTTACATGTCTATTTTGCCCTCAGTTTTTCTTTTAGGGATATAATATGCGGTCACTTCCATTTGCCCACTTACCCCAGGAGAGGACCTGGTAGCAGATCTCCTTCCTCTCCTTAAGGTGAAAGGATTAATTCAAGGCACTTGGCAAGTTTTTTAACTCTTGTACAGGCTCCTGCTGCCCTTAGACATCCAGGCTCCATTGTTTGCTGAAGATGATTTATCTGCAGAGGCAGAGATGCCCAGAGCCATCTGAGATACCTGGATGGAGCTGGCAGTGTGGCATTGGGTCTGGGTGGGATATCTATGCTTAGGCAACTGAATCCAGCCCATTTGTTTATTTGGTAGGCTCACTCTGAATGCTGGTACTTAATTCCAGCTCATGTTGCACTAATGAGTCATAGAATAAGTTTATAAATAGAGTTGGGAGCAGGGGGTCAGAAGTTTAGGTGGTAACCAAGCACCAGCCTCTCAATCCAGGGCTGCAATTCCCTGGTGGGATCTCCCTGAGCACGGACTGGAGCAGAGGGGATGTGGATTGAAGTGGTGGTTCAGTGTGTTGAGGCAGTGGCTGCTCTGGCAAGTCACAAGAGTGGAAACCAGTCAAAGCTGTGTATCCAAAACTAATGCACGTATGAATGTGCCTTAAGTAGGTAGATGGGGATTTTATGAACTGTTTCTTCAGGGGTCCAAAGTCTGTCTTAAATGAAATATAGGTGTCTAAGTCCTTTTGTGAGCCTGGGCCTCTCTGGTCCTTTTCTGCTTCTGTAATCTGAGGATCAGCACACTTGCCTGCCTTAGAGGATGTGGTAAAGATAAATATATTAAAGCCAGCGGGGCGCTTGATATTGTAACGATCGAGGCCAGATATCTGTAGCAGCAGCAGAAGTAAAAAGAAATAAGATAATAATTGAGGAGGAACCTTGCCAGCGTGTGTCTTGGCAGCCAGCTCAGCAGCAACCTATCATTTAAGATGGCGGGGTTCCCCTCACCTTCTAAAATCTAGTGGCACCGGGGGATTTGTGAATGTGAAACAAGCTCTCTCCAGTTCTCCGGCTCTTTTATATTTCCTCACGCTGCTCTGGAGCTGTTCTTAGGCATGTTTCCCCATGGCTTGGAAATCTCCGGGCACGCATTGAAGCTTCTATATTTGCTCCCAGCCCCTGCCAAGATTAGCATTACCACTCGATGGAAAAATATCCGTCAACCGGATACAAAAGAATGGTGCGAGGAAGTGGAGCGGTGTCGAGGCAGCACAAATATAGCTTCTCCATTGCAGGGGAAGCTGGCATCTCTCAGTTTTCCATCTGGCACTCTTCTTTTTTCTTTTTTCTTTTTTTTTTCAGCCTATTGTAGCTGCAGCATAATGCTGGGGATCCTTCTAAGACTCCTGTTTTGGTTCAAATCCTTTCCACAGGCTGCTGGGAATAGGGATGGGCCAGCTTCGGAAGGATCTGCAGTTTGTGTTCACTCCAGATAGACACCTGGGGGTTCAGATACTTATCTTTGTTCTCCATCTGATCCAGGCTCCTAGGACTGTAGCCTGAGCAGGCAAGGAAGATTGTCATGTTCGTGCTGTCATAAGACCTGACCCTGTGAAGTGCTGAGCACTGGAGCAACTCTGTGCATTAGGTGGAGCTGAAGGAACAGAGAATATTTCAGTGAATGTCATTAATCATGGAGTGACAGAATGGTTGGAGTTGGAAAGGACCTTCAAGACAACTTGGTTCCAACTCCCCTGCATGGGCAGGGACACCTCCCACCAGCCCAGGCTGCTCCAAGCCCCATCCAACCTGCCCTTCAACACTGCCAGGGATGGGACAGCCACAGCTTCCCTGGGCAACCTGGGCCAGGCTCTCACCACCCTCACAGCAAAGAACTGCTTCCAAATATCTCATCTAGATGCCCCCTCTTTCAGTTGGAAACCATTTCCCCTTGCCCTATCACTCCATTCCCTTGTAAAATGTTCCTCTCCAACTTCCCTGTAGCCCCTTTGGGTACAGGAGGGTGCTCTGTGGTCTCCCTGGAGTCACACGGAAGCTTCTATGAGTTCAACTGGCATCTCAAGCAGCAGGAAAAAGGTTTTAAGGATCTAAGGAGGAGTTAGTTGAAGCAGGAGACTAAAACACATTCCTCTGCTCTGGTCCCCTTGAAAGCAGCTTTGATTCCCTTAGAGTCAGCAGGACAAGTTAGTGGGGCAGTGACACATTAAAGTCACCATGAGATATGCAAGGTGAGGTGGCTTGAATCTACCTGAAGCCACGTTGGTGTGACACAAGTATCAATGGGAAAAACACCTTAACTCCTCCAGAATGAGCTCTCCTTGGAGAGCTGGAGCTTCATTGTGAGGTGACTTTGCAGTGGGTCAGCCCTGCTGCAATCTTTGTCTTCTCTTGGTACAAAGGGGCTCACCTCCACCCCATCATGTTGGGTTTTAGGCTTTTCTCTTAACTTGGCCTTCATTCTCATCCAAAACGGTCTGGTAAATACATCTGGCTTCTGGCTACTTAACTTTGGTACCTGATTGATTCTTTTTGTGGGTCACGGAGGGTCAGATACTTCCAGGTGTTGGACTAGGGACAGGAGATCAAGATTTCAGGTAGAAAAACATAGGCAGCCTTGGTAGGTACATCCTTGGCACAGGGACCTTGGCACAGGCTATTATTCTGAGTTCCCTCTTGACTCTGTGCAAGCCCCATGCACTGGGAGGAGACCTCATTGAGCCCATTGTAGAAGAATTTGTTTCTATTTCTGAAATAATCTGAAGGAGTAACAGAAGAAAGAATGTTCTTTTCTCCAGCTCCCTCATTGCTTTCCTTCTGCAAATGATAGGAGCAACAGGTCTCATGTCTGAAAGTTTTGCTTTGTTTTCCCCTGGCCTCGTGTCCAAAGTAATAAATCCACCATCTTTGAAAGTTCCTTGGGGGTTTCTTCATCTAATTTTTGAACTAGTGAAGTTCCTAATTGAAGCTGTCACTGAATTGCCTCCAAGAATTTGTTTTACACTGAGATTTTAGGAAGGACTGGGATTCAGCCAAACAGTAAACACTGATGGGATTTAGCACCACTGCCATTGCCTGAGAACTGGCCGTGTTGGAAAAGCGAAGGCATTACTATTATTATGGCATTAGTAGGGTGTGATTGGGATCCCTCTGTGCTCAGGGCTGCACAAACTCACTGAACAAGGTACAGAGCACACACAACACTGATCTAAGGCACAGAAACCTGAGTGAAGTTTCAGATTAGTAAGCCTAGTTACTCGGTTCTTGGATAGCTTTTGCAGTCTTGCTGCTTCTTGCAAAGTGACAACAAAATTTCTGGAAGTCTTAGAGCTGCTTGTGCATCTGCATGCTGTGCTTAGTCCCTTCTGTATGCAAACCCACTTTAAATCTGTATAAGCAAAGGAAGGAAAAAGGAGGCAAAAATAATGAGAAGGGAAACAAGACTATCAAGCCCCACAGAGTTTTTTAGGCACAGAAATTCTGGAGGTTCCTGCCCTCTTGAGGAGCATGTCTTCCATAGAGTAATAAAACCATAGGACAGTTTGGATGGGAATAGATCTTTAGATCATCTAGTCCCAGCCCCCCTCCTCCCACTAGACCAGGTTGCTCCAAACCCCATCCAATCTGGCCTTGACAAGGACACACAGCCCATGGCCGTGCATCACATAAGCCTGTGAGACTGGATTCTTGAACTCTGAATGAAGGCAGGCCTGACTCCCCTAGTAACTTCATAAAAAGTACAGCAAGGAGGTGAACTGAGGATCTGGGAGAAGAGGCTGAATCTAGGTAGACCTGCTGTTTCATCCTCCCTGGAAGAGGGGAGTGAGCAGTCCCATATGCTGAGCCAACAGCCTGAGCCAACCCATCTAACCATGAGCACTGACCCAGGGCTGCTGTACAGAAGCACTCTCCTGAAAACCTGGCCCGGCTACTAAGTAAGCTATTTTCTTTCTTTCTGGGAGAATCTTAATGGACAAAGATGTTCCAGATGGCAGGCAGCCACCTGCCACCAGGATTAACAGTCAAGGCAGAATGCAAAGCCTTGGGAAGAGGGCTGTGTGATTGTTCCTGCACGCACGGCAGCGAACGGACCCGAGCGCCGCTCGGCGCAGCTAAATCTTCACCTTATTACCTTCCTGGGAATTCAGATAGTATTACCCAGAATCCTCCTTGCTGCAACTCTTGCCTTGAAAAACAATCTGTTTTGGAGCTCAGTGTACCCTAAAGTGACTGCGTTATTAGGATTTCACTTTGAACTGCAACATTTGGAATCCATTATTCAATCATTAATTTCCTCTGGTTTTCCCCCAGCTTTAGTGCTTCATGCTGGATCCCTGGGCTCTGTGGTCCAAGCAACACTTCAGTACAACAGTTTGTGCTCCATCATTCTTTCCTACTACAGAAGCCTGTGTTTGTTTTAACCACTGATCCAACAGTGTGCCCTGGCTTGGAAGTGCAAGAGCAAGACATGGTCCTCCCACCCCAGGCTGGCCTCTTCCATTGCTCACCCTGGCTATGAATGGTCAAAAAACCCAGGTGCTTCTAAAAAAGATACTACAGCAGGGAGGGTGCTGCAGCCCTGCAAATGTTTGCTACCTTCATAAACAGCTGATTTATTTCAAGTGTTTCTTCATCATCCATCAGTTTGGAACCCAACCTGATAATTAGGTTGTGTTCGTGCAGGTTGTGGCGGTCATCAAGAGAATTTGCTCAGAGTTTTCCTCTCAGTTTTGGAGGCCTAAGGTTCTTCTAACAATATAAACTCCAAAACTTGAGGGAGAATGAAAACATGCTCTCTCCAAGTAAGCAGTTAGAACCTGCAGCTGTCAAGGGCACAGAACTGAATAAGAAGGTGACAACACAGAGGCTTGAAGAGCATTACTCTTTCTCCAGGTATAGGGTAGGGATCCAAACATGGTATCAACTGTACTACAGGAGTAGTTGCATTCAAGTCAATAAGCTGGGACCTCAGCTTGTACAAACTGGTGTAGATTCACTGAAAGCCATTATTATGGTGGTGTGCAAAATCTGCAAATAGACAGGGGTTAGAGCCATTATACCCACAGAGGGTCTGGCACAACCAGGCCACTCGTGGATTATGTGTGCTCAGTCTAGCTCAGATAGCAAAGTTTGGCCTTAGGAAGAAGTGGCACAGAAGTATTAACTCCTCATGGCCCTGTTAGTAGAGATGTGTTGTGCACAAATGCTGTTCTTCAAGGAGATGGTTCATGAAAAAGAGGGAAGGAACATGAATGGGAACCCAGTTTTGGAAGCCAAACTGAGTGGGATTTTCTGGAAAGCACACTTCATCCAACAAATCCACAGCAACAGGATGGTGGATTTGAAGACAGAATGTAGAAGATAAGTTGCTTCCCAGGTGAAAAAAAGATAGAAGAGGGATTAGAGCAATATGAATGGGAACCCAGTTTTGGAAGCCAAACTGAGTGGGATTTTCTGGAAAGCACACTTCATCCAACAAATCCACAGCAACAGGATGGTGGATTTGAAGACAGAATGTAGAAGATAAGTTGCTTCCCAGGTGAAAAAAAGATAGAAGAGGGATTTAGAGCAATATTACCATCTCTATATAAACCAGTCCTGAAGGACACAAAGTACCTTAGGAACTTCAATGATACATAGGGACTGACAGTTGGGGTTCAATCTCATTCAAAGTCTGTTGAGATGTATGGACCACTTTCTCCCATATTTAAGTTCCAGAGATTTTGACAAGACAGCCCTTGGAAGTTCAGTTGAGCTGCAAATCTCAGTTTGGTCTGAATTTCCTGAGGCATTGGGAGCTTGTGTGTTTTGAGGAAGAAGCAGCAAATGCATCATGGTTTTATGGCCAAAATGGGAGTGTGAGATGCAAGTGGCTTGAGTTGTCTTCTTGGCTCTGCTACAGGGCTGCTGCAAAGCCTTGGAGTGGTTCTTTCCTCTTGCAGGACATCTGCAAAAGAAGAACGTTGTGTCTTCTTTTATCTCAGTGCTGCAAAAGAGGGTAGCAAAGGATGTGTTATTTTTCCTCCTCTTTCTGGTTCTAAAGCGGGGGGTGTTAGCATATTTGGACTGCAAACTCTTGGAGATTCTCTGATTGCTGGGATGAATGGAGGTAAGTCCTGTGGAATGAAGGGTCCCTGGGCTGTGTCACTGCACTCTTTCAGGACCTGCTTTCTCCCAGGGCATTTATCACCCTTGCAATGTCAGCCTTGTCCAGAGTGCCTGAGCAAAGCAACGATTGCTCACACATGGTATCTCCTGACATCATGATGAAACACCTCTGCAAGCAAAGTTAAAACTGATCAGAAGTAGGAGCTACCTTTTGCTGCCCAGGCAAACAGAGCAGCTGTAACACAACGGGTTGTAAAGGTTTCAGGGCCACTGGAAATGAAGCTTCACGTGCACAGTGAAAATGCATCTGAGAGGTCATGAAATAGAGGTTTGATATACGACTGTCAGTAGGTAAACAGTACAGATGAATTTAAATCATGTTTAGATTAAAGAAGACTGAGCATAAAAATATTTTCATTTGAGCTTTGCAGTACAATTAAGAACAGTTTAAGCTTTCAATTCTAGTGGCTCTCACTCAGGTCTGTGGTTAACCAACTGCTGAAGATATATTCCTATTAACTTCTACTGGGAATGCCATCTCTGTTTAGATGTAGAATTATACCTTCCTCTAAACAGCCCCCTTATCTTACAATCTGCAAATTGCAGGGTCTCCCACAGAAGGAAATCTTTTATTAAGCATTTTATTTTTCTTTGCTGCAGGCAGGCAGACTAAATAAACTCCAGCTTAGACTTTGCATGGTGTCTCTACATTGGCCATATCCAAGAAACACAGACAATGCTGGTTTGCAAGAATGAAAGAATTTTAATAAAAACAAGCCATTCAAAACCCTTGTCAACTCCTTCTGCTGGATTGTTATAAAGAATTTATTTCATTACTATAAGTGCTGTTGACTTAGTGTTAGTTTCAGCACTTGAATTCTTGGATAGCCTGAATAAAATTATCTTTTCCAAGATAAATATATTATGCAAAGTATGACCTTCATTCCTTCACTGATATGTCTGCTGACTCCAACAGCTTCCTCCTTCAAAGGGGCTTTCTGAGTTCTGATGGGGAGAAGCTTTATTTTGCTTCTACTTGATTAAAGCACCGCAAACAAGGAAGACCATGTGAAAAATAAAAATAGAAAAGCTGGAGCCCATTTCTGTTGAAGTCAGAGGCTGAAATGTCAGCTCTGATGGAGGGGAGGTGGTGAGCTACTTCCACCTATGCGAATGGACATCCACGTCTCCAAACAGCAAAGGTTGTCCCCTCTATTGGAGAGGTTTGCTGCACAGTAATCAGGCTCCACTGTGATAATCCCTTCAAAATGGAGCAGTTATAACCTACCAGGGAGGTGACAACTTCAAGGGGATTATCCTTTCTGATGAATTAGCAGAAGGCAAGAGGAGAGGAGGAGCTGCCATTTCTGCATGCAGGGGAATGAAAGAAAGAATCTGGCCTTTGGATTCTGCCCTTGGTGGGACCAAAGATGATTTTGTGTCGTGTGACTTCACATCACTGGGACTGCCTTTCACAGCTATAGTCATTGGATCTGCATAACATGGGACATTACAGGGCCCCAGGTGCTATCATGTAAGGCCAGGATATGACAGCTGTTGTCTAACCACTTCTCCAGGAACCAAACTGTCTCTCATATCAGAGAATATTCTTGGATTTTTCCTAGCAAAAAATACTCTTGCCTGATACAAACCACTGCCTACTCCTGATTAGCTTGCAGTTTCTTTCATCACAGCAATCCAGCCTTCTGCTTTGCACTGAGAGCTGCTGAGGAATCTGGTGGCAGCTTCTGTCATCACACCCAGTCTCCTGCAGATTCAGGCAAAGTCCAGAGGTTCAGTTTCTCCCAATGAGCCTAAGGCTGAACGACCCCCCAGCTTGATGTTACTGTTAAATAGAAGAAGATGGCAAGGAGATGGTGGAAAACAGGGAAGGAATTTGGAGTGGCACTTAGTATGCCATGTTTAAAAGGAAGAACTCAAGTCCCAGAATTTCTCAGAGTTTCCAAGAGCGAACAGTGACCACTTTTGATGCTAATTGTTAAGGTCAAGGAGCTGAGAGATGTGACTCCAGATGACTTGTGAAACCCATGTGAGGAGGTCCAGGACTGGAACATAGCCCATTGGAGCATGACAGAGTCTTTCCTCTTACTTGTCTTCACGGTCCTGGTCCTCTGTGACTCACTGCTTCCACCTGCCCACTCCATCCCATCAAATTACTCCTTTTCTCATCAGCACTTTTTCAAAACCAGCTTTCCCAGAAAACAGAGTCTGTTCTCTAGGTTGTTTTTCTCTTACCATCAACTGAGCTCAGCTTCTAGAACCTCAGGTTATCGAAGCCAGCGCTTGGTTTAAGGAAGGAATAGTTGAGTTAGTCTCACAGGAGCCTTCTCTCCCTGATTTGATCTGTACACAGAAATTCAAACGAGTGTTGCCTCCTTTGGGGTGTTTCCCACAAAGGAGAGAAAGATGAATAGATCTTTTCAGAGGTGATTGTTGCTGAGTTCTGTGTGGTAGCCCTGCAAGTTTCCTGCACATGCCATCGTTTCTGAACTTACAGTATATCCACTGAATGTAAGGGCTGCATTACCCTGCTCTCAAAAGCAGCTGCCTCCAAGCTGGAAAGCTCACAACCATAACCAAGCACCAGTTTAGCACAGGAAGGGAAGGGGATGGTTGTATCCAACAGAAGAACCGTGTCCAGTTAAAATTACAGTAAAAATAAGTGTGGGTAGGCAGAATATGAATCAGAATTTGGCCTGAAAACCAGCTTACACTTACTTTTACTTAAGGAAAGTGAGACTTTGGAGAACTTGAAGAAGTGGGAGCGGCCACTGGGATTTTGGTTTATGTTTTACCAAAAGAAAGACCCTCAGATTGATTCTGGAAAACAAATTTAGTACCAGTAGAGAAGAGAAGTTTTTATTGCATCACTTACGCAACTTTCTGGAAAACTTAATCTTTGCTTAGAGGGTTCCCACCCTAAAATACCACCCATTTGATAATCCTTTCCTTAAGTCCTCTGAAACAGGAGCAATAGAAGATGGCTCTGGCAATTGTATTTTTCATGTAAAATTTTTCAAGGAGTGGGTTCCTGTCATCCAAACTTGGAGGCCTTTCTGTCTCTTTGGACTTCTTACCTTCTTGGTCCTGCTTTCTTAGGTTATAAGCACGGATGTCTCAGTGCCTTCACTATGTCTTTCCATCAGGATGTCAAGAGAGGAAAATACAGTGCATAAAGGCCATGAAGACAGTCTTTATGTTGTAACACTGAGCAGCAACAGAACTAGCTCTGAAAAAGAATGTGAACATCAGAGGACTGGCTCGAGCAACCCATTGCTCCATCCCATGGGCAGTGACAATGACCTCCAATGGAGGATAGTGATGGTGCACTTCATGTTGATGTCTCATGCTCCAAAACTTGGCAGATCATAGTCTTTGATGCCAGCCCAAAACAGTTACTGAGGGAGGCAGGTCTGGATAGTGTGCTCTTAAAGAAACCATGCAGTAGGTTTCTCTCGGAACACATTCTGTTGCCCAGTGGTGTTGAAATCTATTCTCATCTTTCCATTACACAGTTTAATCCTTCTAATTCTGGGTTTAACCTCCTTGGACCATACTAGGAAATTCCATCCTGAGAGTGTTTTAAAACTCTGTGTATAACTACTGCTTTGACACATCCAGGGCTGATTTCTGTCTGGGCAATTATTCCTTCCTCTGCAAATCTTGACACATTTTCTGAGCAGAGTGAGTCGTGCACAAGCAGATGTCTCCAGCAGACAGGCTGTGCTCAAAGTTCTTTGCCATTTTGTTCATTTTGAGGGAGAGTTTTTTTTTTTTGGGGGGGTGACCTGCATCAAAATACCCAGAAGTGATCAACAGTTTTTAGGTGTTTCCACTTAGGGATTCCCAGTTCCCTTCAGTTTAAGAGGTTCATCTCAAACAGTCACATATGAAAACTTCCAGCCTTTACTACACAGTTTGGCTCCCCAAAATTACAGCATCTAAATCACTAGAAACATTTGAAAATATTGACTGAGATTGACACAAGAATGCCATCAACAAGAAATCTTAATAAGCTCTAATCTTAGCAGATCAGGCTTACTTTATAGCAGGTCTCTGCCCACTATAAAAGAACCTTGTGCCTGCTGGAATTATCATTATGTGGATGGGATATAAAAACACTTGTGTACCCACTTGTCATTTCACTCCCATGGCACTTAGATTTCCTCCTGAGAACAACAAACAGATGCTGTTATGAACAGTACTTTTCCAACACTGAGTCCTCAGCTACTTTCACACCTTTGCTCCACTAAATACTTGTCAATTTTCACAGGAATTTGCCCAAGTCTCCACTAAAAAGAACTAGAGAACAGATAGTAAAAGGAGTCTGATGTTCACACCCATTGCACTCAAGCCCTGCTGTTGTGGCAGGGAACGTACCACGAACATGTACAAGTAGCCAAGTAGATGTGTCTCCACTGTAAGGAGTATGGGGATGGAGACCATTCTGAAATTAGGTAAGAAATAAAACAGATAAGAACAATTTGTGGGGTTTTTGTTAACGTTTCTCCTCACCTTTTACAGTTTGATCTGCCCTAGCACAACAGCAGAGATGTCTGGATTAAGACTCACATTCAGAGCTCTTAAAGCCACCAAAGAAGATGCTGGAGGGAATCCCAGGTCCACTGCTTAGCTCTGCCAAGGGGACCAAAGGCCTGGCAATGACATTAGCATTGTGGTATGTGAGCTATATTCATGGCTTTTTGCTTTCATGGTTCTCACTAAGCCTTAAGGGTTCTCAGAGACTCACTGGAAGCAGGGATGGAAAAGACCTATTGCACTAGGTCATTTGGTCCATCCGCTGACCCTCGACGTGGCAGGATTTTCCATACTGTGGATTCCCAAGGGCTTTGTCCTGTCCACTCTGAAATGACTCAAGTCAAGGGGCTTCCACCCTGCCACCACTCCCACTGGGAGACCATTCCACAGCTCGACACACACTCGCTTACAAATATTTTCCTGAGAGCACATCCAAATTGTATTTCATTTCATCTTGTGACCTTCCTCCTGAAAGTCCTTCTGCTCCCTCCTCCGTTGGTATGAACATGGACTGTGTATCTGGATGTGTGAATGTCTATATATGGTTTCATCACATCCCTCATTATCAAGGACTTTGGGGCAGCCAACGGGTGTAGAGGGACTTCCTTCCCAACAAGACCCCTGGCAGCTCCTAGCCAGAGTTGGCCACAGTTACTAAAAACAGTGGTTTCAAGAAAGATGGGCTCTTTGGGACTGGTGTTCACATGAGTGGCATGGCCTCCAAAAGAGATCATACAAAAAGGACCACAGTCCTATCCCCATCTTTGTCCAGCAAAGCCCTGTGGCCAGAAAGGGTATAAAACTCAGGGCATGAATCACAGAATCAGAATCACAGAATTATTGAGGCTGGAAAAGCCTTCTGACACCATTGAGTCCAACCTATGACCTAACACCACCACACTGGCTAAACCATGGCACCAAGTGCCACATCCCCAGGCCCTCTCATCCTGTCACTGGCTGCCTGGGAGAAGAGCCCAACCCCACCTGAGCACAACCTCCCTTCAGGTAGTTGTAGAAAATAAGAAGCTCCCCCCTGAGTCTCCTCCAGGCTAAACACCCCCAGTTCCCTCAGCCTCTCCCTGTAAGACTTTCCCTCTAGTCCCCTCACCAGCCTTGTTGTCTCCTCTGGACCTGCTCCAGCACCTCAAGATCCTTCTTGCAGTGGGAACTGCACACAGGGCACAAGGTGAGGCTTTTCCAGTGCTGAGCACAGGGGACAATCACCTCCATGCTCCTCCTGGCCACACCATTCCTGGCACAAGCCAGGATGCCATGGGCCTTCCACCTGGGCATGCTCCATTATAGTGAAGATGATGTGTTGGCTTTGAGTGATCTGGATGTAGCCTTTAACTATCCTACATGTTTCTAGCAGGGCTTCAGCAACCTGCATTTCTCTGTGCACCTCATTTGCTTGTGGTAAGAAGATGGCAGCTGGGAATTACCTTGACACCTCTTCCCACTAGACTCTGCAGGAAAGGGGTTGCTGTTGTCTGGATATGCTGGGATGAAGAAATATTTTAGCTCAAGCACATATCACACCTCAGACTCTTTCCAGTGGGCTGTCAGGAGAGCAATACCTTCACTTGCAGGGCTGGGAGAGGAAGAGTCTGTTGAAAAATGTTATTGGTGAAAATATTCAGAGACATCAGGGATCTGTGTACACCTAATTTCAAAGTATTTCCTTAGGAGCTGAGGAACCAAATTCCTTTGGCATCTTTGAGAGCGATCTTAGCTTCGGTATGCAAAACTGCTCTCCAAGAAAGACTCAGGACAGGGATTGGGGACTTTCAGGCTGGGGCAGGGGAGTGTGGAATAGCCTGACATGGCTGTTTTCTTTTCAAATAAAGTCATCTCCTGTGGTTTTCAGATAAGGATGCAGAATCCTGGGGTGCTAAGGGACTGCATGGAGCCCTGGCCTGTGTGTTTGCTAGCTGTGCGTGTGAGTGGGCTGAAACAAAAATATACAAGTGCTCAGGAGGAGTAAACGATAAACAATGCTTAAAAAAACAGCCCAAGCAGAGCCAGCCCCATGCTTTCCCCAGGCCAGGCCACCGCAGGGAGCTGGATGAGAAGGAACCTGCTGAGACTCAGCCTGGAGAAGGCAGGACTGACGCTGGTTAGCAGGGAGAAGGAACTTGAGGAATGGGCAAAAACTGTGACTGATGCATCCATGGAAAGAGAATGTCGTTCTGCAGCCAAGTTCACTGCCAGGGCTGACTGCACAGCATCTGACAAAGTATCTCCCTCTTGGAGAAGGAGGAATTTTTCTATTTAAATGGAATTTTTTCCCCCTAGGCTTTTTGACCTAAGAAATTCCCCCCATCCGAAGCAGCTCTGGCATTGCTCAGGATGCCTGTGTCCTGCCTCTGCCATCTGGTGAGCCCTGGGGGGCTGCCCTTTGGGGGCCAGGTTTGTAGGTGAGTTATGGAAGAGCATCCAGGGGTCTGGCATGGCAGGATTGCAACCTGCACAGAGGATAGACATTAGGTTCTGACCTGATTGCTGACAAGGAAGGACCAGCCTTGTCTTGCTCTTTGACCAGGATCTACCTCTCTGTCTCCCAGACCTCCCTTTTCATCAACAGCTCTGCTTGTTTCAGGAATTGTTCCTCCCATGCAGTACCACTCCCTTCCCTCACCATTGCTACATCCACGGGTGTTTGCTTCCTCCTTGCTGTTCTTCCTCACTCTCCTATCTTTCTCTCAACTTTCTTTCCCCTTGAACATTGAGCTCATGTGCTGAAGCATCATTTTATAAGAAAGAGGTGTCTGAGCTGGGGAAAGGACATCAAGGGTGCAGAGCTTTTGATGCCAACCCTCAAGTTCTTTACCAGATCACAGAAAGACAGGCAGGTAGGTGTCAATATGCAAGGGTACAATGAAACTTCCCTGACTTCATTCCATCAGAAAGCTTGTTGCAGAAGAGAAAAAAATGACAGGAAAGTTAGAAATGGACTT
Organism: Chaetura pelagica; assembly: GCF_000747805.2. Taxonomy (NCBI): domain Eukaryota; kingdom Metazoa; phylum Chordata; class Aves; order Apodiformes; family Apodidae; genus Chaetura; species Chaetura pelagica. The sequence goes on along the minus strand of NW_009953512.1, from coordinate 477,917 downwards.
TTTACAGGGTGATGGACTTTTTTCTACAGTGATAAAACAAGCAGGAAAGGTTTTAAGCTGAAAGAGGGGAGATTTATGTTAGATATTAGAAAGAAATTCTTGGCTGTGAGGGTGGTGAGAGCCTGGCCCAGGTTGCCCAGAGAAGCTGTGGCTGCCCCATCCCTGGCAGTGTTGAAGGGCAGGTTGGATGGGGCTTGGAACAGCCTGGGCTGCTGGGAGGTGTCCCTGCTCATGTAGAGGGGTGGGACTAAGTGATCTTTAAGGTCCCTCCCAACATAAACCACTCCATGATTCTATGAAAAATGAGCAGGCAGGAGATGCCTGCATTGCCCAGAGATCCACCAGCACCCCAACTTGCCATGTTCTTATTTTCTAGGTGTTCATTCCTCCAAGATACCAGTGAGATCACTTTGCTATTTAAAAGCAGTGCAGAGCCATCCAATTTGTCTCCTTGCTAGTTCAGGCCTCTTCCTTCCATTTTTCCTTTCCATCCTATGGAGGTGCAAATACTCCCAGCTAAGTAGCTCTCACATCCTCTTCATGAGATTGTTCTTCCATAGATTAATATTTTCTTATTTCCAGGAAGATTTTCCTGATGCTCAGCTTCAATGTTCAGGCTCCCTCCCAAGTCCTTTCTCTTCATACTTCTTCAATTATTGTACTTGAGTCAGAGGTTACATTTCCAGAGCAGTAATTACCAGGAGTGCAATTCTGTTGATAGTTTGAAGGTCTGGCACAGCCTTCACTTTTTCCAGGTCTTCTGCTGTCAACCTGTTTCTGAAGGATGGTAGATAAAATATGCTCACTTGTAGCTACAGTATTCCCAGATTCATATCACCTAGCACTGCCCAGTTTATTTCTTTGGATCCAATTTTCCACATATTTATCAACTTATTTTCTACCAATTTTTCAAACACATTTTCCGTTTGGGTTGTGCTTTTTTTTTTCCTTTGTCCCCTTCTTGTTTTTGCTTCCTTCTTTTCCTTGCTGGTGGAAGGTTATAAAAAGGACATGGCATTTCAGCTGTCTGAGTCACTTGTGCCCTGTCCCTCCTTTTCTCCTGATACATTGGTAAAAGCACATTTTTATGCTGCTTCTCCATGAATTCAGACTGCCTTTTGGCTGCCCTTATCTTTTCCCTCAAAGCTTCAGCTTCCTCCGAGTGTTTTTATTTGATTGCTTCTCACTTTCACTGCTTCCCTCCTCCTTTTTCCTCCCTGACCTCCCGTGTTCTGGCATTGCCACTTGCTGTCCTGACAGCCTCAGGAAACCACTGCCTGTACCCCTCAGGAATGGATTTTCCCAGCATTTTGCCACATCAGCCCTTGTTACCAAATCCCCAGCTAGCTCTTCACTTGCTGGGTTTCCTCCCATGCCCAGCTCCTTTCTTTTGGTTGCTGGTTGCTACATTCTGCAAACCTGCTCAGCTGAGATCCTGCCAGGTAGCTTGATACTCTCATTTCTTTGGGCCATGGCTTTTTTTATTATCCAGTGCCTTGTTTCTCTCTTTTTCTCTCTCTCACCTGTTTTTCCAATGGCATATATCATGTTCTCCTCACTGGACACCTTCTAAACTGTAGAAATTAAACCATGTTCCATTGCCTGTTTTTCTGTCCTTTTATCCCAAAGAAGGTTAGCAGGGAGAAGGGGAGTTTGGTCACTTTTCCCAAGGTTCCTCTAGATGTTTTCCACCAAATACTGAGAGCAGCTGCTGTGTGATGGTTGCTTCTGCCCACTGCTGCAGCAGCTAAAAGCCAGGCATGAGGAGCAAACACCCTACCCCTGTAAAAATCCAGATAATTAGATCATAGAATGTTTTGGGTTGGAAGGGACCTTAAAGATCACCCAGTCCCCCCCCCTGCATGGGCAGGGACACCTCCCACCAGCCCAGGTTGCTCCAAGCCCCATCCAACCTGCCCTTCAACACTGCCAGGGATGGGGCAGCCACAGCTTCTCTGGGCAACCTGGGCCAGGCTCTCACCACCCTCACAGCCCAGAATTTCTTCCTAATGTCTCACCTAAATCTCCCCTCTTCCATCTTAAAACCATTACTACTCATCCTATCACTACACAACTCAGTAAAAAATCCCTCCCCAGCTTTCCTGGAGCCCCTTCAGGCACTGGAAGGTGCTCCAAGGTCTCTTCTCCAGGCTGAACACCCCAACTCTCTCAGCCTATCTCCAGAGCAGAGCTGCTCCAGCCCCTGGATCATCTTTGTGGCCTCTTCTGAACTCACCCTAACAGCTCCATGTCTTTCCTGTGTTAGAGGCTCCAGAACTGGACAGATACCTGCTATTTTTATCCAATCCAAACTATCCATAAATCTCTGCCTCATGTGAGCCACTTTGGTAAAACATGCTGCTCTACCCAGGCTCCACACTGCAGGTCAAAGCTGAGTTTTAAGAAGGTGATGTGGCATCAGCAGGGATGGACATGGACTCCTGCATTTGCCAGGGGCCACATCAGTGACATTCTCAGGCTGGAGGGTGTAGTAGAGCCTTTCTAATGACAGCCCAGGTGCTGTCTGCACGTGCAAGGCTGGAGGTTTTGCCTCACCTCTTGTTTTAATGGAGCAGCTGCAAAGTGAAGTGATCCCAAAGAGCTGCCTGTTCTCACCATCATTCCCTGCTTCACAGGGGCTGTGGTTTGTTTCCCAGGTATGAACAGAAGTATGCCCAGAGCTGCCTGTGAGAGGAGCAGAGTGTGTGTGCAGAGGCAATCAGGAATGTTCTCCAAATTACCACGCTGCTCTCTTTGCTTCCTCTCCTGAGCTCTCGAGGAGACTCCAGAGAATTGCTTCTTGTTCATTCATTGAAGTCTAAAGAGGTTATGGCACACATCAAGAGCCCACAACATGCACACGTGGATACCCAACACAACACTAACTGGTAATTGAAAACAGGAAAGGTCAACATTTTTTTCTGCACAGAAAGTGTTCCCATCAAGGTAAAGCATTGCACTCAGAAATGTTTATGGCCATTGCAGCTACAGAAACAAGAAGAACCTGTGGTTGCAGCAAAGGCCCCTGGCATGAACTAGAAAGTCTTCACCATGCAAGCAGAATAAGCAGTGTTTCCACAAGGCCATCTCAGAAGTACTGGAAGTGGTTTTATGTGGCTCACTATTAATTTGCTCCTTTTCCAAAATCAAAGGGTTATCTGCAGCAGTGTAGAAGTTGTTTGCCAATAAATTTATGCCCCATTAAGAATGCCTTTTGCCTTTACTGGACAGAATAACATGGCCTGTAGAAGACCAAGGGTCTACAGTCAAAATAAACAATAAGGGCTGGAGTGCAGGTTGGTGGCCATGGATTATGGAACAGCAGCCCTGAAACTAATTCCTATTTCTGCTACTTGACCTGCTTTATGATTTTGGCTCAGTCAGTTCTTCCCCCTAGGCCTCAGAAGTGTGTCTTTTAGCATGTAAATCCTTTGGGGTCCTGATTATCCCTTTAGAATCACAGAATGGTTTCAGTTGGAAGGGACCTTAAAATCCATCAGGTTCCAACCTCCCTGCCATGGGCAGGGACACCTCCCATCTGCCCAGGCTGCACAAGCCTCATCCAACCTGGCCTTGAACACTGGGCAGGGAGCAGCCACAACCTCCCTGAGCAACCTGTTCCAGCATCTTCCTACCCTCATGGTGAAGAGTTCCTTCCTGATGTCCAACCCAGCCCGCAGTACTCCAGGTGTCTGCATTCCTTCTGCCATAAAAGAACATGACCTGCTGTTGGTTCTGCAGGAAGGAATATGAACCCAAATAACTACAGAGAAAAAAAAAAGGCCTGGCAGGCTCTTTGGGTGTTATCTTCTTCATGCACCTTGAAGCAGGATTGACTTTTCCTGATCCACACTGGCAGAGAAGTGTGGCCATTTGCCTCCTTCCTAAAATCCTCCAGTGAAAGACCTCGCAGCTTTTCCAGGCAGTGAGTTGCATCACCTCCTCTTCTTCTTGTTAGAAAATGTTTCTTAATGTCCATCCTAAGCACACTTCACTGCCGAGTCCAACCCACCACCTCCTGAGCTGTCCCTAGTAGGGACAACAACTTATTTTCCTCTTGTCCAAAACTCTACACTATTTTGAAGATGACCAAGCGATTTAATTCCACATAGGTCAGGGCAGTTGTAAGCACAGATAGAAGTCACCTGATGGACTCATTTAGCTCTCAGGATAAGGCAAATGTGACTTGACTTCCATCACACAAGCACTGTTGTCACTGTGGACACCCTGAGGCATCCTGTGTGACCTCCAGTTGCCTATCCAGAAAGGCATGGCTGCTCTGCAGGTCTTATCTCTGCCAGCTGCCCGTGGGCACCTCTGGGCACTGGGACACCTCCACTGTCTGTAACACCCATTTGAAGGGAATTGGGCCACAAGGTGATGACAGATCATGCTGTAATGGGAACACTTCTGCCAAAAGCTCCCACCCCAGGGTCAGGTCTAGAGCTGAGGTCCTACACAGGACTTGATGAGGAGACTCTTTGTCCCTACCTCCCCCCAGCGTGGGGCCTGATTCTTTGCACCTCCAGCCTCCAGGGTCAATGCTGTTGCACACAGCAAAACACAAACTGCTCAGCAAAGAGCAGGAAGGCAGGAGCAGCTGGAAGCCAGCCCTGATTTACAGCCAGAGCCGTTCCTGGTGCTCACTGCGTGCTACACAGACCAGGAGATGTGGATTTATGTCTTCTCTGCAGAGAACAAGTGCAGCCCTAGCGTGGCTCTGCTTCCCCACTGCTCCAATTACTGCTGGAACAAGAGCCCTTATTTCTAAGCAACACACAGGCCTGTAGCTCAGTTTTATGCCTGGAGGGTGAGCTCCTCTCTGGACTAGCTGGTGACGACTAAGGGACATGTTTACACTGCAGCCCTTCCTTCAAGAGTACTTTGCCTCCATCTGCCTGCACATCTGCACAGCTTTTGATAAACTCATGGAAGGTTTTTGAGATGTCTTCCTCCTTAGCAAGTCAGATTGACTTTGGTTAACCAGTAAGGGCATTATGAGGGAATAAAGAGAAAAACCCTCTCTGCATGCCTGTGCAGACACTCACCTGGTGTGATCTCTTATCATTGCTTACAGAAGAGTTTACACCCCCATCTATGCTTCAGTCTTTATACAGGAGACATGAGAAATAGACCTTTCCCACTGCTGAGCATGTCTTTACCTTTCTTGTGGATGCCTCCTCCCTGGAAGTGTTGAAGGCCAGATTGGAAGGGGCTTGGAGCAAGCTGGTCTACTGAAAGGTGTCCCTGCCCATGGCAGGTGATTGGAACTAAATGGTCTTCAAGGTCCCTTTCAACCCAAACCAGTCTGGGATTCTACAATTCCTCCTCATCCTCCTTTTCCTGCAGCTCCTTCCCTCATGATACAGGCATGGTGTGGTCAGTTCCATCCCCCCAAATGACCTGTGAATCCATCAGATCCCTCACTGAGCCACCCTCTTTTTTATTTTCATTTCTTTGAGGCTCTTAATCTAATCTGCCATCTCCAGGTAAAGGCTGGGGGACAAATTCTCCTAAATCCCAGATGGGGATCAGTGCAAGGTTTATTCTTGGACCTGCCTAGGACAACCAAGCCTCTGTGCCCCCCAAACCAGCCAAGTCCTGATTTCTCTCTGGAAACTGTCAATTATGAGGTGGAAACCCTCTCAGAAAATGAGCAGGCCAAGCTGTGAGAGGCTCCAAAGCACTGGGAGCAGTCGGTCCAAGTGGTCTCTTCAGACAGTTGTTTTGACAAAGCAATGATTTTCATCACGGCAAAAATTTCCACCAACACATTAAATTTGACAGTTTCTGAAGTTTCCATTGAGAAATTATGGATGAAAAAACCTGACTTTTTGCTGTTAGTGAAAGTTTTCATTTTCGTCCCCCTAACATTTTTATGTTGCCAAAAATGGGAAAGGTTTGTTTTTCTTTTTTTTTTCACCAAAACCTCTGGAACACTCGAAGTTTTGACATAAGCTAAATATTTTGATGAAAACCAAAATTCTTTACTCTTAATGACGTTCATGGGATAAAAGACATGTCCCAACCAGCTCAGCTGCTCTGCAAGAAAGGTTTATCTTATAGCATCACAATTCTGATCAAAAGCATATTTCTAGAATGTGTCTACTGAAGGTGTTTAACACGCCAGGAACAACAAAGAGGAATCTCTCCCTAGAAATGAATGATTCTCCTTCTGCTGGGTTGTGAGTCAACAAGTGGGTGGTTTTGATTTGCATTTTAAAAAAAACCAACCCAACTACTATGACTTCAGCTCTGTTCAGTATTCAAAAAGGTTGTGGAGATTGTTTTTTTCATGGAGAGAATAATTCATCGTTTGGAACTGCTTCTCCAGGGATGTGCCACCTTCTGCATGAGCTGCTGTCTTTACATTAAGGTTTGATGTCTTTCCAAAATACATGATGAACAAAGATAGGGAAAAGATGAAGTATCATCTCTGCTGTGATAAGGTCATGTCATCTGGCCTTTAATCTACAGGGACAATGGATGAAACATTTAAATATCTATGAATGGCTTAGTACATAAATAAATGGCACATGCCTAAGTACAATAAAAATAAATAAATAGAGGCACTTGGAATTATAGCATTACTTGGCTAACTACCAGGTACTAAATCTTCAGGAGCTTTGCAAATGTAATAGCTCAGTTTAAAGACAGAAGAAGGTTGGAAAGGTAGAGCCACCAAATGAAGGATCCTGATTTCCTCCATGGTTCCTCTCTGCATGAGGGGGAACCCTTAAGCACCCACGAAGCTGCTGCCCTTGAACACCTCTCTGCAGCAGCACCTCCAGCAGACTTCATCTGTGGTCCAGGCAGCTGATGTGGGTGACCACTGGTTTTCACACTGGTGGGACAATGTCACCATTTCACTGTGCTGCCCTGTCTGCTGAAGGCACTTGTTGTCTAGACCTGGGCACTGAAATCATCAGCTGCTTAGGGTGGGTGTCCTGTAGTGCTGCCCTGATTTCGTGTTTCACCACTGTGGGAGTCAGAGTTTGTGAGAATAACACTCTCAGCAAGAGGTGAAGTCCATCTCCAAACTTCCAGTGTCATGAATTCACCTGCAAATCACAATCCTTTGGCCCTTTGGGTGGAAGACATCGTTCTTGGAGCACAGATAATGCTGGAAGTATCTGCCAGGAGCCAGGAGCCAAACAACCCAACTCACCAGTGTTGTGTGTGTTGAGTTATTGTTTGCATCTGTGCAAACTGGAAATAAAGCACAGCTTCCCAGCCCAGGGTTTGCAAGATGGGTCAGAATAACAACCAAAGCGAATCCATGGTTGTTTTGCATGCAGGGCTGATGCTGCAATCCAGGAAAAACACAATGAAGTGTGTAGCAAAAGCTGGAGGGACAGTTCAAAGCTGGAAATGTTTGATTTACCCATTCTGTTCAGATCAGAGCTGAGACCTGGAAAGGTGAGGTGTTGAGTCAAGGGCCTATGCAAGGACTTAGTGGTGGCTGAGCCAGGTCTCAGGTCCTTGCCCTTAACTGCACATTGCAATGCTGAAGAAGTGCCTTCCCTCCAGCACAGGCCTCAGGGTGCTTGCTCTGAGTTTGAAACAAAACCTGTGTCATCTTTCATCCTCCCCAAATCTCTTGTTCCAGATAGTCCTCCATGATTATAATCAAATTTAACATCTCCAATAGCATCTAAATCCACCAAGTGTCTTAGAAGAGCTGAATTTAGTGGCACAGAAGAAAGGAAACTGAAATATAAGCACCTGGTGGGGAAGCCAGAGGGGTGTGGAATCATACTTGGGGAGAGATGCTTTTGGAAAGCAAGGTGTGATTTGTGGGGGGACAGTAAGAATGGAAACCACGTTTCTAATTCCAGACAGCAGCACCCTTAGGAAGAGTGAATCACAGACTGGAAAACAATAGCACCTTGTACAGTGGAATGTGAGCAGTGAGGAGGTGAGGGGGGAGAGAAAGAGATGAAGGGGGAGAGAAAGAGATGAGGGGGGAGAGAAAGAGATGAGGGGGGAGAGAAAGAGATGAGGGGGGAGAGAAAGAGATGAGGGGGGAGAGAAAGAGATGAGGGGGGAGAGAAAGAGATGAGGGGGGAGAGAAAGAGATGAGGGGGGAGAGAAAGAGATGAGGGGGGAGAGAAAGAGATGAGGGGGGAGAGAAAGAGATGAGGGGGGAGAGAAAGAGATGAGGGGGGAGAGAAAGAGATGAGGGGGGAGAGAAAGAGATGAGGGGGGAGAGAAAGAGATGAGGGGGGAGAGAAAGATGAGGGGGGAGACAAAGAGGTGAGAGGGGAGAGAAAGCCTTGCCCATGTGTAAACGTCTGCTTTCTGAGTGTTGCTAGATTTTCTATGAGTTGATGATGCTGGACCTGTGGGCTACCTCCATCTGTTTGCAAACTGGCCTTTTCTCCTGGACACGTTCCTTTCCTTCCTGTCATCATGGTCCCAGTGCTGGAGTGACCACAGCCCAGCTCATGTGTCACTGCAACTACACGTCAGGGAGACGTCCCCGACGCCTCTTCCTTTTAGCATCGCCGTGGGATGGGACTGGCAGGCACCATGGGGATGGGCAGGGCCTGAGCAGAACAGTTTGTGGGGAGGATACAGGAGTGACTAGAGCAGCCAGCCCAGGGGGTTGGATTCAACACAGCTCTTGAATTTGGGCCAAGCTGTGAAGGTGATGGTCTTTGACAGCAGAGCATCTAATCTCCCCCACCTGTACAACGGGATGATGTTCCGACCCTGTTCCCAAGATGTTAGAGGTTAAATACTAACCTGGCCTGTCTCAAGCAGGAGCTGATGGATGATAGAAAGGAGCAATTACTCCCACGTTTATCCAAATTGCTTTGTTAGTTCAGCTAATTGGCTTTGCCCCTGTGCTGCTCACTTCCAGCAGGAGCTCCAGAGCGAGGATCAGAGCCGGATGAATGAAAAACACCATTTGTGTGTGTAAGTGAGAGAGCCTGAAAACTGAACTTTGTTTTCTTCTCCAGTAAAAATTTCCAGTGAAATGTTTCAGGTTTCTCGTAAAATAACAGCTATGTCACACATCAAAACCTGTATTAAAAAATGGCCTTTGAGAATAAGGAATGTGGTGTTTCAACACATCCAAATTAATATTATTATTTTTTGTCTGAAAACAAGGAAAAATGTATCTCCTGAAAGATTTTAGGTTTTTAGGGGGGTTTATTTTTCTCTTTCAAACATTATACAGTTTAGCTCAAAAATGAAAAGAAAGAAAAAATATTCTAATGTTTTCTCTTTGGTCAAAAGGTCATTTTTAAAGCAATTGTAAAGAAATCTCAACATTAAAAACCCATCAAATCAGCTTCGGTGAACATATATTTTAAAATATAATTCTACTCTTAAACTTGAAGGCTGCCCAGTATTAATATTGGCAGCAACCCAAATACCAGGAATTATCTGAAAATACATTAGTAAATGCTTTGAAATAATGAACATTTGGGGGTATATAGCCAGTTATACAAATCTTAAAATATCTTGGTATCTGTATCTGAATAGATGTGCCCTTTGTTAACTGCCAATTGAGAGTGTGGAATTCATGAAATAAACTGTTCATCAAAAATGTGACCTAAACCCAGCCAAGATGTTAGGCAGATGCTCAGGTTTAAGCAGACCAACAGCCCTGCCATGTGTGGGCAGTTCACCATTTTCTGAGTGAAAGAAGATTTTCTTGCTCCAAAATTGTCTTTTGCTTCTCCTACCTGGAAGAAGCTTATCACACAGGATGCCACTGGCAGCCTCCTAATAAGCATCATCAGATTTAGGGGAAACATAATCCTTGTGTCATTCAAAGAAGAGTAGAGGAGAAGATTACACCTCACCAGTGAGACTCAGGTGCCAGAATATCTGGGAACTGCCCCAAAGATCTGTCAGTGTGGAGGTGCTCCAGTTCTTGAACATCTCTGAAGGCTTTTGGACCCCTTGTTTGTGCAGCATCTAGACCACGTGGCAGTCAGCATGACTGAGAGGCCAAGAACTAAACATGCCAAGAGGATGAAAGAGCTCTGAGTTGGTCATTCAAGGGCAGGGCAGCTTCTTCCTCTGCTGGGAGCCAAAGTCTTGCTCCTCAGCCATGAGCAACTGCCAGCACCACGAGGGCCTCAGGGTGGGGACCTCACACAGGAACATCCAGTTGCCTCCCAATTCTGCAAGATGTCTGGATGTAGGATTGCCAAGTGCAAGGTCCTGCACAAGGGTTGGGGCAACCCATCTCTATCCCTTTCCTAAAATATTTCTGCTCCCCCTTCTTGTCTCACCCACAGCTGACCATGAGGTCTGAGGCCAATTCCCTAGCCTCAGGAAAAACCCTTGACCTGAAGTTGCATCCCTGCTTTTCCTGGCAGACACTCCAGGCTGGGATGTCCTCTCTGTCCTTTACCCAAAGATGGTTTTCTTCCCAGTCAGAGTTCTTGGGAATGGATTTGCCTTTCTCATACGTCATGAAGATCCCCAGGAGACACCATTGCTAGAAGTAGTCTAGCTGTTTCCAAACCACCCTCCAGCCAGCCAGGCCTGTGCTTTGTGTACCCTCCAGGAATGATCCTGATCCAGAGGGGTACAGTTGGTAGGAGAGAAAGCAATACCCTAGCACACAATGCATGATGGTTTATTGCTTTGGGCAAAGACCAGTAACATTGTCAACCTGCTCTGCCCCTTTGAAAACCCTGCTTAATTTGTTCTGTATTATTTATAGGCAGGTAGGTTTGCACATTCATAAAACGTTCAGTTTCCTGTTATGTCTAGAGAACTGGTAGGAGGTATGGCAAATGTATTCCTAGCAGCTCAAATCCCCAGTGTGGTTTCCATTGAGTGAAATATTCATCACTTCCTGTCCTAAACTCAGTGAAGAACTGCCAACGTTTTAACTCCCACAGAAATGTCTCCCTCTTCTTTCTTTTTACCTCTGCATGTGCCTTTCTTTCCTTCCATCTGTCCCTCCCTCCATCCATCCATCCATCCATCCATCCATCCATCCCTCCATCCATCCACCTATCCACCCAACCATCCATCTCTGAAAGGGTCAGTCAGCACTTACCCCCACTGAAGCCAGGTACTCATACTACTCCAGGGAGGTCCAGTCTACATTTGTGCACTTGCAGGTGGAGGAGGGGGAAAGGGAGTCACCTCCAACTCATCTCTTCAGAAGAGTCTTAGCAAGAACCCCACTTCCAGTTGCTCCTTAGGCACTTGTTGAAACTGCACAGGAACATGACTGGGACCTGCTCAAGAGAGCTGCCATTTGCTTTGGAGGCACATGAAGACCCAAAAGGTGCAGGAGCTGGGAATCATCCCAAAGAGTGGATTGGACATCAACAAAGTCATCACTGGAGCTGTCAGGAGTAGGTGCTGGTTCTCCCAAGTTTTCACAGTGCCTAACCTGTTGAGCTGCGTGGCCTCTTGTGACACTCTCTGTAATTGATTCCTACTTGAGCTATTTTCTCTGCTCAGTGTGGGAAAATTCCACACCATAATGAGGGTTAATAATAGAAAGTTCTTATTTTATTTGAGACTTTGCCGAAGAGCAGCAGAACCATTTCCGATCCTCCTCTCTCAGAATGCACTTCCCTCAATCATGTATTATTATTCTGGGAGGGGAAGGCAGTGGGGGAACAGGAGGAGGGTTTGGGCCTTGAATGAATGGTTGGACCTCTGAAATAAGTGATTGTCACCTCCTTGTTCATATGTATGAATCAGCGGCTCCTGTCCAGGTGGGAATGGGAGCCAACACACCCTGCACTCCATCCCTTGCAGAGCTTTGAGCAGCTTAAATCTAATTTTGTTTCCTTTTCCTTACACAGTTGAACTAAGAAGCCACAAAAGAAGCAGAGAGGAAATCAAATCTGGTAAACGTGCATTTATCTTGAAAGGGATCAGAAATGTGTTGACAATACAATAAAACGTGTATATGAAAAGCAACATTGATAGACCTTCTCTGTTTCTTCTACTTGATAGTCCCAGCTTAGGTCAGGTTGTCTGGCAGCCTCTTCAGAGCTCATAACACTTCCTCCCTGAATACTTTGATAGACCCTGGTTTAGAGGCCAGGTCTCTGCATGGTGAGATTTCCTTCTTCTTCTTCTTGATTCCAAATCATAGTGCTCTGTTTATGGAACTGGATACCTAAGGCTAAGAAAATGGTTGAACCTCTTGATTAGCTGACTGATGCAAAGACCAATGGACAGATGGAATGATGCATAAATGTCATGAAGGCATGAGTGGCTTAGTGATCAGATGGATAGAAGTGTACATGCTGAGGAGAGATGGATGCTCTGGCTAGAAGAGTAGTTGGCTAGAATGAAAGGGGGAAGGAGAGCTCCATAAATCTGTCATGTAGAAAGCTGCAGCCAGATGAAATGTCTGCAAGGAAAGTGTGTCTCAGGATCAACAAGACAATAAGAACAGAAGAACTCACTGCAGTGTGTTTTCTGTCCCCACAGTCTAGTGGTTCCTCACAGGATACTTTCTATGTCAACTTCAACTTCATCCATGCATTTTTTTATCTACTCAATGCCCTTGTGAATAAAATGAGGCAAAAAAATGTATTTACACTAAACTTTGAACTTGCAATGGCCTCCAGAAGTGATGTTCAGTCTGGTGGGTACTCTCCATTACTAGCATTTTTATTAGGAGTTGGTATTTTTGCCTACGGTGTTCCAGGGAAGTTGCTGAGATATGGAAACATCACTTTTGTTCTGAGATGGATTGGAAGATGTCTCCTTTATCACTTCCAGGGTTGAAGACAGAATGAGGTTTGCCTCAGGTGTCTGTAGAAGATAAGTAAAGGGAGTTTAACTGCAAAATTCTTCATGGAGGTTGAATGTTGGATGACTTGAACTCTTGGCTTTCAAGCTGCAGTCTAAAGACCTGTGATGATCCATGGTCCCTTCCCACTTGATCTATGAAAAGCAAATAAGAAAAGCCAATTCAGCCATATGATGCCTCCAAAAGGTGTCCCAAAATGATGCTGGGTGTCCTACATCCTTGACATCCCTGTGGGGGTGTTCCCAGAAGTTGAAAGTGGCAAGAGGTTGAGAGCAGGAACTTAGACCACACATCTAAGCCTGCACCTACAGTGGAAGTCTGGGTTAGGGTCAGCATCCTCCAGCCCAGACCATTTACTCCACCAGTCTTCATGCCAGACCAGTGCTTACTCCCCAGCTCAGACCTAGGGGATGTGTTTAGTAGATGAACATCTCTTCTACTCTGCTTCATCACAGAAAAAAGAAATGAAGAGATTTTTCCTGAATGCAGCAGCCAGGAGCTGAAATTCTACTGCCTTAGGACTCCTGCTAGGAGGAGACAACTGAACGATTTAGAGAACCCTTGTCTTACAGACTCACAGGGAATCACAGAAGAGTTGACTGCAGAGGGATTTCTGAAAGTCAGAAACCTTCCTGCTCAGGCAGGACCACCTAGCTCAGGTTGCTCAGGACCATGTCCATATGGCTTTTGAATACCTCCAGTGATAGGAACTCCAAAATCTCTCAGGGCAGCCTCTTCCAATGTTTGATCACTTCAGTGCACAATTTTTTCCCCCTTGTGTTCAGATGGAATTTTATGTACTTTGTGTCCTTTGCCTCCTCTTCTTTTGCTCCCTCTTCATTTCCTGGCTTGCTGACAATGCCCTCCCTCCTGCAGCCCAGGATGCCATCAGCCTTCTTTATTACAAGGGCACACTCTGGCTCATGGGCAGCTTACTGGTCACCAGAACCCTCAGGTCCTTTTCAGCAAGGTAGTTCTCCAGCCGCTGGCCACCAGCCAATGTAGACATGCATGGGGCAGTTCCTCCCATGCACATCCCCATGATGAACTTCATGATGTTCCTCTTGGTCCATTTCTCTAGACTGTCTGGGTTCCTCTGAATGGCAGAGTGATTCCCTGGTGCAGCAGCCACTCATCCCAGTTTTGTACCACCTGGCAACTTGCAGATGATGCACTTCTCATATATTTTGAACTGGTGTCCAGAAGGACTTGCTCAGCAAACCCTCAGCACCCCATTTTTAACTCTTCCCCACTACCATACCCCTCAGTCCCCAGGACAGAGCTCAGGCATTTCCCTGGCACTGACACCCCAATTCCAAAGCTGTGCATGTTCCCAGGATCTGCTGGCAGTGACCCTGTAGTGTTCCCCTTCCATCCTGCACTGCTCACCTGCCAGGAACAGTCACAAAGTGGTGGTGCCCCCCGTGCACACCACAAGCAGGCTGGTATGTGCTCTGCAGTTGTCCCCGTGCTGTTTGTGTGAAGGAAATATCATCTTCTTCAGTGGCTCTTGAAACTAAGTGGAGCTAAACCAGCCCTGACCCATCTGTCCAGGCTGTGCTCCCAAGAGCAGCACAGGGCTGAATATGTCATGGCGAGTGTGACAGCATCACAGTCATAGAATCACAGACTAGTTTGGGTTGAAAGGGACCTTATAGATCATCTAGGTCCATCCCCCTTCCATGGGCAGGGACACCTCCCAGCAGCCCAGGCTGCTCCAAGCCCCATCCAACCTGCCCTTCAACACTGCCAGGGATGGGGCAGCCACAGCTTCCCTGGGCAACCTGGGCCAATGTTCCACCACAAGTGTTGTTTCCTATCCCAGAATTGGGATAAAAAGAGATGGTAAAAGGCTATCACATGGTCCAGGGAAAGATGTTTGCATGGGAGACTGTTGTGGTGGAAGCTCTAAACTGAAAGAATTCATCCAGAGTGTTATCTCTGTCTTTCCCCCATGCAGTTCTCATGGGAAAAGCTGTGCTTGCATTCCCTGCTTGGTTTCCCGTTGCCTTCCACTCCGTGCAATCATTTCTACTGGTGCATTCAGCACTTTGCACTGGTACCTACTGCCCGACTTTCTGCCTTGCACAGAATGAATTCCAAAGCCCTGTCTGGAAGCCAAAGGACTTTGCCTTCCCAGGCAACACACCCCAAGGAGCTGTAGGCTCTGTGGTGGCCTTGGGCTGGAGTCCTAAGGCTGTCTCCTTTCTTGAGGTCATGGCTTAGCCAGGAGGGTTGGGATGGAGAGCCTAAATATAATCCAGCTTCTCCAAACCAAAGGACTTGGTGGCAATGTACTGCTTTAGCTTTGATTTCATCCAAGCTAGTAAATCTTTCCTTGGACTGTTTTTAATTTCAAGGCCTCCAGGGAAGCAACAAGGTCTCCAGGATTCTTGCTGCAATCGATGGCTGTGGGCACTTGCTCCATTGCAATGACTGTGGTGCCACATCCCCTTTCCTTGCAGTCTCCCTTCTCCTCCTCCTCCCACTATTTTGGATGTTAATTAAATCAGTCACTGCAAAAATAAAGCAAAGCCCTGACCTCAGATCTCATTAGAGTGGAGCTGGGCGGGTGTTTCTTTCATTTTTGTTTGTTTGTTTGGGTTTTTTACCCCCCTTTTTTTAAGGCACATTGCACATATGGATTTTTTTTATTCAAATCCAGTTGTAATTAAGTAGCTGGTGTGTGTGTGTCATTGCTGCCCTCTACTGCAGGGAATCAGAAGTCATGAGCTGCACATCATGAACCTGGGGGTGAGTGCAGTCACCCTCCCTCCTGCTGCTCCAGGACTTCTGGGCTCTCATCCTCAGCACATGAAGCATCTCAGTGAGGTTTGGTTTGGGTTAAGGGCAATGAAAACCCTGGGCAAACAGGAGTGACAAAAGCTGCCTATTTCAGGGCTTTTCCATCTTCTTCCCCTTGGGGATCCCTGATGCTCTAGTGGAGGTGGGACACCTTGCAGGAGTTTTGTGCATGAAGATCTTGGTAGAGCACAGACTGAGCTGTTTCTCTCAGACTGAAATCTGCTTCACAGCCACCTTAGAAATAAACCACCAAGCCCAGGTGTCCGTGGCCCACAGGTTGAAATCCAGAGACCTAGTCCTCCCACACACACCTCCAATCACAGTGAACCTTAAAGTATCCCTGCTAGGCCTTTCTAGAATCTATTCCTAAAATTACCTGGGTTTTCCTACTGTCTCAACTAGATCATTAAACCTTTAGTAAGAGCTCACGAGCTGGCACAATCAATCCTATCTGAGGCTTTACAGTACAAGGTAACTCACAGATTTTGCCACTCGGGCTTGTTAAACTATTTTGATGCCTTCAGAAGATGCCACATTCCAGCTTAGCCTGAAATATTCCAGGTCATCCTGAAGCAAGAACTTGTTAACAGAGCTCTTTGCATCACTGCTATGAAAAGCATCCTTTTCTTCAATGAGCTGAGCTGCCCTGCTGCAGGGATACCAGGGGTGTGACGTCCCCTGATTAGGTCAGAGGAGCAGATCAGGAAATGACACACACTCCTCACAGGAAAGAAATCCAGGAGTAAAAGTAAACCATAATCAGAATAACCCAAACAAAGGAAAACTCCCATGGGTAAAAAACCTCCAGTGTGTGAGCTGTAAAGCTCAGGGCATCTGGAGGGTAGCAGAGAAAAGGGCTCAGAGCAGTCACTTTCTACATGTATTTATTTAACTGTCTGGAGGAGCCTTTCAGTTAAACCCCAGAACTGGAGAGGAGCCACCAGCCAAATGGCAGCCAAGGGAGAGTTTTGATATTTTAACAAACAGATAAGGTTCTTGGAGATGCTACCTAAACCAGTTTCAGTTACTGGGCTCAGTTGTGTATCCAGGCTGGTGAGGATACAACTTTATCCTTGATAGTGTCACTCCTACAGCAGCTTGGTGCCTCAGTTTCCTTCTCTCAGTGGGGCAGAGAGTTTGAGCCCTGGGGAAATAAAGGCCAGTTCCAGTGCTGCCTGGGCCTCAATTAAGAGCTGAGGTTTGGTGAAAGCTCCTCTGCAGGGTCTGATTACTTTCTGGGGGCAAAAAGAGGCCATGCAGCATGACAACGGTTGTCATATTGAATGCCTAAGTACTATTCAGTTCAAAGGAATTTCCTAAGTAACAATACAGATGTTTATATGAATGAACTTTTCAGAATGTTTATCTAATAGTAACGAGCACTTTTTCTCAGTCAGCCTTTTACCCACGTTGCCTCAACTCTCCTCTCCCTCCCATGAGTTCAGCCCCCGGCCACGACTGGCTGCACTTTGCAGTCAGGAAAGGTGAAGTAGGGAGAGATTTCTCTAAATTCAAGGTCATCGTTTAATCCTGGCACTCATCCTCACACGTGCTTTTCCCACTGATTGCCTGGAGCTCCTCAGCAGCCTGTGGGATCAGCACAGGAGGGGAGGCAGCACAAAATTCCTCTGTCAAGGTAAATTTACAGGCAGCACGTGCTGCCCCACAAATCTCTGTCTTTCCATCTCTGACAGGCTTGGCTGAGAAATTGTTACTGCCCTCTGATTTTTATTTTTTTTTTTCACTAGTATTTCATGCTCTCATTGATCTCTTCCATTTTTGTACCAAACTGAAATAGAAATGGGCTCCTCCAGAAAAATCCAAGTGCAATATTTTTCAGTAAGGGTGGGGGAAGAAAGGAGAGAACAATATTACACTTTTAGTTACTTTTAAAGCAGATCCCCTGTATTTTCAATCAGAATGGACATTTTTTTCCCAGAGGCAATCAGTGAGTTAAAAACCCTCTTAATTATTAAAAAGTCTCTGTTTGGCATTAGCAACATGTTCCTTTCATGCCTGCAAATGTAACTTGCACATCAGGTGGGTGACAAAGTTATGGCAATAAACCAAGATGCAGAAGTCCTGAGTCAGGAGCTGAAGGGCAGGCAGCCTCTCCTGAGTCACTGAGTTCATTTTTTGCTTTGCAAATATCCATGGCCCCAAGGAGCCCTTTGGGTGCTGCTCCTTCCCCTGCCCAGGCTCATTCTCCTCTGCTCCTCTCTCCATTGAAGACTCCTTGATCTGGTGGGCAGGGATCTGCTGCTCCCTTCCAGCCCACATTGACTCACCCTGAGTAACTCCCCATCTGTTCTTATGTACAACATCTCCTGCAGCACAAACAGCTCTTTTCCTTCCTTGGTATTTACCCATTCACTTATTTATAAAGAGAAATCTGGTCCTCACCAGCTTCTGTTTTGCTAGGCTGAACCAGACACCCTTCTTCTCCAGCTGTGGCCATACCAATGAGCCATTTTCCAGCACCCTGAATTGCCTCTTTTTGGCTGACCCCATTTGGATTCCATCATTTTGGACATGGTTCACCAGGCCTTAGCACCACAGAACTGTGATCACCCCACCTGAAGGTTTTCTCACCATTAATATTACCCTCTCTCTGCTGCAGATCCCTCCTATGGCACCACCCTGGGCTCCCCATTACATTTTTATCAGCCCTGATGTTTGTTCTCAAGGTGAACAGAGGACGTGTTGTTCTCATAGGTGTTTTATTCTCAAAGTGTTTGTTCCAAGGGTGAAACCCCTTCCCATCCCCACCAGATCACCTAAAGAAAAGCCCTTGTCCTCCAGCTAGACCAGGAAGAACTTGGCAGCTTCAAAGGAGGCCTTGAAAGAGAGAGGCTGCACCTTTCCTCATCAATAACATGTTCAGGAGAGCATTCACAAGCCATGAAGGCAAAAGGCTCCTGCTGGGCTGCAGCCCTATGGCTGCACTTCCAATACATTTCTCATAACAACAGCTCAGCCCCATCTGAGCTGCCTTCTGGAGCTGCTCTGAGCTAACTCCTGACCCATGGCTGGGCATTGCTACACCAGAAACTACTTCAGGGAATTCACAAACAATTAAACAGCCTGACTGCTTGAAGTCCAGTGCCCAGGCCTGTGGGCCCCACTTACTTCAGTGGCAGTTACAAAAGAGGCCATTTGGTCCACCACAGCATGTCTTTGTGTTTGCAGTTGAAGGATGGGTAGGAACAGATCTTTGTTTTGAAATACTGTTCTTGCTTTTCCCCCTCCCAAGTGCAGGGCTGTGAGACTCCATGTCCACAGCATTGACATCAGCTTGGGCTGGAGCTCAGAGTGACCTCTTCTCCAGGCAAGATGAACAAGCAACTCTGTGTTTTCAGAAGAAAAAAAATAATAATTAAAGGCTCTAGGACTACCCAGCAAGAAGAGAAGTGGTTTATTTGGGTCTCACCACTCCTCATCACTCACCACTTCATAGCACCATTGCTACATGGTGCTGATTTGGAACAGCAGAGATAACAACTCTGACAAGGAGCTTCTGTGTCAATATCTACAGTGTGGAAAAGTGGGAACGAAGGGGTTGAAAATGTTGTAACATTCAAAATTCCTAAAACAGAAGATGTACTGTATACTTTTCTGTTTTAGCTGTGCAAAGATACAGAAATGATACAAGAAGGTCACATTTCTCCCTTTCTGACTAAACAAACCCATGTCAGGACACATGAAATATCTCCATTTCATTTTATTTATTTCTATTTTTTTCTTTACCATTCATGATTTTCCAGTATGGTGACAATATTGCTACATTGAGACTAATCAGTTATGCATTTATCAAAAATAGCATTCAAAAGGGATAAGGATTGTATCTGGTCAGCAAAGCTGGAAATCCCAAGGAAAATCAAATGTTCCTGGCACTGCTCTGTTGTTCAAAGAAAATGCTGACAGCTCTGGCCTGCTGGTTCAGGGGAAAAAAATCATAGAGACCCCACTTTGCTGGGAAAAAAAATAGTTTGCTCTAAGAAAGTTGAGTGAGAAGTTAGTGGCTGTTGCCCCAGCAGATATATTTGTGCCTTCTGAAGGAGCATTTCCCAACCATGGCAGGGATACCACAGTCGTGTCCAGAACAATTACTTTGAAGATATAGTGCTTTAAGGAGGCAGGCATGTGTGAAGCATCAGCACCAAGTCTGGGTGTCATTTTCCAGCCCACTCCCTGTGGTTCCTCTTTATGTTGGGTCACCAGGCTGTTCCTTCCCTAAGGCAGGGACAGTCTTTTCTGGCTATAAGGCTGCAAAGCAGCTAAAGCCCTTTTGTTACTCCATCAATAATAGCAGGGATAATAACTGCAGGGAGATAGGAGAAGGCAAGACTTCTGGTTTTGCTCAAATGACCTCTCAGGCTACTTGTGGTCCTCAGGGAGAGGAAGGACAAAGGCATCTCTACATAGTTGAGATATTTCTACTTTTGCAACAGGAGCTAGGATGAGATCTGCATGTGGCATCTGTGGCACAGAGCACCAGGAAGCCCCCTGAAACAGGAGTAAATCTGCAGCAGAGTCTGGACACGCTTGGTGCTAGTCTTGGGGTGCTCTTCTTCTCCGGGCTGTGTAGACAGGACCAACATGGTCCAAAGCAGACTGTGGAAGGCTGGTTCCATCATGTCTAGTTTCAACAAAGCAAAAATGTTATTAGGCAAAAGGGTTCAGCGTGGCACTTATTCAGAGCCCTTTAGGCAAGGTCTCAGGTTCCAAAACTCACAATCCATAATGGCTGGCTCAAGACAAATGGAAAGCGAAGTGCTCTCCGGAGATGTGGTGACTCTGTGTCTGATCCTAGAAGACTGCAGTAATACCAGAGCATGTGAAAATGGAGAGGGTGGAGGAAGAAACACCACCAGAATAAATGTCTACTCAGTGTTTTCATAACTCAAAAGGGGTTTCTTCAGGATTCAGCCTGGGTTTTGGGTCCGGCGAGTGGAGCTGTTCCCTCCCTCCTTCACCTCCCTGGTTCAGTTCATAAACGTGATTTGTCTTGTGTCATTTGGGGATATCAGAGAGCTCTCTTTTCATGGGTATTTTTCTTTCTGTAATGTCTCACATTTTCTGCTGTGCTTGGCAGTTTCCAGGAGCTGGATGAATATTCAAAGGGGACCACGGTGACTCCATTTAAATTGGCATGATAAGAAGAAATGCCAAACAGGGTGAGCTTCTCCCTCCAAGACTTTGCAATCCAGAATGAATAGAGTCTGAAAAAGGCTTCTCCATATGATGCACTCCACGAGACCATTTCAGTCTTTCTCTTTAAATATTCCTAAGCTTTTATTCTAGACTCTGTCTGAACATGAATTACAGAGCACACAATTGCCCCCAGTGTGGCAGGACCACGTGTGCACTGAAGTAGCAAGACACCATCACCCCTTGGCTGCCACTGCAGACTGACAAGTGTTGCAAGGCTCAAGCACAGGGACTGGTGGCATCAGTGGTGTTGGCTGCTCTGATTTCATCTCGATTAGAAACCTGGCTGCCTAGAACCACCTGGGCTGAAGGTCTCATCTCAGCCAAGCATGAAGGGTCGGATCGGGATAGTCCAAGAGCTTGTTCTGCAGGAAAAAGATGAGGCAAAGCTTGTCTTTATTGGGGGGAGCCTTTAAAGCTGTACTTGCTGGCAACATGCCAGGACAAGAGAGGGAGATGATCAACGTGAACGGAGCTCGTTGTTAAACCTGCAGCAGCTTTGGGCTGTTGCTGCACTGAAGCCAGAAGTGAAGCCTGGTGATTGATCAGCAGTCCCCCAGGAGAGCTGTGATCTCTGAGACCTTGTGCAGCAACGTGAAGGGTTCCCTTGGGCTGTCAGGCAGTTTCTATCAAGCCATGGTGAACCTGCATGGCTTGCTCAGGAAGACTGATTCAGTGGTGGCTTTGGAGCTCTATCAGAACTTCTGGAGATGGCTTTTTCTTGGAAAGTGGATAACCTCTTGCTCAATGTCAGGAGGATGCTGAGGTTATTGGTCTTCCTGTTGCATCAGAGGTGGCTCTGTTATAGCAAGAGGACTGGAAACACCACAGCTGAGCAGTGTGCCATGGGGACTAACCAGTTTCCCCCCCAAGCTAGTCCATGAGTCTTGAGACCACACTCTGATGCTGGTTTCTTACACTCAGTTTGATTTCCCCTACTTTAGGGATCCTACCAGAAGTGCTCACTTACACAGGTATCCTATGCTAAGTTAGTGCTCAGTGGGGAAAGAACAACACTTAAATTATATCCCCCTGGACTGTGGTGGGTTCCAAGGGGTGATTTACACCACCAAGACTATCTCTGGAGACACTCAGTCCCTCTCCACTGATCCCATGGATAATTAGCCAACCATCCTGCCTAGTCACCTCACTTTTTGACAGCTCAGAAGGGTTGTTGCAAATCCCATCTTTGGCTCTTAACTTAATTTGTCTAGGTGGAAAAATCTGGACTTTCAGTGACTTTTCTGAGACCACACACAGAGTTTATGGACAGGACACAGAAGGCAGCTGTCCCACCATCCAGGCTGCACATCAAACTGCCTCTGATTTCCAAAGCTTCTAAAAACTTAGGATTCATGTTTTTAACCTTTTTTCTTATGCTCAGGAAGCACAACAACAGGGAGGGAATAGAAAAGAGAGATACAAAAATTAATAAAACATGCCAGGATCTGTGCATTGTCCCCTGACTTCACAACCTGAGGAATTAATGACCCCCAGCAATAAATCTCAGGGGCTGGAGATGCTTTTTACAGGAATTTGCAGAACAAGATGAGGTCTGTATTGTCTGGTGCTGTGTCATGGTGACCTGACACCAGGCTCACATCTCTCCTAACCCTCCTGTGAACCTCCCTGTGCTCCAGAGGGAAGAACTGAGCCTGCAGGGAGGGGACTTACCCTCACAACCCGGTGGCCTTGAGTCAGGAAGACGTGATGGAGCCATCCAGGACGTGCTGTAAACAAATGAGCCAATGGACAAAAAATGAGTTGTTATGTCCTGTGGATGAGGACACAGACACACACACACACTCACAGTGTTGAGGCTTTTTTTGGTGTGTAAGCTCCTGCACAGCACCATTCTCAGAGGACTCACAGTGAGCCACATACTGAAATTAAACTGACCCTGACTCACTCTGGATTCAGGTTTCTGCTGCTGTCAGCTTGCTGTCCTCTATGGGATATGAGTTGCAAAACACAATTCTATTTAAAAAAAAATAATAAATTAATAAAATACACTGCACAGCCATCTATTTTAAACACAATGTCTATTTTTCATTGCATATTGTAAACCACTTGAGCATTTCTAAAGTGATTCATTCCTTTATCTTCTAAACAAAGAGCCTGTGGCTGTGCAGGGCTAGGAATTTATGTTTAGCAAGTAAAAGGATTTCCAAGTTAGGGCTGAAACAGGGATGTACTTGCAAGCAATGTATTGCTGGGATATAATGGCTTTATTGTCTTTTAGGATAATTTACATATGATTGAACTATGCAGTCATAAATCAGTATATGCCTGCAAGACATACATTAGACATGACAAGGAGAGAGGGAAGAACCTTCTCAACAAAGTTTTCTCCACCTCTTTAGCTTCATTTTGGCTGTGTACAGGATTTTCTTGCAAGAAGTGAACACAATGACATTTTAATGATTAAACCTTTAGGCAGCCACGTCCAGCAATGAGTTCCCTGAACATCCAGTGAAGCAGGTAGGTGAAGAGAGATGAAGGTAAATCCTTTCACAGCAGCAGGACCCTGTTGGGTTTCTCTGGCTGCAGGTCACTGTCTGTAGAGAACTCCTGGCTCTGCTCCTCTTGCTGTGCTTCCCACAAAGCTACTTTGAAAAAAAACAGATCAGTTTTTCCCTTCCTTCCTTCCTTCTTTCTTTCTTTCTTTCCTTTCTTTCCTTTCTTTCCTTTCTTTCCTTTCTTTCCTTTCTTTCCTTTCTTTCCTTTCTTTCCTTTCTTTCCTTTCTTTCCTTTCTTTCCTTTCTTTCCTTTCTTTCCTTTCTTTCCTTTCTTTCCTTTCTTTCCTTTCTTTCCTTTCTTTCCTTTCTTTCCTTTCTTTCCTTTCTTTCCTTTCTTTCCTTTCTTTCCTTTCTTTCCTTTCTTTCCTTTCTTTCCTTTCTTTCCTTTCTTTCCTTTCTTTCCTTTCTTTCCTTTCTTTCCTTTCTTTCCTTTCTTTCCTTTCTTTCCTTTCTTTCCTTTCTTTCCTTTCTTTCCTTTCTTTCCTTTCTTTCCTTTCTTTCCTTTCTTTCCTTTCTTTCCTTTCTTTCCTTTCTTTCCTTTCTTTCCTTTCTTTCCTTTCTTTCCTTTCTTTCCTTTCTTTCCTTTCTTTCCTTTCTTTCCTTTCTTTCCTTTCTTTCCTTTCTTTCCTTTCTTTCCTTTCTTTCCTTTCTTTCCTTTCTTTCCTTTCTTTCCTTTCTTTCCTTTCTTTCCTTTCTTTCCTTTCTTTCCTTTCTTTCCTTTCTTTCCTTTCTTTCCTTTCTTTCCTTTCTTTCCTTTCTTTCCTTTCTTTCCTTTCTTTCCTTTCTTTCCTTTCTTTCCTTTCTTTCCTTTCTTTCCTTTCTTTCCTTTCTTTCCTTTCTTTCCTTTCTTTCCTTTCTTTCCTTTCTTTCCTTTCTTTCCTTTCTTTCCTTTCTTTCCTTTCTTTCCTTTCTTTCCTTTCTTTCCTTTCTTTCCTTTCTTTCCTTTCTTTCCTTTCTTTCTTTCTTTCCTTCCTTCTTTCTTTCCTTTCTATCACTTCATGAATGTACACTGTAAATATATCCCTTTTCTCTTTATTTTTGTCCTTTCTCAGGAATTGACTTTCATTTTTTTTTCTATCAAGTCTCTTTCATCATTTTAATGTCTGATTTCATATCCTGACCTCCTAGTTCTTCCATTTTGCCCCTGGACTCCTCCATTAGCACAAAAACATTTACCCAGTTTTTGACTGGCTGTGAGTGCTCTGCAAAGAGAGGGAACAACAGGGGAAGGCTGGAACTTTTTGAATGTGAAAAATCTGAATGTCATGAAAGGGGAACATCAAATCAGTTCCAAATTCCTGCAGAAGAAAATAGAAATAAGCTGAAAATAACAAGAGAGATAAACAAAACACAAACAAAACAAACAACCAAACAAAAAAACCCCACACAACCAAAAACTCTCACAACAATCAATTAGACTGATGAGACAAGAAAACTCCACCTGGAAGACTAGGAGGCCTTTAGGACTAAGTGTGTATTGTTGGGAAGGGTTTGATCTGGTTCATCACTAGATTTATTAAAATAGAAAGCAAAGGTTTCCAGCTAAGCCAATAAAGAGACAACACAGGAATAACAAAAGCAACCACTACTCATCCAGTGCAGGTTAGAGAAAAAAGCTGCTCTAAGTATGGCCTAAAAAATAAAGAGTCTGAGTTTTCACTAAAATTGGTGACACCACAGGGAGGAATGAGGCAGTTGCCACACTTGGAGATATTCAGAACCTTAATGGACAATGCCTTGATCAACCTGCTTTGTGCAGGGGAGTTCATCTCAGTGATTTCTACAGGTCCCTCCAAACTCCATCCTGAGATTTGGTGAAGGCAGAATATGAGGGATGAAGAGAGATGAAGCAAGATCTAGACAACTATTAAAGCTGGAGAGGGGAAGTAAGGAGACAGGATGCAAAAGGAACTAGCACATGGTTCCACAGATCTGGTAACATAGATTTCAGAAACCCTGACCAAAGTGGGACTAGAACTGTTTGCTCTACACTAAAGGTGACACCTAACTTTAAAACTAGGAAAACTAATTTTCTGGGACATTTAATTGTTAACCCTGACCAAAGTGGGACTAGAACTGTTTGCACTACACCAAAGGTGACACCTAGCTTTGAAACTAATTTTCTGGGACATTTAATTGTTAACTATTCTTATCTCAGCAAGTAAAAGTGAAGTATTTTATAGATAAAGGAAGTGAAGCTGATCCTGTGTGTCCAGAACTCAATAAAGGCTGTGAAAAGGTGTCACATGGACTGTCTTTAGTGAAGGAGAAAACAGATTGAAATAGTAAATGGAAACCAATTCAGAACTGACTTAAAAGGAGATGAGAATAAGTGTTGTCAAAAGAGATCCTGTAAGGCTGGAAAGAGGCTGGTGTAACAGTTTGAGGATAATTTTTGAAATCAAAAGTATTGAATATAACCTCCCTCAGACAAGTGGGTGTGCTCTGATGAAATCTGCTGCTGAGCCAGAGGTGGGAAGTACTTTCATTGCAGAGCAAGTCTGCAGCATTGGATGGGAAGTCAGAATCACACAGTCTTGGCATGATGAGGAGAGCCATGTGCAGCCCTGCAAGTCAGCATTTAGAGCCAAAAA
This sequence comes from Chaetura pelagica, assembly GCF_000747805.2. Classification (NCBI taxonomy): domain Eukaryota; kingdom Metazoa; phylum Chordata; class Aves; order Apodiformes; family Apodidae; genus Chaetura; species Chaetura pelagica. The sequence goes on along the minus strand of NW_009953512.1, from coordinate 452,031 downwards.
TTCTGCTTTTACAGCTGGGCATGATGCAAAAAAAAAAGCCCTCTGCACACCAATTCATCTTGGAAAAGTGATGCCTTCTGAGCAAAACTCAGTTCTTCAAGGGGGAATGATCAAGCAAGGTGCTTCCAACAGCAATGAGGCAGTTGTGCCTTTCTTGTGGGAGTGCTCAGAGCTTTGTTGAGTCCTGGAGATTTCTGATCACCCAAAGAGAAGGAACTGACCCAAGATGGAGGAGAGGGAAAAGAGAAACTGTCTTCCAAGAAGGGAATACAGAACATTGATTTCTCTGACTTGGCAAAAGGAGACCTGTGAAAGTTGTGATTTTTTTTATTTTTTTTTTCTAGTCACAGACATGGATGATGAAACAGTGAAGACAGAAGCAGCTCTGGCAAAGTGGCCAGAAACTGGCTGTGGAGAAATTGATGTTGGACATGAAAGTTTATGACTGTGGGAGGAAGGAGATTCTGCTGCTGCTGTCCTCCAACAGGGCTATTTGGAGCAAAGAATCTCAACATTTTAAACACAGGCTTGATCACTTCAGGAAAGCAATGATATGTTGTGGTTGCCTGGGTTTGCCTGGGGAGGATTCACTGGCCCATAAAGGACTTTCTGGTTCCATGTTCTTCTATTCACTCTTCTTATTATTTTTTTTTTCTGTACGTGTCAACCAACATCTTGGTGTTTCCCTTCCACATTTCCCTCTCCAAACAAAGATCTGGTTTCTACTGAGCTTAAATTTTTGTAAATGGATCTGGGGAGTTATGAACTGAGGAACATTTTTTTGGTCTGGCATATTGTTTATTTAATTTTAGCAATCTTTCCAGCCTAAAATCAACACCCTCCCCCTCAGCCTCCATGAGTCAGTGTTAGGTGTTGATGTGTTCATTCACTCTCAAGGGACTTTGGAGGGGAGGGAAGGGGGTGTCAAGCACATTATGCTAATACCCTCTATTCAAAGGCTGAAGAAATGAGAAAGGCAAATACACAACATGTGGGGTTGGAGTGAACCTAAGGGAACCACCAGAGGATGTGATCAGAAGACATAGATTCACCTGCAGGAGGGTGATCTTGTGTAGTTCTGCAGAGTGGTGACAGGCAGGACCCTGCACCATGACTGGCAAAGCTCTCCTCTCTTTCTTTCAAGAAGTACAAGATGAGGCCAGGGCCAGGAGGCATCTAACATACCTTCTTGTTCTGGGCAAGAAATGATCAGTGCAAGAGTCTGCAGCAGATCAGGTGCAGAAGAGGTCAGAGAAGAGCAGGGAACGTGGCCAAAGGGCAACAAACTTAGAAAATACATATATGGGAGATGTTTAGGAAAAACCTGTGCTCACACAGGTGCAGCAATTTTTGGCTAGAGACAGAGTTTGCACTGAAGAATACAGAGATCTTGTCTAGGATGGCAGCCTTCAGAGAGCAGCACTTGGCCTGTGTCTGCAGGCAGCTGAGGACCAGAGGCACAGGCAAAGTATTTAAGTCCCTGTTTCTCTTCTGGGTCCTGTTCCACTGATCATGCACAATGCACTTCTTCTTCTTTCTCTCCATTGCATTTAACAAGGTAATTTTCTCCAAGGCAGACCCTGGTGGACAATAAATGGTGGTTCTCACCACAGACACTTTGCTACAGGGAGCAAGTGAGAGACAGAGCTGTTTCTGGATCTGCATGCCCATCCTCTTCCTGCACCTTGCATTGGCAGCCACAAGCCCTCCTGCCATGGGACCAGCAATACAGCCCTCAGACAGATCTGCAGATGAAACCACCACACTGCTGATATGGATCTCCAGCATTTCAGGCACTGTGAACTGCAGAAAACATCAGCATGTTTTGAAATGCACCCTCAGGAATATGGTCTTTGTGTTGTAGGCAAAGCTTCAACCACAGCTCTGCCCCAGAGCCAAAGGAGGATTCTGGCTTGGAAGAAATGGTCCTTTTAAATGACTTTTTTTTGTGTTGTTCTTTCAATTATGCAGCTGGGAGTATTTGGAGGGTAGAGTTGGGAGGGGAGATTTAGGTTAGACATTAGGAAGAAATTCTTCACCTTGAGGGTAGGAAGGAATAGGTTACCCTGTGAGGTTGTAGAAGCCCCATCCCTGGCAGTGTTGAAGGGCAGGTTGGATGGGGCTTGGAGCAGCCTGGGCTGGTGGGAGGTGTCCCTGCCCATGCAGGGGAGTTGGAACCTGATGATCTTTAAGGTCCCTTCCAATCATAACAATTCCATTATTCTGTGATTCTATGAGTTGCTTGTAATGCTTTGGTATCACTGGCCTGACTGACCCCACATTTGAGAGGGTGGCTTCAAGGTTTGCCTGTTCTATGGTTTGCAAGTGTCAAGGCATGAAATTCAGACTTACATCCATGCTCCACAAGCACCTGAACTCCAAGAGAGCAAAGTTATAGGAGAAAGAAAAGGCTATTTAGGGAACTGACATGCTTCTTTAGAAGCCAGCCCTTCTAAGAAGTCTCCAGTCTTAGGGCTGTTTTTCTTACAAAGAACAAAGACAAACGCCAGGGACAAACAGGTGAGTTGGAGGAGAATCATTCAGAAGAGCATGGATGGGAACAGGCTGTGTCCAGAGCACAGGTGAGAGGAGCTTTGTTCATAGACAATCAATCAAATGTTCAGATCTGTCTTATTTAGGTCTCTTTTGGTGCCAGCAACATTTTCATGCAGGATTGCCTGCCTCAGGACCCCTGCCAGCTTCTTCCAACTGCATCTTGAGAAGAAATTTTCCAAGCCAGGGCAAAGGAAGGAAGATACATGACCCCACAACTTTGGGCCTGCTTACATTGCCCTGGGATTTTACCAAGACAGGAAGGACCTGGTGAGGAAAAATAACTAATTTCTCCTCACTTGAACATAAGATTTTAGAGTTTTCTGCAAGGCATGCTTTGGGAAAAAGAAAAGGTCAGAGAAAAACCCTTTTCCAGACAGATGAGATGAGCAGTGACTGGATTAGCCTGGTGGAAAACAGTGCCTGTGTCTCTGTGGCCACTTGCAGTCCCACATAAAAAGAAGTTCCCTCTCCCTTGCTTTTGCCACAGACGTCCACCACTTCTGGTGTCCTGAGCATCCCTTTGCAGGCCACATTTCAGTGCTGCAAGGGACAGATGTGAAGAACAAACAAAAGTTCCCCTCGGCTATTTGCGTACTATAAATAATATATTTTTAAATCTGGAAGGGAGCCCAGGAGGAGTTTTTCTGGTCTCTGCCGCTGGTCCCAGGGGAGGTGAAGGTTCTAAGTGGGGTCTGGGCCTTCAGGGGAGGCCTCAGACAGCTCCTGCACACGGCAGGATTTTTCCAGGTTTCCCTTTTTCACTGAATCATCCAAAACTATTGGAGGAGAAGGACTCGATTCCGCGGCCGCCGGGGGTTACCCCAGGGCGGCCAAAGGACACGCGCCCGGCCAGCAGCCCCTGGCTTGTTTGGTTAGGAATTACCCAGTGCCTGCAGACGTGTGGGAGGGATGGGGGGGAGTGAGGGGCCCCTGAAAGGGTCCCCTGAGCATCCCTTTGCAGGCCACATTTCAGTGCTGCAAGGGACAGATGTGAAGAACAAACAAAAGTTCCCCTCGGCTATTTGCGTACTATAAATAATATATTTTTAAATCTGGAAGGGAGCCCAGGAGGAGTTTTTCTGGTCTCTGCCGCTGGTCCCAGGGGAGGTGAAGGTTCTAAGTGGGGTCTGGGCCTTCAGGGGAGGCCTCAGACAGCTCCTGCACACGGCAGGATTTTTCCAGGTTTCCCTTTTTCACTGAATCATCCAAAACTATTGGAGGAGAAGGACTCGATTCCGCGGCCGCCGGGGGTTACCCCAGGGCGGCCAAAGGACACGCGCCCGGCCAGCAGCCCCTGGCTTGTTTGGTTAGGAATTACCCAGTGCCTGCAGACGTGTGGGAGGGATGGGGGGGAGTGAGGGGCCCCTGAAAGGGTCCCCGAGCCCTCAGCTTTGTTTGCTGTCCAAACAGCCGGCGCGTGGATGGCGAGAGGGCCGGCCTGGGAGGGACGGGGGGACGCAGACAGATTGCCGAGCTGAGCTCCGGCTGGGGATGCCATTAGCTCAGTAAATGGCCTTTTTGAAGGAAAACCAACAAAAAGCCACCCCCACCCTTCTCCCCCCAAGCTGGGGAAGGATGCAGCTGCTCTCCTCCTCACAGCCTTTCCTCACTCCATCCTCCTTCTCTTTCCTCTGCCCCTGTTCTGGAACCTCAAACCTCCCCCATACCAGCTACTACCCCCTCTTGTCCACACTTCCTTTGCCCTATATTTTCTCTCATTTTTCATTTCTTCCCTATCACCTCCTTTGCCTTTCCACATCTCACAGTTGTGGGGTTTTTTTTCTTTTTCTGGGCCTGTCTCCCTTCTGTTCTGCTTCCTCTCCCTCCTCATTCTATAGCAATGCTGGAGGCTGGTAGGCTCAGCCTGAACAACCTGGCTTCTCCCCAGCAGCAGAAAAGAGAAGCCCTGCTTGCCAAGACCTTCCCCAGCCTGGAGGATCAGATGCACCTACCCCCCAGCACAGAAGGAACTGGTCTGAGCACTGCACAGATTTATCCCCTACACCAAGATCAGCTGTGCTGGAACTCAGCTGAGCTATATCACCTGGAGACTGAGTTATTTCAGTTGATGCCAGCTGGTGACTGCTGCAAGTTCAGCTGCTGCTGCTGGAGGACTGGATCCTGCTCTTCAGGTTTGGCTGACAACTCATTCCTTTTCATACTGCTGAGCACACAGTTCTGATTTAGGGTTTTTTTTAAACTTGTTTCTGCAGGCATGTTCACCTCCCTGGGCTGGAGGGTGTAGCTGCTGATACGGGGCATTTTTTGTGCTCAAAAGTTAGTCCAAAAGTTCAAAGTTATTCCAGAACACAGAGATGTGTTGCCTCCATTTGTGAACACACTCTTGAGGAGCTCCAGAAGCAGTTACCTGCAAACATCTTTTAAAGCATCCTTCGAGCTTCTCAGAGGTCCTCAGGCATTGCTCACCAGAGAGAGGAACAGCAAATAGTAGGCCACATTTTAATTTTTACTGTCTCTCCCATTGAAGACTGAAGCAAGAGGCCCTGGAAGCCTCACTGACCTGAAACCTCCCCTGGTAAGCTGTGTGCACAGCACACAAACACAAGAAAGTGACTCCCACTCATTGCAGGGTGGCAGGGAATCCAGCTCCAAAACAGGCCCAGATCTTCAAAGGTAGTCATGGCTCAGCTGTCTGTTGGGTTATAGTCCTTGGATTGTTTCCTGACATTGCTTCTTGGTGTTTTTCTTGCAGACTTGGCAGCCAGGTGGTTTTCCTGAGATCCTCCTGTTCTCATGGCTGTAGGTGCCCTATAGACCCTCTGCTGGGATTTCTCCCTCTCTCTCCTTCATCCCATGGGAATTAGTTCAGTTCACTTTGAGTTCAAGCCCATCATCACATTACCAAGACCTGAGGGAGCTTTGTGTACACAAATAGCTGGAACAGAAGAGGCTTCACATGCAAATTCCTACCTTACCTTCCCTCCCCTCAAAAAACAAGGTGGTCTTGTCCATCTTTCTTGCTTGGAAAAGTCCTTGACTGAAGTCAACTTCTGGGACATTGGCACTTGGACTTGGCCAAACTTGTGCAGGAGAAGAGAAGAGAGGGTTAAGGGGAGATCTCACTGCTTTCTTCAGCTTCCTGACAGCTACCTGATATGGAGTAGGTGGAGACAAACTCTTTAAAATGCACAGCAGAAGGGCAAGCAGCAATGACAGAAGTTGCAATAAGGGAAACTCTGATTACATACTAGGGATCCCTATTGATGACCAAACCCTGAACTGGGTTCCAGAGAGCTTGTGAAATCTCCATCCTAATCTTAGGTGCCCCTGCTTTGAGCAGGGGGTACATCAGATACCTCCAGAGGTCCTAGGTCCTCTCCAACAGTCATTATCTAGAACTATAATGAGAAGTCATCAGACCATTGCTCAGGCCTGGCTCTTCACCACCAGTTTTTGCTAGTATAGGTGAAACTTTTAAGTTGAAAACAGCTTCTTCACTCTTCTCTACTCTCTGTTGTTCTCTGCATGTCCTCCTTGCCATTTACTTGCCTGTTTTTCCCCCAGCTGACTGGGTTTTGATATTTCTGTTCTTTCAGCCAACTCCTTTCATATGTCTCTCCTGCTGCTCCCTGTCCCACCTGCTGGGGCAGATGCTCTGCCTTCACGTTTTTCACATAGCTCAGATACATCCTGCTGGAGATAAGGGGCTGTCAAAAGCTTGAGGAATCCCAGGCCTTCTTACAAACTCATTCCATTTAATCCTCAGGGCTTTGGTTTGTTTTCCTAGGGCATTTGCCTTCCAAAGCATTGAGATATCTTGTTTATACCTTTGGTGGGGTTCCAGCACTCACATCTGTCTGTAAAGGTGGAAAGAACATCTGAGCTGAAGAGCCAGAGTCTGATCTGTTGACTGCAGGTTTTCAGTGATCCAAGCTCCTGAATATCAGCAGCTGCCTTGCCAATTGGTGATATTATTTCCTGTTGAATTTCCTCACCAATCATGATTCTGCCAACACACATGAGTAAGTTCACCTTTTGTAACATTTGACCCTCTAAAAGACAATCTTTGAGCTGGGAACTGCTGGGAATCTCATTGTCTTCTTCTTTTCATCATGAGTTATTAGCCTCAGGTTGGATTTTGTGGTGTTGAATGAGAGTTTGTTTCCTGCCTGGGGAGCAGTGTTGCTGCCACCAGCAAAAAATTCCACATTTTGATCATCTCTTCCAGAAATGTCTCTGCTTTCCCTTAGAGAAGTCAGTGGTGGTACCAAACAGGACAGGTGATAGAATTAATCATTGTCTCACATTAGTACCTGACTGAACACATAAGGCCCAGAGCTGCTTTTCTGGACCCATGAAGGTCAAGAGACTTGATGATGTTGATTATTTGTCTTGGAATAGCCCAGCACTTCAGGGTGTCCCAAACTGAATCATAAGGGAGTCAGTCTGTCAAATGCCCTTTCCAAGTCTGTTCAGTGTGGATTTTGACATCTGATACTTCAATTGATGGTTACTCTGAGGGTGAAAAACCTGACACATGATCTTCCCAGGTTGAGCTGAACTTTGTCAAAACAGGAGGAAAAAACATGGAAGCAGCAATTTTGAAGTGAGCTGAAGAGCAAATATCACACTCCATGAGACTTAAGATCCACCACAGGGAGTCAACACGGGCACATTCTGGTCTTTGCACTATGGCAACTGTGGTTGGGTTCACAAATGGCTTCCCTGAGATATGGATTGGCAGGGGTTTGTGGCACTGCAGAAAGGAAAGGAGAGAAATCAAAGGGGAAAAAAAAAAGAAAGACAAAATATATCTGCTGAAAAAAAACAAAACAGTGAGAAATTTTCATCAACCAAAGTGAGATGGGTGGATATTAAAGAAAAAATAAATAAATATTAAAAGAAATGGATGCAGAAGGAAGTGGGAAAAACTTAGTGGGATTGACAGAGTCTCTTACTAACTGGTAACTTGGGAGAAGAGCAAAGATGGAGGGAGAGAGGAAAGATTGGGGTTTGGAGCATGTGTAAAAAGCACCAGGATCATGCACTTCTAAAATACCAGCCAAGGAAACAAAACACCCAAAACTATCTGTTGTATCATCAAAAATGAAAGGAAAAGAAAAGAAAATTAAAAGGGAAAGAAGAAAGGAGAGGGAGAGGGAAGGGAAGGGAAGGGAAGGGAAGGGAAGGGAAGGAAAGGAAAGGAAAGGAAAGGAAAGGAAAGGAAAGGAAAGGAAGACTCCTGAAAGATTGGATTATTGCTGTATTACTGAGAGACATTATGTGTGATTATGAGACTTCATAAAAGCATTGGAAACAAATCACTGGACAGAATGTACCTCTCATACAAAGGGTAAAATAGAGACAACAAAAAGAACCTGATTAAAGGGGCTGCAGTAACAGCTCTTGGGAGAGGGAGCGAAGGGAAGGGAAGGGAAGGGAAGGGAAGACTTCTGAAAGATTTGGATTATTGCTGTATTACTGAGAGATAGGAAAGGAAAGGAAAGGAAAGGAAAGGAAGACTCCTGAAAGATTGGATTATTGCTGTATTACTGAGAGACATTATGTGTGATTATGAGACTTCATAAAAGCATTGGAAACAAAACACTGGACAGAATGTACCTCTCATACAAAGGGTAAAATAGAGACAACAAAAAGAACCTGATTAAAGGGGCTGCAGTAACAGCTCTTGGGAGAGGGAGCATTTTTGGTAAAATAATTGTAAAAGTAACAAAGGAGAATGTTGCAAACATTGATAATTGAAAAAAGAAAATAAAACAACCACTTGAAAATGCAACAACCTCCCAGCAACAGTTTGAAACACGTTGCTGCTTCAGTCTTGCTTACAGCTCAGTGATAAGGGTGTCCCTGAAGTCCAGAGGTCAGGGCTCCCAACAAAAGTGCTGCTGAGCACTGCAGGGGGGGTCAGAGCTCAGCTTCCTTTATGGCAGGGGCAGGAGGCTGGCAGTGATCATAGAATCCCAGACTGGTTTGGGTTAGAGGAGAACTTAAAGATCATCTAGATCCAACCTCCTTGCATGGGCAGGGACACCTCCCAGCAGCCCAGGCTGCTCCAAGCCCCATCCAACCTGCCCTTCAACACTGCCAGGGATGGGGCAGCCACAGCTTCTCTGGGCAGCCTGGGCCAGGGTCTCATCACCCTTATCATAAAAAAAAGTCTTCCTTATGTCCAACCTGAATCTACCCTCTCTCATTTTAAAACCATTGCCCCTTGTGCTGCCACTACAGGCTCTAATCAAACGTCTTCATCTTTCTTATAAGCCCTTTTTCTACATTAAAAGGCCACAATAAGGTCTCCATTGAGCCTTCTCCAGGCTGAACAACTCCAACTCTCTCAACCTTTTTTCACTGAAGAGGTTTTCAGCCCTTGGATCATTTTGTGGCCTTCTCCAGACCCACTCCAATAGGTCCATGTCTTTCTTGTGCTGGGAACCCCAGAACTAGGAGCAGTGCTCCAGGGGGGGTCTTACCAAGGCAGAGTAGAGGGGGACAATCCTCTCCCCAACCTTTTGGTCATGCTTCTTTTGATGCAGCCCAGAACACAGTTGGCTTTCTCAGCTGCAAGGGCACACTGTCTGCTCATGTCCAATTTTTCATCCACCAGGATCCCCACGTCCTTCCCTACTGGGGCCAAGTGATGCTGCTGTCCCAGAGGTCTAAAAACTTTTAAAAGTGTTTCTTTTCTTTCCTAATGTTGTAAAGGTCCAGCTTGTCTCTGAATTTCTCCTTCACTGTAGACCTCCTGGATTTAGGAGATGTCAATGCAACCTGAAGTATTTGGAGAGCCAGGCAGCCCTTTGCAGTAGCTGTTCAAATAGCCTGTTTTTGACCTAAACTCCACGTTGTCACTTAAATAGTAGGTGTCAGTTCCACCAGAGATGACTATTTAGTGATCTATCATTCTATCTGTCCATCTATCTTCCATCTATACATCCCATGCTGTTTGTGTAACCAAAATGTCCCTTGGAAGTCTGAAATTGCAGGTATCAACACCATGTTCCACTCAGATTTCCTTTACAGCCCCATCTTTAATTCTAACTCAACTTATGATGTTTCTAATGTTCACTAAAAATAATACCCAGCAGCATCCATTGTTCTCATCCTGTAATTGGGTATTTCCCCCAATCCATCCTGTCAGCTCAAAAATACTGAATGAACCTGCTGTCATGATCAGTTAAGCTTTATTAAAACCTGCAACCCAGTATCTTTGATGTTGGCTCACTGGGAACTGTCTCACATAATCCCACCAATTCTTTCAAAGTCAGGGGCCTGGACATGCCCCCTGTGTTTTTGCAAGGGGTTTAGACAGCAAAGAGCTGGACTCATAAAGTCACCAAAATTAGAGATGGGGAAAGGACTTGTTATTATGACATCATTTTGGACATTGATGGGCAAATTTTCAAATAAGGGCAGAGCTCCCAAGCTCTCCCAAGCTTTATGTCAACCCTCCAGTGGTTGACACACTGGAGGGAAGGGATGCCACCCAGAGGGACCTTGAGAAGCTTGAGAGGTTGGCCAATGCCAACCTCATGAAGTTCAACAAGGCCAAGTGCAAGGTTCTGCACCTGGATTTGAGCAGAGTAGAGGGATCAGAATCACCTCCCTCAACCTGCTGGCCATGCTTCTTTTGATGCAGCCCAGGACAGGGTTGGTTTCTGGGCTGCTAGCACACACTGCCAGCTCATGTTGAGCTTCTCATCACCCAACACCCCCAAGACCTTTCTCTTATGGCTGCTCTCAATCCATTCTCCACACAGCCTGTATTTGTGCTTGGGATTGCCCCAACTCAGGTGGAGGACCTTGCCCTTGGCCTTATTCCACTTCATGAGGTTGGCATGGGGCCACCTCTCAAGAAGGGAAGAGCTGGAGAAAGGGAGCAAGGAAAACTCAGGAAGAGAAATGGAAAGATGCTGTCAATAATCGCTGAAGTCCTTCCCACTGAGCTGCAGGCAACAAATACTAGAGAACAACAAATTCAGAATCTGTAGAACATGTTTTGGCCCTGATCTCTGTGCACTCACCACAGTGACGTCAATGGGAGCTTTGCAGCTGATCAAGGGGTTTTTACAGCCTTCCATTTTTATCCCAGCCCATCAGCAGGGTGCATCTTTAGCCAAGCATCACTGAAGCTGGAAGTCCAACCTTTCCCTTGGAGTTGTCAACTCGTGCTCTAGAACCTGGGGGAACCTTTTGCTGACTGGTTCCCTCACCATGCTGGCCAGGAAGGTGGAGACAATTCTTTTTTCCAGGATGCTCAGCCATGCTTGGCTTGCTTTTGCATGCTTGGCAGGAGAGCAGCCTCTCAGCAGCTTTGCAGCCTCTCTCTGCTCTCATTTCCTGCATCTCAGGGTGTTTGCCAGGATGCTCTGACATGCTGGGCAACATTTTCCCAGCAGAATAGTTGTCAGATGAACTTCTCCAAAACCCATGAGCTGACACAGCCAACTGGTGTTTTTAATCATTGTTCTGATGAACAAATGAGAGATGCATCTGTAGGAGCTCTGCTCTTATCGAGTCTTTCCCTTTGAACCATTGCCCTACAGAAGAGTTACCCCTTGTGCTACTGCAAAGAACCAAGCAAGCCACTCACAATATAACTAGGTCCCTTGTGTACTCACAAAATAGGAATATTTCCATTTCTTGGAGCTTCCTCCCAAGAAAATGATTCAGAGATATGGAGGAGAGATCTTGCAAGTGGCTGACACTTCAGAAACTGATGGACAGTGGTGGAACAGATACCCAAACACTCCATCTGCTTCCTTAAGATGCCTGGAGAGGCTCAGAATTTGGTTTTCATAAGTCTGAGGGCATTTTTCCCCTCCTGAGTTCATGCCAAATAATTACTTTATCACTGCTGGGGTACTAGTGTGTTGTTAACAACATGTGAGAGTGCCCAAAGGTCTTGGATTCAATACGGGCTTTGCTAGAGTAATACAAGATAAATACATAAATCAGTGAATAAATACATAAATGTGCAACTCTCAGTTTGCTCAGCCAGGGAAGGGACTACTGAGTCTTTATCAAACATGTTCACTTCTCTGTGGTTGTACCCCTCAACTTTAGGAAGCCTTCAGTTTTAGGAGAAAATAAATCATTTCACAGAATCAAAGCAGCAAAACCTCAGCCTGGGTGATCCTCCAGGCCTGGAGAGACTTATTTGTCCCACATAAACTCAAGGTTTTGGTCAGAATAGAACATAACGAATTAGTAAACTGTACACAAAGAGCTGGAGACTATTATACAGTCCAACAGCACAGAAAATTGAAGCATTTATAGCACTTTCTACTGATGTGCTTATTATTGTCTGTGGCACATGATCCTCAGACCCGTAACTCGGGTAAGTTCATCATTTCTGCTGGTCACATATTCATCCTCCATAAACTGTCACCCAACAAAGTCCTAAAAGGGAGTACAACCAGTTTATTAGAAAGAAAGAGTTGCCTGTGGGAAAGTCACAAAGAAACCCTGTCAGGGCAGAGTCAGGATTTGGGTACTTCTCACAGCATCACTCCAGAGACCCTGGGTATTTCCTACAGTCACAATTTCCAGTTTGGGGGGCTTTTTTCTCTTTTAATTTTGAGAACTCCAGATCCTCCCAGGGGCTGTGCCATCCCCTCCAAGTGATCTAAGACTTTCTGACAAGAAGTTCACACCTCTGGGTTATCTTTGTGCACCTTCAGAGTACTCCAGGGTTTTCCAGATGTCTGCTGACTGCAGCTTGGAAACTACCTTCTCAAAGGCAGAGATTGTCTGGATGTCTGGGTGTCTGGACATCACTTGCTCAGAACTTCTCTGTAGCTACTGTAACTAATATTGCAGTAAAACACACAACTCCACTCCCTAGAGAGTGAATGCTGCTTTGACAGACACAGAGTTGGGCTCTCAATACAGGCTGACAGCTTGAATATACATGCCTGATACACGGGTGGAATTTGTAGCTCATGAAAATTTATTACTACTCTTGTTCATGGCAGGACCGTGCACAGTCCATGCACATTGTCAGTTTGCATTCAAAAAAAAATGTTGCCTTTGCAAAGAAATCCACCCCTCTCACTTCATGCATTCCCAAAAAAGGCCACGATTTGCAGGCAGAGCAGCAGTCCCCACCAGCCCTGGGGAGCAGGTGGAAGTCATTTAGTACAAAGCCCTCAGAAATCAGTAGCTCTGGGAACATGCCACAGCTTGGGGCAGGGTGGGAGCTGGTGACATGAAGTCAGAAATGAGAACATTTCAGGGGGAGGGGAGTGATGCTCTTCGCTCAGAAGTGGGACTCATTGATGTACAAAGAGCTGTTTCCAACTTCCAGGAGGCCCCAGCATCAGCTCCAAGTAAAACCTGATGGGTTGCTGGAGGACTTGATTTATTTCAGTTGGGTTTTTTTGGTTTGTGTTTTAGTTTGTTGTTGTTGTGTTTTTTTTTAAATACAAGTAGAAAAAGATTTACATGTCAAGTAACATGAGACAATCTGTGTGTGTCTGTGTCTTTCCCCCTAAGTTGGTGAGTTCAGAGAAAATCACATTCATGAGCACGTTTGGCAAGTTGAGCTATTTAAAAAAACAAATAATTAAAAAAGAGAGACCCAAACTGCTACTTTGGCATGTCATCAAATCCCATGAAGAAAAAGAGAAAAACCCACCCGAATATCTTTTTCATAATCCAAAATGCAGGGACATGTTTTAGTCATTTATGGCTTATGGGCTCAGAACTCCCACAACTGCTTTGAATTACCAAGAGTTTTTGGTCCCGTTTTCCCAGATTTCATCCTGCTTGTTTTCTTCTTCCTTCTCTCCTTTTTCAATAATGTCACATCTGGATTTGTGGGCAGATTTAATCAGTTCAGCAGCATTCCTATTCCTCCCCTTTTCCCCATCTCTCCTACAGGTGACATTGAGGGGCTTCACAGCAAAGGTGAAGACTCACCTAAGGAACAACTTGCTTTTGCTTGTCATGTGCCTTGTCTTGAGTTAGAAAAAGAAGTGTTCTGGGTGTTGGATTTGCCATGCAAAATAGGCCAGCCTCGGCCATTTAGAAAGTCAGATTTATTGTCATTCTGCACCATCTTGGTCTTCAGAGCTGCAAATGATTATGTGGATACTGGTGGGACACAATGGATAACCCCAGGAAGAGCAGGACTCTCAACCTGCCTGGGCAGAAGCCAGCTCATAAAAACAGAAATACAGCCATAGATGACAGGAGAGATCCATCCAGCCTTTTATCCACTTCCCAGCAGTGGTCTTGGTGGATGATTTGCACAGCATAAGGACACAGTATGATTTAGCTTTCTTTTAGTCTCTTCTCCATGCTTCTGGCTGTCGTTATGTCCAGACCTTCTTACAACTTCTCTATGGCTCAGTTCTCCACTCTTGGATGTTCATGGGAGTTCTCCTTCCTAATTCAGCATGTGGGTCTGCTAGAAAAGGAGGGGAAGCATGGAGAGAGCAAACTTTGCTAGGAGAGTATTTTTCCAATAGAAGTGGTGGGACTTGCCCCAGATGAGCAGGAATATTTGGGCTTACAAAGACACAACAGTCATTTTGAACGAGCTGTGCCCACACCCAGGTAGTGAGATGTACCAGGTAGCTTGGCATCCTCTTCCACTGCAATATGACCCAAGGGTCTCTTACTTCTGGCAAAGAGATGAGAATGATCAGCAGGGACAAACAGCAGCTTTTCTTTTGGTGAGAATAGTTTTGGCAATTCATAAATTCAACAGAAGCCTCACTTGGATAAAACCAGAGTCCTTCTGGCTCCTCCAGCCAAAATCTGGTCTCTTTTCTTCCTGGAGGTCACTCCTACCATTTCCTATGGCCCAGCTTTGCACATGGGGAAAACACTCAAAGCAAACTTTGGAAGGACAACCTGGCTGTTTTCTCCTGGGTCATTCAAAAGGAGCTCCCTGTGGGGGGGATGGTGTATGGGTTTAGCTTAGAGGATCTGGATGAAGATGTCCAGCCACAATCCCAGCTCACTGAGGAAGCTGAGATGGGCTTCTGAGGATGCTCATTGTGGTAAAGAAAGACAGATTATTTGTATTGCTCTTTTTTTAATTAAAATTTTGCCTTCAGAAATCTTAATCAGCTACTGAGCCTCCTCCTACCAATGGAAAATGTCACCACTTGTCCCTCCTTTTTATTATTAAAACAGTTAAACAGTGAGTTTATAGTAAGTTTTACCCCCTTGTGAAGGAAAAAGTTCACCAGAAATGGGGCTCTGAAAAATCTTAAAACACAGGAAATGTTGGGAGGTTTTTGCCACAATGTTTTTCAGGGATTTAATATGGATCAGAGGCCAAAGCCCTACATATTTTCTGGACTAGGGGCAGCAAGAGCAAATATCCATCTCTGAAATGGCATATTCCCACTGCTCCTAGGAAAGTGGATTATATTATTGCCAGTTCATATTATTATTCATTGTTACAGGTGGCAATGCTCTATTGTTATTATTATTGTTGTTGTTATTACTACCAATATGACCAGCCCTCCTGCTACCACTGCTGAGCCTGGTCATGAAGAGGAAATGCTTTGGCCAGGAGCTGTATGGAAGTGTAGAATGAAACATTCCTGTCCCCAGGGGTTTCATGCACGTTGGCTGTTAAAAAATTGTTGGCAAAATCAGAAAGGAAGGGACTTTTTTGTTCCACAGAGAACAATCAGGGATGTGCTCTGCTGGCTGCTGCTTGATGGGCCTGGCTTTGGGACCCTGTCAAAAAATTGTGAAACCAGGGGAGTTTAGCAGAGGCTACAAAAAGATACAAGTGGCTGGAGTATGCGAAAGGCAAGGAGAGGTCAAAGGAGCTGGGTTTGTTCATCCTGGAGAAGTTTAAAGAGGGATCTGGCATTTCCAGTGAAATACTACAATGGGATTCAGGGAAAGGATGAGCCAAGCTCTTCTCAGAGGGGCACTGCAAATAAATGACAGGCAAAAGGTAACAAGAAGGAAGAAGTTTCATGTGGTGGTAAAGCATTAAGACAGGGAACTGAAGAGCTTATGGACCACTGTCCTTGGAAGTGATCACAACTCAACTGAACAAGCTGCTCAGCAACCTGATCAGACACTGGATCAACTTTGCTTTAGAGGGATTGGTCAGAGGTGACCTCAAGGGTTTTCCTACAGCTCTGCAGAGCCATGGGCAGATGTGACAACATCATCTCTCTTCACCTGGCATTTTACCTCCACTCTGCAAAAAAAAAACCCAAGCAATCTGCCAAAAAGAAGAGCATAAAATACCAGAGTTCCCTGCTGTTTCAGTCCTGGGGCCTCTGCTAAGCCCCACCAGTTCCCTCCTGCAGACACAGCCACCGAGCTGTGCTGAGAGAGCTCAGCACTGGCTGTGCCAGCCCAACCCTGGGGATGTAGCTCTCCAAGCCTGGCTGAGCACTGACAGCTGGATCCACACTCACTCTGCCCACACCCACGAGCCTTGTTGCTACAAGGACTTGTTGGATGCATTTCCTCAGCCCTTACCACAACAAAACACCTTGTAATTGAATATCCAGCGTTTTCACTCAGACACCCCAGTCTTTCCATTTTTTTCCTCTACTTAATTTAGCCTTTAGATACAACATGAATGTCAAATCACAGCCTAAACACCTAATGCACTTCACATCTTTGGAAGATTTTCTCGATCTACCCTCTTAAAAGTTTATGTGGCAGAGAAAAATAAGACCTAGGCAGACAGGGACTGTCCATCCTGGAAAAGGGGGGACTGACTGGGGCAGGTATTTGCCAGACTGGGGTAGATACATGGATAACTTAGATGTTGACCAAACCATGGGTGACATGAAGAGTAGCATGTTATCTACCCCTTCTCACAAAGCAAGTAGTAAGGGACAGTAAAACACCCAAAGGTAATAACTTTAAAAGACAAAAAAGGATTATTTTTGCATAAACTGCCTAGTTCTGCTGTCAAATGCATCTCACAAGACATTTCTAGAATAACAGGTATAAACAACTTTTCCAAAGTGAACAGAAGAAATCAAGGAGACAAAGCTATTAAATGTGGCTCTTAGCTGTGATCATCTGGCATAGGATGTTCCTAACTCACCACTGGCCAGAACCTGGAAGCTTGTGTCTAGCAAAAGGGTCATTCCTTCCATTTCTAGTTAAAAGTTATGCCTGGCAGGGACAGGACACTGAGCTGGATGAACTTGCAGCCTGGGCCAGGATGGGCCTTCTTGCCTTCTTATGAGATGGCAAGTGGAAGTGCAGGATGAAGTCCTCAGCTGGTTTGTATTGACAGAGCTCCATGGATTTCCCTGGCTGTGGGCCACCTTACACCAGCCAAAGATCTGTCCCACAGAGTTTGGATCCTTGTAACTGAGCATTTCCCTGTAGCTGCTGCTGATGAAACAATAGCAAAGTGCCCATCTGCTGCTATCAAATCATAAGCCAACATATTTTCCACAGTCATATGTTAATGCCTGAATGGCCATGACAGATTTACTACAGATTTAACATCATAAACTTGGGGTTATGTTTAAGTAGCTCTCTGCCTAGTTAGTGGAGTGGAACTCTAATAGGCACAACATGCTAGGCCA
>NW_009953512.1:430912-434916 GCF_000747805.2 Chaetura pelagica | reverse complement strand
GTTTTTGTTGGACTCACTCAAGCTTTTGACCAGGTGAAGGCAAATTCCATCAAGAAACAGTTACTCTTCTCTGATGCTTCCAGGGTTTAAAATAATGGGTGTGAGCATAATCTCGTGGGGTATGAACCACCTGCCCAGGCACTCCTGAGGCACTGGGATCCTGGGAGCAAAGCAGACTTCAGATATACTGTCCATTCTTGCCTGGGAGTCCCCACAGGTGGTGTTGGGTGTCCTGTAATTATTAAGAATACTTTGAAGCTTACTAGTGCTTGGCATGAACTGAGAAAGGAGAACATGGTGGATATGCATGTTGAGCATGATCAGAACAAGCTGCCTTGGTTATGTCTTTGGAGGCTCTGCCATGGCATAAAGAGTCCCTCATTCTCTGAGTGATGGTCCCAGGACATGGTCCTCCAACACCTTGCTTTCCCTTTTCCCTGTGTGTTGGCAAGGCTCCCAACTCCATGAGCAGAGCTGGGGGAAGACCTAGCCCCAGCTTTCTTGTCCTGTTCCTTAGTCATATGAGGACTGATTATCTGGGGTCTCTTCCCCTGGGCACAGCTTGCACCAGAGTTGTGTGAGTTTGAGTTACTTGTAGAGAGCACAGTGTGATGTAGCATCTGGGTTGGCTGATGCAGTGGACCACTCTACCTCTTTGTGCAGGAAAGGTCTTAATGATGTTCAGTGACTTTAACCTCAGCCTGAGTAAGCTCATCCATTTGTTGTTATGGTTTAACAACCCACCCAAACCACCCAGATGGATGATGTTGCTATTTTACTGCTTGGTTTTCAAGCATAAACTTAGTACCTTGTGTCAGGGTCAGTGCTGGTGTCCAACACCTGCCTCAGGCTCTTGCAGCTGGACAAGAGACAGGCTGAAGTCCCCAGACTAGTACAATCTCAGTGACTTCCACCATAATTCCTCACCCTTTCCAGACTGCTGCTTCCATCAGAGTAGGGTTTACTTTACTCAAGGGCACACAAACTCACAGTGACCCCAAAGCCCCTTGCACCAGCTCTCCAGGAACACCATTGATCTGCATTTCACCCCAACATACACCCTGGCTGGGCTAATTTTTCTGCTGGTATTTACAAGGGGGGAGAGGGGAACACACAAAACCTTTGGCTCACACGATGATGTTTGGGATGGCTGGTCTCTGTTCCCAAGCCACCAGTCTCTCTTTGATGAGTATTTTATGTCCAGGAACCTATGAAAAAGATTCCCACATGCACAACTTAACTAACCTCCATTACAGGGAAGGAAAAATTAATCCACACTGCCCATTAAGTATTTTCTAAAGAAAATAATCCTAATCATGAGCAGAAATGGTTTCCAAGAGCCAGCTCTCTACGTTGGGCTCTGCAGTGTGGTCTGGATGACGTAAGAATAACAGATGTGGTCATCTTCTCTCAGCCCTTTGAGAACAACAGTAGCAGCCCAGTCACACCGATATGGTGGGACCAGAAAGCCTGGGGATATGAGGGTTTTATCTCTGACCCGCCCGTGGGAGCTGGGGTGGGGAGTGTTTTCCCATCACGTCCAATCTGGGCCACCATACACAGGAGAATGGTGTTAACTGACATTTAGGTGACTTCATCTGAAGTGTTTTTTCTCACACTGTCCATGCGTGGTGCTGGTATGTTGGAGTTATTCATTCCAGGCTGGAGTTCCTGGTCTCTGTTCTTTCTCATGGTCATTGATTAGAAAACCAAATCTTATCACTCGAGCAAAGGAAACTCCCAACACCTTGCACAAGACCCTTCATAGCTTTGGACCTGTATTTCAGTGAAGGAAGCTAAAGCACAGAGAGGTGAACAGACATGTGCAATGGGCTCTTCACAGAGCTACACCACACGTCCACCTTCCCTTCAATAACAGTCCACGGGGTGGATTTGGAGGGGAAAAAAAATAGCCTTTCCTTACAATGAAATGCAGCTGCCTACAGGGTGGGGCCCAAAAGTTCTTTGTAATCAATACATCCATATTACAAACATCTGTCCCCTAAACTCAGCCCTTTCCTGTAAGATTAACGTAACACTCAGCAGTTACAGCAAGTTGTCAGAAACTACAACTAATCACCCAGATGACTACAAAAGCTTTTACAGCTCTTCGTGGAAATGGGGTTTAGCAAATGGGAACAGAGGAGCACGGGTCTGTGGGCACACAATCTGGTTTTCTTGTAATGAGCTTTTGGGTGAGTTAATTTTTCTCAGCACGCCTCTGTACGTGGCTCTTCTGAGGGAAGAAGGTGCAGAGGAAGATCTGCCTTTCCCAGTCCCTGAACATTTTGTATGTACTGAAACATTTTACCCACCCAAAATGAAGGCAAGGGAAAGAAGAATCTCCAAAATAATCCCAAGCCACAAACCAGTGGGGAAAAAAATTTCAATCTGCTAAGTGATTTCATTTTAATAATTAGGAAACATCCTGTTGCAATTTAGAACACAATATACAGTTTCTGCACTGTTAGTTTACATTCCAAAACAAAAAGACACTTGCAACCAAAGCAATAACATCTTTTTCTAGAATGGAAAAGTATTGATATTCTTTTTCAAGTAATGTTCATGTTGACATCTTTGTCAAAGCCAGCACAGTCTGGGGAAAGATTCTTGATATGGACAAATGAGTATTTTTCAACAACAACAGAAAATATCATTACTTGCCAAATCTCAAAACTCATTCCCAACCATAGAAAGTAAATTATCAATGACACAAGTGATTTCTCTTGATGCAGCCACACTCTGTGTTTCATAGAATGCCAGAATCCCAGAATGGTTTGGGTTGGAAGGCACCTTCAAGATCATGTAGTTCCAACCCCCCTGCATGGGCAGGGACACCTCCCACCAGCCCAGGTTGCTCCAAGCCCCATCCAACCTGCCCTTCAACACCCCCAGGGATGGGGCAGCCACAGCTTCCCTGGGCAACCTGGGCCAGGCTCTCACCACCTTCACAACAAAGAGTTTCTTCCTACTGTCTCACCTAGATCTCCTCTCTTCCAGTTTTGATTCATTACCTCTTGTCTTCTTACTACAAGACTTTGTCCCAAGCCCCTCCCCAGCTTTCCTGGAGCCCCTTCAGGCACTGGAAGGTGCTCTAAGGTCTCCCTGGAGCCTTCTCTTCTCCAGGCTGAACACCCCAACTCTCCCAGCTTGGCTCCAGAGCAGAGCTGCTCCAGCCCTTGGATCATTTTTGTGGCCTCCTCTGAACTCTCTCCAACATGCACTTTCTGAGGTAGCTGGATTTCTTTCCGATGGTCCCAATTATTCTTTTTTTCTATAAGTTCTATTGGTCTGTGGAAAGAGGACATCTCCCTGCTGAGGAAAGGCTGAGGGAGCTGGGTCTCTTTAGCTTGCAGAAAAGGAGACTGAGGGGTGACCTCATCACTGTTTACAGATATGTAAAGGGTGTCAGGAAGATGGAGTTAAGCTTTTTTCAGTGATGACCAGTGATAGGACAAGGAGCAATGGGTGCAAACTGGAGCACAGGAGGTTCAATATGAATATCAGAAAAAACTTCTTTCCTGTGAGAGTGACAGAGCCCTGGGCCAGGCTGCCCAGAGAGGCTGTGGAGTCTCCTTCTCTGGAGACATTCAAACCCTCCTGGCCACGTTCCTGTGTGATGTGCTCTGGGTGCCCCTGCTCTGGCAGGGGGGTTGGGCTGGGGGAGCTTTCCAGGTCCCTTCCAACCCCTGGGATTCTGGGATTCTGTAATTCTGAGTGACTGGGCAAAGCCATCAGACCTAGTGCAATTCTCTAAATGTCGTGCTGCAGCAGGACTTGGAAACACCAGGGAAGAGGCTCTGACAGCAGCTTTGAAGATATACAGATAAATGAAGAGGTGTTTGCTTTCTCACATCGTAATCACTGCATCAACCCAAACCTGCAGGGCCTGAAAGATAAGGATGTTTGGCTCAAGGTGGAGATCCCAGACCTGGGTCCCATGCAGGGATCTTCAGCCCATCACCCTCCTCAGTTGCCAAGCAGTCATATGGTGTGGAGATGGG
>NW_009953512.1:427863-430874 GCF_000747805.2 Chaetura pelagica | reverse complement strand
CAAAGACACACAGACATGGCCTAAAACCAGCCCTTCAGCTATAAAAAGAACTGCATAAAATTTGGATGGGAGCACAAAGACTTTGGGATTTTGGAACCTGGATGCCTTGGTAATAAATCTGTAAAGCCCACAGCTCATCCTATGAATCCCTGTGGCTGCTTCACTACAAACTGCAAAAAGTTCTGGGGTTTTGGGTTGCCTCTTCTCCACAAGAGAGATGTGTTGTCAGAAGTTTATGTGTGCTTGAAAAGAGTTAAATTGTGGAAGTATTGAAGTATTTTTTTCCTGTGTGGAAAATTGTCATAAAAAGGAACAAGGGTAAAGTTGATTGGATGATACAAGGAATTAGTAGGACTCCATGTAAGTGGAAGAACTTGAGAGTTTCATAAAGGAAGCCCCTGTATCATTTGTTAACAAAAATGTAATTCTCTATTAGAAGATGGAGCAAACATTGAAGAGTAGATTCAGCTGGACTATGAACTTTGAAAGATGTTGTTAGGAACAATGATCTCACCTGAGTGTCTAAAAATGGCAAAAAGCAAAGCTCTGGTGGGCTTTTCCTAATCCTCCTTGTGCCTGTTTCCCTGAACTCAGGGGAGGAACTCAGGAACTCTGTACACCACAAATGTCCACCAAGTGCTCTGCCTCTTCCTTTCGTTGTGCAAATATCTTTTCAAAATCCACTTTTCCCCTTTTTCAGACCTCAGAGCTCTGCAGGGGAGATAATGTTGGTTTTCTGTCTCCTGGAGGTGCTAGAAGGCAAAACAAGCCCAATACTTTGAGGTGCTCACGTAACCAGCCATAGGGCTGCAGACTCATGTCCTACGTGAAATCACTGGACATAGTTCTGGTTTCCAGTTGATTTTTCCTGCCTGAACTCTTGGCACAAATTACTCAGCTTGGGAAATACTGGTAGTTGTCACCATCATCGCCACATCTCTTTTTTTTCATCATTTCCAATAGCCACCTCTGCAACTTCAACAAGAGGGCTGGAGGTGAAACCCACCCCAACGCAGGCTGTGAACAGATGAGCAGCCTAAGAACCCTGCACAAGTCTGAGCAAGAGCAGCTGAGGGAACTGGGGGTGCTCAGCCTGGAGTAAAGGAGGCTGCTTGGAAAGCAATAAAGATTTTTTTTCCAATCAGCAGTTCTAATGTAAACCTACAGATGTTCAGATAAACTGTGAGACCGATTGTTTTCTATTTGTTTCTCCAGGGCTTTTCTCTTTAGCCACAAATGGGAGCCATTTCGTGTTACAGAAGTTAAAGGCTGTTCTCTACTATCACCAGATTCTGTGTATTTCCCACCAACAAGACATAAATAATTCCAGCAAAAAAAAAGTACATTAAGAGGAGCTTGATTGCCAGAGGATGCTGCCCCCCTCCCTGGTTATAATTACAAGGATGTGTGGTTTTGTTTAAATGGGAAAACAAATAGATTTCCCCAGCCTTTCCCTTCCCCTCCACGTGAGGAGACACTGCCTTTATCATAAGCTACAAGAGAAATATTTATAGGAAAGCCTTGTTAAAATGCTGGCACAGAATTGCTGCCCCTGGCTGAGCCATAAACTCACTTGGGGGAAAAAAAAAATCACCCTGTGAGAGATGCCAGCAAAAAAGCCAGTGTGTTGTTTCACTGCCAGGCTTGAACAATGCACGGGTCTTGCCTCAGATCTCCAGCCCAGCCTGGATTTCCCCTGTCAACAAATCATTTAAGGCCAGATGGTTCGTGCTCAGGGCTGTCTTGCACAGATTTGGTCCCTCCCCTTGGGGAAGGGCAAGGAACCCGATGGCCAGAAAGGGTCACACACTCCTGATTCCATATTGGATTCATTTCCAAAGATGGTCAAGTAGGGAATGGGAAGGTAAAGACCTGAAGGTACAAAGTCACAATAAATGCCCTGCTGAAGTCGCAGTGTCATGTCCACTGGAGGGGACCACAGGCTGAAACACTGGCCCAGGTGGCCCAGGGAGGTAGTAGAGGTCACAGCCCTGGAAATACTTAAGGTCAGGTTGGAGGGGACACTGAGCAACCTGATCTAGTTGAAGATGTCCCTGCTCACTGCAGTGGGGTTGGACTAGATGGCTTTAAAGGTCCTTTCCCACCCAAACAATTCTATGATTCACTCTGATTCAGAGGAGTGTGACTTTCAAGCATGTCTGTTTTCCCCAGAGTCCCAGATAAAGGTCCTGTGTTGCTATATGACCAGGCTCTTCCTTTTAAAAGAATGTAAAGATTGCTAAGAAGATGCAAGGTGCAAAGAATATCTCAAGCTGCCCTCAGCAGCAAGAAGCAGGGTGAGGAAACTCCACATTGTGAAGTCATCTGCAGATGATTAATGTCAAATAGTGTCAGTGGTGAGATGCTGGAACAGGTTGTCCAGGGAGGTTGTCACTGTCTCAACCCTGGAGGTCTTCAAGGGCAGGTTGGATGGGGCTTGGAGCAACCTGGGCTGGTGGGAGGTGTCCCTGCCCATGCAGGGGGGTTGGAACTGGATGATCTTGAAGGTCCCTTCCAACCCGAACCAGTCTGGGATTCTATGATTCTATGGCTCTATGAAATGCAAAATTCTCCTACCCCATGGGTCAGGATGCCTGTGCTGCTGCTGCAGACCTGCAGGGGGAAAGCAGTGAGTCTTGCAATGCCTGGAGAAAGGTCTTTCCACCAGCATCAAAGCTGCTGGTCCTGGGTCCTTGGGGACTTGGTCTGGAGCTGCTCTAGCAGCCCTGCATTCCCACACTGGGCCATGGCCTGGTGTAGAGACAGACTCTCAGAAGTCTGATGCTGTTTCCAGAGCAGGAGGCTGAAACAGGACAAGACCCAGGGGATGGACAGCTCAGCAGGCAGTGCCAGTCAGAAACACTTTACAAAGCATGGACGTGCCTTCCCTGGGTGCCAGAGGCATCAGCAGGGAAAAGGCCAGTCCTCCCAGGCAGTCTCTGTGCTGTTCTGCTTCCCTGCTCTCCCTGGAGGAAAGATCAGAAAGGTTGTGTGTTGCTGCAAGGCCTTCC
>NW_009953512.1:427559-427836 GCF_000747805.2 Chaetura pelagica | reverse complement strand
TAGCAGGAATCCCGTGCTGAGAAACTCCTGCACAGCCCAGGACAAAACACAAAACAGCTTTCAAATGGGGGGCAGTGGGTTGTTTTGCCTTTTCTTGTTGGTTTTTTTTTTCCTAGGGGAAACTGAGGCACAGTGAGCCAGCTTCTCTGCTTTCCTCTCAGCAGGCCAGAGCAGGAATAACATGTCATACTCCTGAGTCCAGCCCCATTTTCCAAACCCAGTGCAAGGAGCCAGCACAAAACCTGCCCAAGCACCTCTAGGATTAGGCCAGGAATGC
>NW_009953512.1:415030-427534 GCF_000747805.2 Chaetura pelagica | reverse complement strand
CAACCAAATCCTCTGCTAATCTGCACCGTACAGTTCATGAAATCAGGCTTCCTCTTGCAATGTTTCTTGCATCCAGCTGTGTCAGAAACACCTTCCAGAAAATGAATCTCCCCAAGCTGCAGACTCACTCCCAAGCAAAGTATGGAATCAGAATTCAATGCAAAGTGGGTTTTTTGGACGCTTTCAGTGTGGAAATGAACTTGCCTATGGGCAAGTGACAGAGAGACATGTTTTTCCTTTCAGAAGCTGCTCAGCACCTCTTCAGAACTTTACTTCAAAACCAAGTAATGAAAGCCCCAGAATTCACAATATGAAGTACATAATAACATCTTCAGTTGTTTGTGTCTGACAAAAAGGATAGGCACAGCCTTGGCCAGGGTCTTGCATCTACAGCTCCATCCCCATGTTTGTGCCACGTGTCTGTGTTTACACGGGGTTGGTGGCCCAGCCCTTTGCTGCACACCAGGTGAGCCCTGAAGGGGTGTGAGGGCTGCAACAGCCCAGGGGACTGCTCAGCCACGAGGCTCATGCAGGAGGCACCTGGTGATTTTCGCCTGGGAATGGGCCGTGCTAAATGGTGACTTCTGATCTGGTGGCCCATGCCTGTCCAGTTCCACAGGGCACTTCTGCAGACCTGCCCCAGCAGCAGCTTGGTAGGAAAACAGCCTCATACCCACAGGTATCCCTGGCAGGAGAGGGCAAAGCTCTGGATCAGAGTGCTGCTGCAGTGCCTGGAGGACATTGCCATCAGTCTTGGCCTCCTACCCTGTTCCTTGTCATTGCTTGTGGCCATACCTGTGTTTCCTCCCCTGGCCTAGGGGATAGGGTCCCACAGACCATTCAACTCCCTCCAGATCTTGCAGCATCTCACCAATCCTGCATCAACCTCCTCCTGATGAACATTTCAGATGCTTTGCTTCTGCAGCCAGTGTGTAGCTGGTGCCCCTGGGGGTCAGGACTTGCCAGAGCAGTAGCTTATAGGAACCTTCCCATTGTTCAAGCTCAGAGCTGCTGTGGCCATTGTTACTTATCAGTGGCTGCTGTTTTCCATTACAGCCTGCCCAGGCACGAACTGGATCCGAGCACTGGGCTACAAGCTGGGCTCCTGGGCCTCCAGAGCTCTGCTGAAGGTCTGAATTGCTTCCAGCTCCTTCTTAGAAGCTGCTCTCTGTGTTCAGGAGAGAATCACACTCTTGGGCTCTTCACTTCTCAATTTGTTCCTTGCCAGAGAGTTCAAACCAAGCCTACAGTTGTTCTTGTTCCACCAGAGCTGGGAGGATTTTCCCAGATGCCTGTGGATGGCTCAGAGCACATCAGCAGGGACAGATGTTTTTTTCAGGCCAGAAAATCCATGCAAGCTGCATCTCTCCACAGGCTCAGCAAATGAAATGACGCCTGGATGGGAAAGTACAACTCCAAGTTGAAGAATACTTTGCATTCCTAGAGCATCCTCCTTCCTGGGACTGGGAAAATGCTTCCTCACTGTTCACCACTTAACTTCATGGTGGGTAACCATTCATTCAGAGACAGGTTTGCAACCAGGTTGGAAGCCTCCCCTCCTGTATCCTCTTCTTTACAGCAGTGACTCCCTCGTTACACAAGGACTGCTCAAGGAGAAATGCAATCAAGATGAGGTCTTCTGTGGCTCCCCTTGCATTCAGCATTTAGAAACGTTGTTCAACATCAGCTGGCACTGTGGGATGGCAGCCCAGAAACCAACCATGTCCTGGGCTGCATCTGAAGAAGTATGACCAGCAGGTTGAGGGAGGGGATTGTCCCCCTCTACTCCACTATGATGAGACCCCACCAGGAGTGCTGTGTCCAGTTCTGGAGCCCTCAGCACAGGAAAGACATGGAGCTGTTGGAGAGGGGCCAGAGGAGCCCACAGAGATGATCCAGGTGTCCAGCCTGGAGAAGAGAAGGCTCCAGGGAGACCTTAGAGCAGCTTCCAGTGCCTGAAGGGGCTCCAGGAAAGCTGGGGAGGGACTTGGGACAAGGGCAGGGAGGGAGAGGACAAGAGATAATGAATCAAAACTGGAAGAGAGGAGATTTAGGTGAAACATTAGGAGGAAATTCTGGGCTGTGAGGGAGGTGAGACCCTGGCCCAGGTTTCCCAGGGAAACTGTGGCTGCCCCATCCCTGGCAGTGTTGAAGGGCAGGTTGGATGGGGCTTGGAGCAGCCTGGGCTGCTGGGAGGTGTCCCTGCCCATGCAGGGGGGTTGGAACTAGTTGATCTTTAGTTCCCTCCCAGCTCAAACCATTCTATGAATCTATGATCATCACTTCACAAGAGGCCTGGCAGTGTTAGTATATAAGGTACTCAAAAAAAAGTATTTTATTCCAATTCAAGAGGGTAGAAAAATAAGAAAGTAAAATTTCTGTGTCACAACAAATTCTGCACAGGCAGCAGTGGGTCAGCTGGTCCAGAAGTAATTTGATAAAGCAAAAGGTGAAAGGTTGTGGTTCCCAGTAAGGTCTAACTACTCACTATTGTGAAAAAGTCCCACCTGTGCCCTCTGACACCTGTACCCACTGGGTCTGCACTGGTTCCTCTGGCAATCCCACAGGACACAGGGGGACCCAGGAGAAGTTTATTCAGGACCCAAGGTAGTGAAATTCCCTTTACCTGTACTGTCCATTTGGCATGTAAAAATTTCCCCACCTGTTGTGACTCCATCAGGAGATCTGGAGATGCCAGTTCTGTGCAGCCCCCTCAGCCCATGCTGTCTGTGCCAGCAAAAGGCACCTTTATTCTTCAAACTCCACATCTTTTCCAAAGGAGCAGTGAGCAGAGCTGGGGCTGAACTGCTAGGAAAGTGGACCAGCTCAGCACCCAACCAAACCAGAGATTTGTTTCTATTTTTATTGTGCAGAGCAAAGAATACAAAGTATTTTTATTTCAGAGACTGCTCTGAATGTTTTGTTTCACCCCAAGGTGCTTTGTTTTGTTTTCAGCTTATTTAATGCTTGCAAGGAATTGTTGAAATTCCATGCTGAGATGAGGAAACATCTTGAAATAGAGAATTCCAAGGGCTTCATTATTATGACTTAAAATAAAATTAACAAAAAAACAACAAAAAAACACCTCTGCACTGTTTTTCTCCCAGAGGAAATAATTCCCTGAATTTCTGTATCATTTTAGCCCTATTATGACTGAAAAGAGAAAAAAAAAAGAGTCCCTCAGCTCTCCCTGCCAGTCACTGGAGGAATCAGCAGCAGATGTGGCTGGATCTTGAAGCACATGACTTTCTGGGTTGCCATCAGGAAAGCACTTTCTTGCCTGGAATGACTTTATCTCTGTGTGCACAATGTCCTCACCTACCCAACAGCAAAGTATTGGTTTTTAAAGGGGGCAAAAATAGGATAGAAAAAGTTTTCTTTAATAGACCCCAAAGGGCGGGAGCAGCTCTGGGGACAGGCTGGGAGAGTTGGGGTGTTCAGCCTGGAGAAGAGAAGGCTCCAGGGAGAACTTAGAGCACCTTCCAGGGCCTGAAGGGGCTCCAGGAAAGCTGGGGAGGGACTTGGGACAAGGGCAGGGAGGGATGGGAGCAGGGGGAAGGGTTTCCAGCTGGCAGAGGGAGCTGGAGCTGAGATGGGAGGGAGAAATTCTGGGCTGTGAGGGTGGTGAGACCTTGGCCCAGGTTGCCCAGGGAAGCTGTGGCTGCCCCATCCCTGGCAGTGTTGAAGGGCAGGTTGGATGGGGCTTGGAGCAGCCTGGGCTGCTGGGAGGTGTCCCCTCTGGGTCACACTGCTGAGCCCTCCCAGGTCCTGCTCCCCCCTGCACAGGCAGCCCAGGAGGAGCAGCCCTGCTCCAGCCATGGCAGCTTCATGTGTGCCCTGACCTCCCTGGCTCTGTCTTCACAAGATTTCACCAGCACTTCCCATGGTCCCCCAGCAAATGATTATGGGCTGATGAGACTTATCACACTGCCCAAGTCATAGAATCAGAGACTGGTTTGAATTGGAAGAGACCTTGAAATCTTCTCCAGACAGAACTATCCCAACTCTCTCAGCCTGTCCCCAGGGCAGAGCTGCTCCAGCCCTCAGATGGTCTTCATGGCCTGCTCTGAACTTGCTCCTCAGCTCTGTGTCCTCCCTGTGCTGGGGACCCCAGAAGTGCAAAGAGCACTGCAGGGTGGGGGCATCACCAGAGCTGAGCAGAGAGGGACAGTGAGAGCTGATCAGAAGATGGGTATGGTCTCAACATTGTTGTCAGTGACTAGACCCCAAAATCTGGACTAACATCTCAACATGAGTTTCCAGTGCCTTGCTGAACTGGCTTGTAGATGCAGAAACCATGGAGAAGGGGCTGAGGTAGGAGCAGTCCTGGTACCTGGCACAGGTACTAGTCTGTTCACACTTAGGCTTTCTTGCACCCAGGGAGACATTATGATTTTGTTTTACAACCTGGTGTGGACATATTTCTCTAGATTTGGGGGTTTTAAGGTAAGCACATGTTAGTTTCTGAAGCATCTTTGTTCAGGGAGGTCCACAACTTCATGGCACCCTGTGAAAGTGACCCCCATCCTCTCAAGCATGAGTGGCACTATTTCCACAGCCACTTCAGGCCACCCCACTTTGCTGCCAAAAGCCTTGCAATGACATCCAGTTTTCACATCCAGGCTCATCTTCTCTGCAGTTCATCAGTGACTTTGGAGACTGCCCTGATCAAGCACAAGGAAGAAGAGGAAGCTCATGGCATTGCCCAGGACACCGAGCTCTGTGACCCAAGTGTTCCTTCATGTCTGTGAAGCTGTGAATGTCTTTGCTCTGTGGCTCCTTGTCTGCTGCAGCAACCCTTGAGGGAGCCAAGGAGAGCTGTGAGCATGATTTACAGGTCCCTAGAGGCCAGTCTGGAGGTCCTCTGAGTGTCAGACCAACTTGACTTGGCCAGAGGAGCAGGCACAAAGCCATCTTCACCCAGTTTTGTGCCAAGCACAGCTCTGCTGGAGCATGAGGCCAGAGCAATTCTCTGAAAAAGCATTCCTCCTGGTTTCCTTTTTTTTGTTTTAATTACTGTTTTTTTCTCTCCCATTTGCTCCTCTGTCCTTAGAGGAGGTGCAAGCCTGTAGCTGGGCCCTGTAACAGGATGAAAACAACTTCAGAACAAGAGGGGAAAACCAATTGCCCTGAGATCCAGACCCTCCTTTAGGTGTTGTCACTTTCTCCCCTGCTTTCCAGATAAATGTTGCCTCAGACCAGGGCATGTCCTGCAGAGGAGCATTTCTCCTACAGACCCACTGGAGCCTGAGCTCACACGACATCCTTGACTCCACAGAGACAAGAATCTGGGTCTTTCTTTCTCCCCTTTGTCTGGCTGCTGATTTTCCCAGCCCTTTCAAGAACTTCAGGCAGCACCAATAACACGTAGACACTCACCCTGCTGGTGCTGGTCCCTTCTTGTGCTAATGACCACTAGATGTGCAGTCAGAGAAACAGCTTGTGGCTCCTCTGAACTGTCCTGTCTGCTTTCTGATGGGGTGAATGCATGGGAGAAGTTGTGAGTTCTCTCCCTTCTCCTGGCTCTGCTGGAGGCATCTCTGCTCTGGAGGCACCAAGTCTACACTCAACTGTGATTCTTTCAGCTGCTTTGCTCAATGGTCTGACCATTGCTGTGCTCTGTTTATCTATCTCATCTTTGAGAGGTTTCAAAGTTGGGAGGAGGAAAAGAAACAGACACATTGAAGGTGCACTGGTAGAGAAATTGATTTTGTTAGGAAAAGTGATGACAAGTAGCTTACCAAGACCTTGATCATGCTCCACTGCTGCAAGAGGCCAGTAAAAGCAAGGGCGTCCACAGCAGTGAGACTGGAAATGGACCCTCTTTCCAGTCCTTCATGGAAAAGCTGAACCAGAGGAGAGCTCCTGCAGCTATGGCCAGCCTGGGGCATGGGGGTCAAGAGTGAATCAGTGAGTGGTTCCCCCTTGAAGATCAATTGTCTCCCACATGGAGATGCCTACAACAGCCCTACAGCCCAGAACCCTCTGGGAACAGCAGCCTCTGCCATCCTTTGAGTTCCCTGACATCACTGTGGGACACGGACTGTTTCTGTCCCTCTCTGCCACAGCACTGTCACTGCCTGTGCTGCTCTGGGATCTCCTGCCTGTTCAGGGCAAGGTGAATTCCCTGGGCTGAGTTGCACCCTGGGGGTCCAGCTCATTTCCCCCCTCCACTGTGTCATTAGCAAGGCCTGCAGTGAAAGCTGCACATCCCACATGGAGAGGGAACACTGGGCAAGGTGCTCCCTTCCAGAAATAAACTTAAACACTTTT
This sequence comes from Chaetura pelagica, assembly GCF_000747805.2. NCBI lineage: Eukaryota > Metazoa > Chordata > Aves > Apodiformes > Apodidae > Chaetura > Chaetura pelagica. The sequence goes on along the minus strand of NW_009953512.1, from coordinate 421,261 downwards.
CTAATTTCCTAACATAATATGTTTTTCCCTTTTATTTTAATAAAAATAACAATAACACAAAGCACCCTTTCTCCATTTATTTTCTTACACAAACACATAATCCTGGTGCCTTAATGTCTCATCAAGAAAACCCAGACTGGAGCCTGCAGCCAGGACTCTGTGCCACCTAGATATTTTGGACACATATTTGGACTCACATACTCACATCCCCACACACTTTGCCTTCCCTGCCTCAGCAGGACAAGACTTCAGATCTTTTCTTGCATCCACAAACTTGAATGGATACCCTGAGCCTCAGCAGGGAAAGGTCATTTCCACTCATTGACATTCAGGCTGTCTCCCCACTCGTAGCCCTCAAGTGATATTTATATTTAAAGAGCATCAGCCTGGCTGAGGAGAGACTTTCCATTCCTTCAGGATTTCTGGGAAGAGGGAACTTTCACACCTGGAGAAATATGGGGTTTTGACAGAAAAAAAATAACCAAATCCTAATGCATCTTCTCCTGATGGGCCTGCCCAGTTACTGGGATGAATCTACCGTGTCCTGTGATGGTTTCCCAACAGAAGAGGCCTGAGTGTGTGTGCATCTGCCTGTCTGCCAAACCACCCTCCCACTCTTCAGTGAAGAACTTCTGAGCCTTTTATTTGACCACTTTCAGTTCAATTTCACAGTGGGGCTGCATTTCTAAAAAAAAAAAAACAACCAAAAAAAAACCAACACCAAAAAAACCCACCAGCCCCCCCTCCCAACCCAACAACAACAAGAAAACCAAACAAAACCCTAAACAACAAAGAACAACCCCAAACAAAACAATTAACCCCACCAAAACCATGTTCCTGCATTAAGACAAGAGAATACCTAGTTAGTTAAGAAATTAGAGGTCAGAAGAGCTCAAGCCCCAACAGACACAGTGAAAGGGAGAGCACAGGGGCAGGAACAGCCACGTTCCCTCCACTGCCCTGGAAACTTGTTCATGCTTTTCCTTCATGACCTGAGAAAGGACAGACACAAGCACTTGAAGACCAGGGGGCACACAGAGCAATGCTGAGGTGCTGCTGGGCCAGTGCAGCTTTGCACAGTGACACCCCAAATCACAAACAGGAATCCTACCCAGCCCAGCAGGAGAGAGGATTTGGTGCATTCAGAATCCACAGCAACCACTGAAGCCTGAGCAACATCTGAGCTAGAGAGGGAGGTTTGGAGACACAGAGTGGGGCAGCTGGTCTGTCCTGTTCAGTCCCACATTCAGAAAGCCACCCAAGGTGCTAGAGCTGTTCAGAGATGAGTTCTTGAGGGTATAGATGGGGTGGGAACAGAGTCCAGGCAGCCTGGAAAAGTGATCTCCTCTATCACAGCTCATGTTTCCACTCCACAAGATCAGCTGTTAGGTTTTAATGGCTCAACCACATCTGTTAGGGGATGAGGTTGGGATGGGGTAAATTATTGTGGGTATTACACATCAGAAGGCTCAGACAGAGCAAACCTGAGCCTGGCAGCCCAAGAGCAGTTGGTGAGACTCATATTCCTGTGAAAGTGAGGAAGAAGAGCAGACTTGATTGAGGAGATCAGGATGTAACAGACATATTCTGCTCAAAGGGTGGGTTTGCTATGAAAAACTCTAGTTCATCAGCAATGGACACTTCCTGTGATGATTCCCATCCACCCACTTGTCTTCTGCTTCTTCAACCTGTCTCATGCCCCCAGCCAGAAACAGAGGTCCCAATGTTGTACCCCATCACCCCAGTGCATTTCTCAGGCCACCTTCCTGTGGGCTCCCAAGGCACTGGTGAGCACCACTCTCATCTCATCCAGAAGGGATGACTTACCCCAGGTCACCCAGCAGCCCCATAGCTCTGCCAGGAATGAAACCCAATCAGATACAAGTGTCAGAGAGAGAGAACAGCCAAACTGTGCTCTGGAGCAGTTGGCCAGATGAGGTAACACCCATTGGAAGATGCTGGTGGAGCTTGGCAGGATGTAGGAGTCCCACACACCTCCCACTTTGTCAGAAGTCAGAAGTTGATCTGGCTTTGCAGATCTGCTGGCTGGAGCATTCACCCACACCTGCACAGGTTCACAGGAGACATTTGGGGAGGGTCCACCCCTCTTCATGAGCATCCCATGCCCTCCGTCCACATGCAGCAGATGTTAAGGAAGCTACAACACTGGCAAAGTGAACTCACCACTGAACTCATCACTGAAGTGTTAATTATTCTGGAACCCAGGTGTGCCAGAGAGGTTGAGCAGCATTGATCACTCAAGGTTTTCCAGATCAGATGGGATAAAGACCTGAGCTACCTGGTCTGGTCTCCTACCTGACCTGCTTTGAACAGGACGTTGGACTAGACACCTCCTGAGGTCCCTTCCAGCCTGAACTATCCCATGACCCTGTAAACTGTGAAACTCAGCCACACCTTCACCATCTGCAGGGTGATGCCACCCAGTTCCCTGCATTAATAACAGCAGATAACATCACCTGCAAGAGTCTGGTAGATAATAGATAATAGATAATCCTCTGGACCTGACTGCACGAGGATCATGTCCCATACACCTCCTCCCTCCCAAAAAGCAAGAGTGCCTGGCTGCTTTTTTGCATGTACCTTGTTCACTGTGGCCTTACCCCAGCAGGTAGCAGATGTGGGTAAGCTGGTTCCATTTAATGTGTCTTGAGAGCCCAGTGTGTCCTGGTCACCTGAGTGTGCACCTACTGCTCTTCTGCCTCTGCTGTGACTTCCCAGAGGACTTGGTGATGTGAGCACACTTCTGACCCCAGGAGAACCTTAGACCAAACATCTCAGACTCTGTATCACCTTCCTTTCCTATTTTCCACCAGAAACTCCCCCCTGCTCCCCTGCTCTGTTCCCAGGACTAACTCACCCACTGCCCAAAGTCCTGCCCCACTCTCCCTTCCTTCCACAATCCCTTTGATCTCTCCTCTTTGGAAAGGCCAAAAGGATAAGCCCTGGGCCTCCTTGGCCCGAATGGTGGAAAAGATCTCAGGCCAGGTAATCCTCTTGTTCCTCATCCCCCTACCTGACACAGCCTGGTGGTGTTTTGCTGCGAGATCCCAGACGTTCCAGGCTGAGGGGGAAGTTCAGCTCCGCTCCGACGGCTCCAAACACATTAGGATTAAATTCTTATACAATCAAAGCTGCCCACGAAGTGAAGCCAAGGATCTACCTGATTTGGATGTTCTTGGCACAGGACAGGAAACTGCAGTTTTCCAACAGAATCGACTTGTTATAACACAAGGATTTTTTTGATATATATATATATATATATAATTTTTTTTAGCTTGTTTGCCCTCCTGCCAGATTCTGTTAGTAATGCTGTGGCACTGGGCCAGCTTGCAGCTTGTTTGGAGTTCATCTGAAAACCTCTAGTAAAAGGAGATAGAGGTTCCACATTTCCCTTGAAAGATGGAAAGCTTGAAAAGGCCATTTGTGGAGGCATCAAGCTGACTGTCTGGGGTCCCAATCCTCAAGCAATTACCTCATCCTGCTAACGAGGAGTTTGCTTCAAGCTGGACTGAATAAAGTTCTCATTCTGACTCTGGATGTTAGAGGAGCAGTTGTTCAGGCAAAGCTGAGCAAATGAGTTGTTTTACTGGTTTCCCTGTCTATCCATCCTTTTCAGAGTAAAGATCTCTAGAGGGCAGATGGAAATCAATTTCCATGTGCTCTGATTTTCCAGCTCAGGATACACCCTCCTTAGGGCAAATCACTCACCTACCACAATCAGTTCTCATTTGTCTAAGTTTGATTCTTGTCCTCTAATTCTGAAACAGACTTTTCCTTGTGAGTGTTCCCCAGTGGTGACAACCAAACCAGGCAGCACTTTTTGATGCTCTCTCTTCAATGAGCTGCTCAGTGACCTGGGGCCAGTGCTTCCAAAAGGCAGTTGCCATTTCTCATGGCACAATAATGGTGGCAGGAGGCAGTTGCATTTTCCATGGAAGTTTTCAGAGAAGTTAAATTCACTTTCTCAGTTGATTCTGCTTCTCTCATATTTGGCCTCCTTACAAGTGCTAAAGACACCTGGGAGACATCACTTTCTTCAGACTTTGGCTTGATTGAAGCCCATTACCTTTGGGCTATTAGCAGATGTGAACAAGGTATTCATGTCAAGCCAACTCAGTAAACAATCCTGGTGGTGATGTAGAAGAGTGACCTGACTCCAGACACTTCCAAATCCCACACTTCTGTCTGCTTTATAAGAGTCAAAGGCAGTGAAGAAGTCTGTTTTTTCACAACATTAGCATCTTTAAGTGAACACAGTCTGTCTGCAGGGTGTTACAGTTGGGTGTGAAATGGTTTTCCTATTCTGTGAATTTTATTTTAAAATCTCAGCAAGCTTCTCATCATAAATTGTGATAAAAAGATGAAAAATCCCAAGTGCTGACACCCAAAAGTCTAGTGAGGGGGAAAGGAGGATTGTGAGCTTTGCTGAAGTTGTCTGGGATTGAACATTCAAAGTCAGCTTAAAAGCTTTCATTTTTATTTCAAACATCTTGATTTATGTTCATACTTTTGTTGCAACTCGTCTTCATTTCAAAAAAAAATCCACATAATTAGGCCATTTAAAATATCATACTAAAAAAAAACCCCAAAATAAAACAAAACAAAGAAATTTTCAGTACTTAAAAAAATAATGTGAATCAAAAAGTTCCAATCTCCCTTAAAACACTCAGCTCAAAGGCAGAAGCTTTTTCTAACACAGCAGAGGCTCTAGTGCAGATGTGGTGGCTGAGATGGATTTTTTTACAGACTCTCTTGTCCAATGGGAGAAAAACTGACTTCTGCAGAGCAGGGGGATTTCCTGTAATACCAGATAAATCTGCAATGGGAAGAATTTTCTTTACTAAAGCCTGGATAAAAACGTTGACCACTTTTGCCTGGAAGCACTTTGAGACACACCTTAGTGTTACCCAGTAACAATGCAGGAAATGTCTGGGCCGTGGCCACAGCAAAGCTGATGCCATCCCCAACCCTCATGTCAATGCATAGAGTTGTATTTTTTCCCCCCAGCCTATCTCCAGCCACTCTGGTGTTTAGCTCATGTGAAAAATGAGCAGCTCAAAGCAGTTCCTTGCCTGGGTATTTCAGAAAAGAAAAAAGGTGGTGAAGTGTTTCCACTGGATCTCGGGCTTTATCTCAGCCCATCACTTGTTGGTCCAACTCAACCTCAGAGATTGTCATGGGCAGCCACTCCTCCTCTAGAAAGTATTACCAAGGGGCATGAGCATTAATGCTCAAGGGCTCCAGGAGTTTTGGGTTTCTGCTTCCTTCCTGTTGAAGAAACAGTGAGGAAGGACACTGAGTCAAATCACTAGGGTTTGTCTCAGACCATGGCTTTCAAACTTGACCATGTCAAGGATGAGCCCAAAAAGGACCTTCCCTGAATGAAAGTCCTCCCAGAATCCTCCCAGCATGGTCTCAGCACACCAGCAAATAGCCTGTGGGAGCCTGCAATTCTTTTTCCCTTGTTCCATATGTCTTCTTCAGAGGTGCTGTACCAGGACACAGATCCCCAGGTTGTAATTTCCAGACAAAACTGCTTTGAGGTTTTTATTTCGTTCTGTCCTGTTTTTCACTGCAGTGAATTTGTCTGCAAAGGCCTCTCCCTGCTGCAGTTCCTGCTCTCCCCTCTGTCTCTCCCTTTGTGAACATCAACCAAAACTCGAGCCCATATTGAATTCATTTCCTCTCTGGATACCTCAGCACCAAATATTCTATGCAAAAGAGAGTCAGTTGACCTTCTCCAGTTGAATTAGGAGCTCCCCCTCAGCTTGGATCTCAGTGCTGTCTGAGCACTGCAGCCTTCAGCAGGGCTGCAAAAAAAGAAATGGACACAAAACCCAGGATCATACATTTAAGACCTTCTGGCTTTGAGGAGCTTCAAATCATCCTGGTCCCTATAAAACCCCACTGACTCTCTCACCTACAGTTGGAGCCAGTGAGAGCAGCCAGCAGATTGCTCAGTGTCTGCTGAGTGGCCAGGACCTGAGAGGGCTGCCAGATGATGCAGACAAAAGTCTACATGGCCCATTATGAGGAAATCAGGACAGACCATCAACAATCCCAGTATTCCTGGAAAGCCTGGTCTACATGAGCATCAGAAGCCACAGAGGGAAGTAGAGAGGGGGAATCATTTATGGGGGGTGGAATGGATGAGACATGGAGTCTGGATACAAGGAGAATTGGCACTTCCCATTCAGCCATGGGAAGGTT
>NW_009953512.1:407530-412530 GCF_000747805.2 Chaetura pelagica | reverse complement strand
CTGGGAAATTGGGGCCTTTCCTGACCAGCCCCTCAGAGAGGCCCTGTTGCTGGTGGGTTTGAGAAGACAGGCTGTGAAGCCAGGGCTGCTGGCAGCACTGGGAGCCTTGCCATTGCTTTCTTTGCTTCTGACACTTCACACTGCTCTGCTTTGCTTTGCAAGTTATTCTGTTTTCTTTATTATGCCCAAACATTTTCCTTTCCCCACAGGGATGGGAGATGCCAGGGTTTGACACCAGGATCACACGCTCACAAATGAGCTGCTGTCCCCCTCCTTCCTCAGCTTTCTGAACTCTTGAACTGTTTTGGCCCGAGCAGATTTTTCTGGTTATTTCCAGGAGAAAATGATCTGTGATGTTAACAAGGGACTGATGGAAAAGTCAAGTCGGCTGGAGAGCCTCTCAGCACCCCAACCTCTCCTTCCTCCACTTCTGAGTGGGTCTGTGAGAGCAGGGAATGCCATCAGTCTGCTCCCCTATAATCCAGAGCCTGTCCCATTTCCTCCCTCTTAAATAAAACCAACAAAACTCATTGCTCTCCATTAGAAATATATCCTGGTTAACATGAAAGAAAACACTGACAGCTAGACAAGGAACAACTAATAAATTAAAACCAAAACCAAAACAAAACAAACAAAACAAACAAACAAACTAAAAAAAAACAGACAAACAAAACCCCAACAAACCCCCCCCCCCCCACTTCCCCCAAAGGAAAAAATCAAACCCAACCAAACAAAAAAAGAAAGGCATGAGGAAGATGCAGAAATCCCTGATGATGAAAGGATGGCACAGAGCAGACACAGTGAACTGAACTGAACACGTGGAAGTGCCACATCACCCAGGTGGCACAACCCCAACCAGGTGATAAAGGGCTTTCATGAGGGGTAGAAAAGTAACCTGCCCAAACAAAACAGCCTAAAAATCTGAGGAGTTACTCTCTCACCCTTAGGGTGAATGCTTGTAGGGCTGATGCCTTTCTGGGACTTACAAGAGGGAGAAAAAAGTACACAGGAAACTAAATTCACAGGAAATCAAGCTGTGGGAGTGGTGCTTCAGGGAGCATCTGCCCTGAGGTTTCCCACCTGAGCCTATTACCATGACACTCTCTCATCCTCTGTCTTCTAATTAGCAAACAGCAAATAGGAGCCCAGAAACACCAAATCTCAAGCCTTGCCAGACTTCCCTGGCTTTCCTTCTGCTGCTTTTATAAATGGGCAACCAGCAATGTTCAAGAACAACCCACTAAGGTGCTGCTCAAGGTGGGACTGGCCCAGGGCACAGCAGTGGGGACCCTGTTCCCTGTTCCAGGGAAGACAAGTTCCTCTGTGGGGACTCACCTAGAACACAGAGAGGAAGGTGAGGTGAACCAACATCTTCCAAAGCCCCATCCAAAAACCTGTCCCCCCAACACTCTGATTTCTTCCAGCAAGGAGCTGTGAGGCCCCAACACCTGAAGATGCTGTTTCTAACCATCAGCAAGGAGTGCTGGAGCTGCCTGACCGCGTTACGCGCGGCAGCTCCCCAGGGACCAACTCTCCCTGGTGGCAGCTCATCTACAGGAAACCTTCTGCAGGGAATTTCTCCCTGGTGAGAAGTGGAGAGGTTGGGATGAGACCAGTTGTGGCCAGGCAAAGGCACTTCTGGGGACAAGGGTTCGGAGAAGGGCGCGTCAGCAGGAGGAGCTTCCGCTCTGGGAACGCCAAATTCCCCTCTTCCAGTAGGGTTTCTTTGAAACCCTTTTGAGCACAGGCTTCTTCCTTGAGTGCCTGTGCCAAGAAAACTCATTGGCTGCAACATCAGACAGAGCATAATGCAGCAAAGATTGTGAGCCCAAGGGGGACAGAGCTGCTCTGGAAAGGCCACCCCAGGCATGTGCACACCAGTGCTCCCACCCAGGGCTGGCTGTGCACACCCAGTACAGCCATAGCTCAGCTGGGAACATCCCCAAGGAGGAGAAAAACCCTCCAGGGCTGCCCAAGCTACAGAGAAAATACAGTTTTCCTAACCCCATCCTCCCACAGTCAGCACTGGTGGGGCCACCCCTCGAAGCCTGGGGTGAGTTTGGGCTCCTGGTTACAAGGAGGTCATTGAAAGGGAGCAGAGGTGGGGCAGGATCTGGAGCACAAGTCTTACATGGGGTGGCTGAGGGAACTGGGGGTGTTCAGCATGGATTAAAGCAGGCTGAGGGGTGACCTCCTCACTCTCTGCAACTGCCTGAGAGGAGGTTGGAGCTGGAGGGGTCAGTCTCTGATCCCCAGGAACAAGTGGTTGGACAAGAGGAAATGGCCTCAAGTTGCCCAGGAGAGGTTTAGATTGGATATTAGGGACAATTTCTTTATGGAAAAGGTTGTCAGGCCCTGGCCCAGGTTGCCCAGGGCAGGGGGGAGTCCCCATCCCTGGAGGGGTTTCCAAGCCCTGGAGATGGTGCTGAGGGATGTGGGGCAGTGGGGACTGGGCAGGGCTGGGGGAACAGTCAGACTGGGTGATCCTAAAGGTCTCTTCCAACACAAAACGTTCTGTGATTCTGTTCTATGATTCCATAGTGCCAAAGGCAAAGCTGACTTCCTGGCTCAGGCTGCAGCAGGCTGTGGGTTTCCCTCCAAGCTCAAGTTATGATTGAGATTTGCTGACCAAGGCCACGCCTGGAATGTTCCTTTACAGTTCAGGGTGACACATGCAAACCTGCCCAGTCACATAAACAATGTACACACAGGCAGAGGTTCCCACACTGTTGTTTGCTGGCACAGGGACACCCTCTGTACCTTATACTGAAGATACCACAAAGGCCAGCCTGGCAGTCCCAGCATCTGTGGAATGGGAGCAGTGACCCAGGATGGTGTGGAAAGGACAGCTGTTCTTAGCAGGGCATCCCTGGAATGAGATGTGGGACACAGTCCCCAGCCACTTGTGGTCAGACACACATTGCAGGGCATTTCACAGAGGCAGGGACATAATAGCACTTTCACTGGCCTAACTCCTCTCTAACCAGGGACTACTTGTGAGCAAACACAGCCTCTGGAGCTTGGAAAGGAGGTTTTCCTTTATGGAAAGGTCTGTGAAAGTGCCACTGGTGCAAAATGGCAGCTGTGCCCCCAGGGGAACAACATCCAAGCTGCAAAGCCAAGGACCTTGCTGCCAAGCAAAGAATCCAACCCAAACTAATCTGGGATTCTATAAGACAATATTACACCACTTCATCTAGACCAGGTTGCTCCAAGCCCTGTCCAACCTGACCTTGTTCCCACGACATATGGGCAAGCCTGTCCCATGGAAGTGCAGCCTCCAGGACCTCCCTCTGCATGTGGAAGGCAGGAGCTCTCTCTCTACAGGTGTTCCCAGGCACGGGGAGATGCAATAGGTGACCTTCTGCTTAGTGCCACAGCCCTAGGGCAAAGCTGCCTCCATCATCATCACCTGCAGGGGCTAAACTTTGCACCAGTGACCCTTTGCCTCTGCTTAGTCAGTCACCAAAGCAGCAACAGGAAGGTTTGCAGCCCAGATGAGGCTGCCAAAGGAATTTGGTGAAGCCACATGGTGTTCACTCTGTTGAACTGCAGCAGCAGCTGGGGCCACGTTACTGGAAGGCAGTCAGGGCTCTGCTGGTAAAAGGCCATGGACTAAAAGGAGCAGCAGTTTCTAGCATGTTCCCTGAACTGTCAAGTTTGGGCAGACAGGGTTTCATCCCTGATCTTTGGAAGCAGGAAAAATGTATCAAAATTCATATTGTGGGGCCAAGTAGAAACTTGTTAGGAAAAAAAATAGAGAAAAGAAAAAATATATATTAAAAAACAAAACAAAACAAAAAAACCCCAAACAAAAAAAACCACAAAAGCAAAACACAATAGAACATAAAATAATAAAAAAAGGGTCATCTAAGCAAATAAGTGAACAACCCATTCTTGGGATGACAGATCTGATCACTACCAAGTAACACCCCCTCATTTTTCCAAGAATGTGGATTTCATAGAAGGATAAAGTAATTTCCATTGAAAGAGACTTCCAGAAGGTCTTCTGGATCTCTGGCCTCACCCCATTTTTGGGCTTGATATATTGATCATCAAGCACTATTAGTCACCCTGCCTATGGATGCAGGATGTGGCCCCGTTACAGCCTGAGCTCACTTGGCTCTTGCCTGTCACTGGGAGGTCACTGGGAGAAGTCCTCCAGGAAGCCCCAGTTCCTGGATAGTGATGTACAAGCCTGAGTCAGAGCTACTGCAGGATGAGCAGTGGCAGAGGTAGGGCCCATCTGGTGGTGATTTCAGAAATGGCAGAGATGGGTAAAGGCTGAGAGGCTTCTGATGGGAGGTGGTGCTGAGCTCTGCCAGGCACATCACCATGAGTGGTGGGAAGGGCCATCTTCCCCCTCCTGCCTACCTCAATTCCCTCTTTAAATGAGTGACCCAGCTCTGCCATGGCCATGATGCCAGCAGAAACACTGGCCTCAAGGTGCCACCCTGAGGTCTGGGTTCCCTGAGAGCTTTTCTCCTTTCAGCTACACGGTCCCAGTGCTGGAGCCACCTGAGGGAGATCAACATTCCAAGCAGCCAGAAGTTAGCAGCTGCTAGAGCTGGAAACCCTGATTCAGTAAATGCTTCCACCCTTGGGTGACACAAGCATGTTGGGTTTGGCTGGTGCTGTGCCTGAGTATGAGTTTCAGGACAGAGGTTCAACCCCAAGTGCTGGCACCAAAAAAATAATCGTAACCAAAGGAAGAAGGTTGGGGATGAATCAAGTGTGGGGGATGCCACATCTGATTCCCACATCTGATGGTGGGATGAGGGGGGAAAGAGGCTCCATGACCTGCAAAAAGAGTTTGCAGCTTGATGAGCCTGTTGCTGGGAACAAGCCTTGGAGATTCACCATCTCTCACCTCATCATCCAGAGCGTGACGAAGGCAACGTTGTCATCTCCCAAACATCACTCAGCTTTCAGCTTTCCCAGGAAGCCATTTTCATGCACCAGCTGCTGACCCACAGACACTTGATTCTCTGACTCAGAGG
>NW_009953512.1:405509-407372 GCF_000747805.2 Chaetura pelagica | reverse complement strand
ATGAATGTAGCTCAGGATGACACAGGGTGGCTGTGCCCTGGGTCAGGAGGACACAGGACCTCTTTGACAGCAAAATGTGGGATTGACATGCAAGAAGCTCATTTCCTTCCACAGCCTTAAACAGGACATCTGATGATGCAAGATTCAAGTGCCTTCCCTCAATTTGTGTTATTCCTTCTGTCCTTCTATCTTTATTATTTTTTTTTCCTATGTTTTCTCCATGTGATTCATTCAAAGCAGCTGCTTTGACCTCATTAAGCTCCAGGCAAAGTCTACTTGGGGTGCTCTGCATGAGTTCCCATCCTCAGGATCCAAGAGTGCTGGAGTCAAGATGCTGGCGAGGTCCTGGTGGGGAGCAGGCTGAGCTGTGTCCCATGGAGAACATTTCCTCCTGGAGGTGCCCACTGCCAGCCAGCCCAGACTGACTGGGACCAGCCTTGCTCCTCCTCAGTGTTTGCCAAAGAGCTGGGACAAATCATGTTTTGGAGGATCTCTCCAAAGGGCTTGCTCTGCCTGCCCAGCCTGCACCATTAGCCTGGTTTCTCCTTCCTGCAGCAAGAAGGAATAGTGTTGGTGCTGGTGAGACCTCGGGGAGGGCTGTTCCCCCATGAGCCCAGGCTCTGCAAACCTCCCTGGTAGCTGGTTGCTCCCACACCAAATGCACACAGCAGCCAGAGCATCTCCAGTGATATTTTTCTAATACAACCTCATCAAGCTGCAAAGGGACCTGTGCTCTGAGGATTTCCACTGGGGAGGCTTTTCATACCAGCACGAGCTCTTTACAGCCCTTGTGATTTCTCTCTTCACCATCACGATGGAAAAGAGAGGCTGAGATTTCAGGACAATCTCTCTGAATCCTCTCCCTTATAGAGGCTGCAAGCATTTCTGCCTTACTAAAAATGCCCAAACTATTGCCCATCTATCTATTTATTCTGCAGCCACCTTCCCTACAAAAAAGCACTGTCATTTCATTGGAATATCCCACACTCTCCAGGCTCTTGTGACACTCACTCAGTCCCTCTGCACTCACACTCACCTATTTATGCATCTAAAGAGCAGTGGTTACATTTGGCTTGCCAATTAGTATTTCTCAGAGAGAGGCTAATTAGTCCACCTGGTACTATTAAGTATCTTCATTAAGGGTCGAGGTGACAGGAGAAGAAATCCCAGCAGTGAAATCCCAAAGTGGGACAAGGATATGGGTAGGGGAAAAAAAAGAGAGAGATCAGGAACATGGTCAGGAAATGAACACACAGAATCTTCCACTTGGAAAAGTTAAAGCTGCTGGAGAAAGAGGCTCAGAAAGAGCCATTCAGCTCAGAAAAGCAGCCTGGCAGGCACCAGGTTTGAGGCTAATGGAGCAGGGGCAGGCAGGAGCAAGCAGGGCAGGCAGAGCCACCTTGTCACCCCCTGAAATCCCATTTCTCAAAGGTGCATGTGCTGCTCCCAACAGAGGGTGACAGGACAGGCAGCAAACATTCCCCTGAAGTTGTTTTTCAATGGAAAGTTGGATTTCTAACACATGAAAACGTTTAGCAAAACAATATTTGCTTTCCCTGACAACCTGTCTGTATTTTTGCTTTTGTTTTGTTTTTTTTTTAAATAGATGCATAAAATAGAAGGTAAGAAGATTTTCTTTTACCTTTTAATGTTATTAATTAATTCTAAGTGGGCTGAATAATTTGATCTGTTTACTGTGTATTGTGCTCTGATTGGGGTTTGGAGAAAGCCTCTTGCAGGCAGGTGGTCCTACCTCAGATAGGGAGAAACCTCTGGGATTTGGGTTAATTGTTTTCATGTCACATTTTACAATGAGCTGAAATAATCTGCAGGTACTTCTGGTGTGCCCCAGGAGGGAGGGAG
>NW_009953512.1:398038-405340 GCF_000747805.2 Chaetura pelagica | reverse complement strand
GGAAGGAGGGAAGGAAGGAAGGAAGGAAGGAAGGAAGGAAGGAAGGAAGGAAGGAAGGAAGGAAGGAAAACACATTAATTATTCATGTCACCTTCATAACTCAGGACTCACTGTCAATCTGTCACTTGGAGGCACGATACCAGGCTCTCCTCTGGCTCTTCCTGACTACACCCCACTTTGGATGGATCCATTACAATCCCTGATAAGGGGAAGACTTTATTCACTTCAGCAGAGCAGAGCTGTGCACCCAACTGCCCACACTGCAAACAGATATCACCCCAGGCTGACAGCCTGCACGTCCCAGCTCACAGGCTGCTGGAGAGGACAAAAGATTATTTGCACCAGAAAGATGCAGAGAATCACAAGCTGGTTTGGGTTGGAAAGGACCTTAAAGATCATCCAGTTCCAACCACACTCCTATGGGCAGGGACACCTCCTAGCAGCCCAGGCTGCTCCAAGCCCCATCCAACCTGCCCTTCAACACTGCCAGGGAGGGGGCAGCCACAGCTTCTCTGGGCAACCTGGGCCAGGCTCTCCCCACCCTCACAGTGAAGAATTTCTTCCTAATGTCTAACCTCAAGTCTCCCCCGTTCCAGCTGGAAACCCTTCCCCCTGCTCCCATCCCTCCCTGCCCTTGTCCCAAGCCCCTCCCCAGCTTTCCTGGAGCCCCTTCAGGCACTGGAAGCTGCTCTAAGGGCTCCCTGGAGCCTTCTCTTCTCCAGGCTGAACACCCCAGCGCTCCCAGCCTGGCTCCAGAGCAGAGCTGCTCCAGCTCTCTGATCATCTTTGTGGCCTTCTCTGGAATTGCTCCTACAGTTCCATGTCCTTGACCTTCTGGGTCTTCAGAACTGGACCCAGCTCTGCAGGGGGTGTCTCATGGAAGTGAAGCAGATGGAGAGAATCCTTTCCCTCTCCCTGCTGGTCACACTGCTTTTGGTGCAGCCCAGGACTCAACTGGCTTTCTGGGCTGCCAGCACAGGTTGCTGGCTCATGGTGAGCTAAGAAAAATCAGGACCTGAAGACCTGAGCTGCAGTGATGCACAGGAGGGTGGAGGGGATGCAGGGATGGAGCCCCTTGTGCAGCAAAGTGTGCAGCAGGCAGTGGGGACGTGCCACATTTGGGGGTGCAGGGAGCTCCTCTGAGCAGAAGGTCATCCTTGACACTCCATTTTTACCTGGCTGGAGATGGAGAAGATGAAACCCCCAGTGCAAGATTGTCCTGGCCTCAGTCAGGGCTAATGAACACCAAAGTGACAACCCTGGCAGGAAGGGAGACTGTTCCCCTGCTCACTCACTGGTTTTCATGTCACAACAAGTTTTTAAGAGGGCACCAAGGTGCAGAGCACTGACACCCCACCTCCTTCTTTGGGACTGAATTTGTGTGTTCTGGAGAGGTTGTTTCTTACCCAAAGACATAAACAACAAAACAGCCCAGCCATTCATAGGAAATGCTAAAAAAAAAGGCAAGTGTTGACCCGTGTGCTGGTGGAATAATTGACTTCTTTGTCCAAACAGCTTCATCTCAGTCTCATTCCAATTCTTCAAGCCCCAAATCATCTGTTCTCTGAAACCTGAAGGTTAATAAGTGTTAAGAGCTCCTCCCCTAAGATTTGTAAGAATGAAGGGCTCTCCTTTTCAGGGCTTTCCTCCACCTCCAGCCCAGTCCAAAGAAAGCCAACGTGTGCAAATTCATCTTCTCCGCGCGCGTCTCCAGACCCACCGCTCCGAACCCAGGCAGGGCAGGAGGAGAGTAAATAAAATAACATCTCTGGTGGCTGCCAAAAAAATATTCCACCGTTTCTGAGCTGTTTGCAACTGTGTTCGTCAGGGAAAAAAAATTTCCTGGAAACCTCAGTCAGATGGTGCTGGTGGGAGTGGGGGGGGCTGGGAGGCGAGGGGCGGGGTGAGCGCGGTCAAGGCCAGGGCAGAAGTTCATGCAAGTTGGTGGTTTGTGAAAAATTGTGTTTTGTTTGTTCTGGATTAGGCTGTGGGTTCTTAAAAGAAAACACGTTTTAGTTAAGCTCGTTTCAGATGGGGAGGTGAAGGAGCAAGGTCAGGGGGAGAACAAATTAGCATCTGGATGTCGGCAGAGTGAAAAGAGGTTTCAGAGGTTGGAGAAAAGTGGGTTCCTGAGGCTGAGGGTGGGCAAATCACCTTGGGTTTACTCCCACTTCTCAAAGAGAAATCAAAAAGTGGCAGCAGCAGCAGCAGAAGCAGCAGCAAACACAGCACTGCACAGGCAGCCCCTCTCTGGGCAGCAGCTCCAAGTTCTTGCTGGAAGGGTGGGCAGAGGATGCTGCCTGCCTGGCAGGGGGAACAGCTCACACCTGGGATGGGCTCAGACACTCCTGGGGAGTCGTGAGCAGCTTCTGGCATTTTGGAGGCTCTTTCCTGGGAGCCTGTTTCCAGGCTCAGACCAGAGCCCAGTGTAGGCAAGGTGGAATCGTCCAATAAATCCCTTCTCAGTAAAATCCCGTCTGGTGCTGTGGGAGATGGGGAGGGAACAACCTGCTCTCTTTAAATGCATGAAAATATGGCCCCAAACAACCTCTGTGGCTCCGTCCTCCTCTCTGCTTTCTGGCCAGCCCCTGGCTGGCAGTGAGTGGCAGGTGGCTGCAGTTGCAGACACATGCACAAAGCCAACACTCCTGCTCAAGGAAGAAGAAAGGCAAAGGGCTGGATATATGCAAGCAAATACAGCTGCTGTGACTGAAAATACCCAGGCAGGCCTGAGTAGCTCACCTGCAGATGAGAGCAGAAAGATCAACCTGCTTGTGATCACACAGAGCAAAGGAATCTCAAAGGAATCTTCCCACTGGGTTGGTGCTTTGCCAGAGCTCTCCCTCATCAGGTAATGCTGAGGATGGATGTGTGACTGGGCTGCTCCTTGGTGTCACCATCCAGCCCTGGTTGATTCCCACCACGCTCAGGCCCCTGCCCAGCAGCACAGAGCAGGCAGACCTGAGCAGAAGACCTGATGTTGCAGTGGTGGAGCCTCTCCCTGAGAACTGAACTCCTCTGCATGTGATCCTGCAGAAGTCATGAACCCCTGGCCTGTTTTATTAATCTTTATTTTTCTTGGTTGTATCTATTTTATTAATCAATGTTTTGTTGTCTGGGGTTTCTTTTTTATTTGTTTGTTTGTATGTTCTGTTTCTCCTGTTATTTTAGGCTACTACCAGAAACACTCTTGACTTCTGCAAACGGGCATATTTATCATGTGACAAAAGGAGAAACATAAAGGAATTTGAGTGGTTTGGGTTGTTACCTCTTGGTTTGGCTGTAAAGATGAGTGAGTGAGACTTCTGTGAGAGTCAGAAGAGCCTAAGTTCAGCGTTCAGCCCTGTCCTGTTGGCTGAGCTATAAATTCACACTCTTGTTATGAGCACTGAGAAACAGGAAAATTGCTGGAGAGCAGCAGGTCAGAAGTGGAGCCCTTTGCTCAGTCACTGAGAGTTGGCAGCACTAGAGCTGCAGAGAAAATGTAAGAAACTCACTTTTACAGGATAATCCCTCTGTAAGGAAGAGAATTTTGTGCTATTCTTTTGAGGTATCAGCTTTCAGAGTAAGTTTTACTTTGCATCCAGAACGTGACGCTGCTCTTGAAGCCTGAACTGCCTGTTCCCAGAAATACCTGTCTCAGTGCTCCACAGCACAGTCAAATCACAGTGAAAACTAGACACACATCATGGCTTTTCAATCTTTTTTTGCACACATAAATAGTTGCCATCTTATTTTTCATCTCCTCTGGTCTTTTCTTCTCCACTGACACCTTCCCAGTGCCCCATTCCCATTCTCCTTGCTGCCATCCAGTTCTCCAGCCCTCTCTCAACACCCTCATCTCTTTTGTCCCTTTCCTGTCAGCAGAAACATGCTTTGGTTTCTTCCAAACCTGGAGTCTAACCTGGCTCTCCCCACCTCTTTTCCTACACAACTTTTGCATCCAACACCCATCTAGCACCCTCCACTGAAACTGCTGCCATTCCACTCTTTACCAACCTCTTCCCAGCCAGCTTCAAGCCCACACTGGATGGGTGGATGGCTTAGACCTGCCAGCCCCATCCATGTGGTCACTGGTCATACACTGGACAGGATCTCAAAGATCTCAAAATCTTGTTCTCCTTGATTTCTATGACTCTTCCCCCCCTTGGTACTTCTCCCACCTTTTTAGTCAGGACACCTACTTGGTGTCCTTCACAGGTTTCTCCTGCTCTCCTCACTCACTGCCTGCAGAACTGTTGCAGGACTTTGCACATCATTTCTTTTTCCTCTCCCCATCTCTCTGGGAGCCTCATCCACGAACACACCATCTGCACTGATGATTCACAAACCCAACTCTGGCTTCCAATATGTCTCTCTTTCTGTCAGGACTGAAATCTTCACCTGTCCATCTGGCTTTTCCTCATAGATATCTTGCCAGCAGCTCAAACCTAGTCTAGACTGGTCTCTTTTTATTGTTAATGGGGAAACAAAAAGGAATCAGGCATGATTTACCTCATTCTGGTGCAGATACCTGAAATAAGTTGGATTAATCACAGCCTGTGAGTTCCTGTTCCTGCTGTGGAAGCCCAGATGACAGGTAGGGAAATCCACACTGTCGACACCTGTGTTTGGGTGAGATGAATTCCAGCTGATGTGATCCAGGTTACAAATCAAGCCCTGCAAAGCTGCCCCAATGAAGGTGTGATTTGGGGGGTTATGTTGAGGGGATGGTAGAACACTGAAGCAGAAAAGTTTAGTAGCATCCATGGTCACCACAGACCCTCACGGGGCAGCTACTCCAAGGCCAAATGGGAAGAGACAGAGACCATCCTCAGGGATGGAAAATACATTTAGTGCTGGTGGCAGGGAGGCTAACAGAAGCTTTGCTGCCTGTTTCCCTCCCAGAACTGTCTCATCTTCCCTGCAGTGCCAAAGGTGCTGCTCAGGGACTGAACATGGTGTAAGTACCCAGGCAAAGTGGCAGCAGAGGGGTTTGCAGCCTCATGCAGCCCTGAGGGCTGCACTGGTCCCATCAGTGACACCTGCAGGGGCTGTGACTTGCCTTTGGGTGGCATGAACCAGACATTTCTTGGTTTTCTGTTGTGACTTGGTTGGTTGTCCATTGCAGTCTCAGTCTGATCTGTGTTTGGATAGATTAAGACATTTTATTCACCTCTTAACCTGGCCTGGCTAGAAGCAGGATTTCCAGGTAAGGGTGACTCATACAAAGCTTTCTGTTCCCCTCAGAAGCAGCAGTATCTTGTGTGGGAAAGCCCAAGTAACTTTTAAATAGCCTGCCAGGATGGGACAAGATGGGATTCAATGCATATTCCTCTGGCAAGAAAAGGCTGAGGTGACCTGTGCCACTTTGATGCTGTATTATCCACCCTTGCATCTGCACATCTTTCCTCCTCCTTTTCCAAGGTCTTTCCCAGCCAGTGGCCCTTGTAGCTCATGGTGAAACGTCTAACAAACCTCTCAAACCTCTAGCACACATTGGTACCTACTTCCAGAAAGATTCCTTCTCAGCACCTGTGTCTGTGTCCCCTCTAAAGCTCTTTTGGTGCAGACACTGCCAAGGGCTGCTAAGAAATCTTTTGTCAGGGTATAATTCCCTCCAACTTCCAGCTTCTGCTCATTATATTGATGGTAAGTCCTGTGGAGAAGGGATAATCTCTTCCTTTCCTGCCAAGACCAGGGCTGCCAGGCAGTAGAGGAGAAAGAAGTGAAGGAGAGAAAACTGCAGGTGACTGGGCCAGTGTAGAAGGAGCAGTGATGATGCAGTGGTAACACAAGCAGAGAGGATGGAGTGAAACTGCTGGTCCCTCAGACTTGTTTGCCCTTCACTTGGCTTTCCCCAGATGGATTTTATGTGGCTCACTCCTGTGAAGGTGACTGCTTGAAATTCCTCCCACCTTACTTAAGGAATGGGACTCAGGGGTCATAGACCCCTGCATTAGGATGAAGATCATACAGGTATTTATGCCTGTTGAGCATCTCTACTCCCAGAGAGCTGCCAGAGACCCAGTCAGTGCAGCTGAGTCATGAAACAAGCTTGAAGCAGAAACCTCTCTTTGCCTTTGGGTTTCAGAATGACAAGGGGTTGCACAACTTTCCTCAAGGACACCTCCTCTCAAGATCTGCCCCATGGCAAAGACCTGCTCAGAGGATATAAGGTAGAATCATAGAATCATGGAGTGGATTGGGTGGGAAGGGACATTAAAGATCATCTAGTTCCAAGCCCCCTGCATGGGCAGGGACATGGGGTATAGCTCCAGGGAGCAGGAGGAAGACCAGGTCTGTGGGAGAGACATCAGGAAGAGCCTTTGTGAAGGGACAAGTGATGCTGTTTGCTGTGTGTTGGTGGCCTCTCCACCTCAAGTTGTCCCATTTTTCAGAGCCAGACCTGGAGTCTGAAATATGAACTTAATGAAGAACTGAGGTTTGACCTTTTCCAGGTAAAATGGGGCTTCCAGTCTAAAACCAGATACCTGTGAGAGTCAGGCAAGCAGCGAGTGCTGGAAATCAAATGAGTTGTTAAACCAGCCATGAAAATGGTGACTCTAGTTCTGGATCATTACCCTGCTGGCTGGCAGCAACCAGGCCTGCAGCTTCTGGAGGAATTTCCACCCTGAGACTGGTGAGAACAGAGCAGCAGTAGCCAAGTCTCTGTGCATGAGGGTGTGAATTAGGACCTGCTAACTGCCACGGCCATCGTCACCGGGGGGAGGAAATTCCAGCAGCCACCAAGCCCACTTTATGGGGATGCTGAGGGGGTGTTGGGGGAGGCAGGGGAGGGAGGTGGTGGAGCTAGAAGCAGTTGTGATATGATGCTGAAAGGGGAAGAAACGGAGCGAGGAGATGGAGGCTCCACCAGGCTTCTTTCTTTTTCTTTCCTTCTTTCTTTCTTTCTTTCTTTCTTTCTTTCTTTCTTTCTTTCTTTCTTTCTTTCTTTCTTTCTTTCTTTCTTTCTTCCTTTCTTCCTTTCTTCCTTTCTTTCTTTCTTTCTTTCTTTCTTCCTTTCTTCCTTTCTTCCTTTCTTTCTTTCTTTCTTTCTTTCTTCCTTCCTTCCTTCCTTCCTTCCTTCCTTCCTTCCTTCCTTCCTTCCTTCCTTCCTTCCTTCCTTCCTTCCTTCCTTCCTTCCTTCCTTCCTTCCTTCCCTCCTTCCCTCCTTCCCTCCTTCCCTCCTTCCCTCCTTCCCTCCTTCCCTCCTTCCCTCCTTCCCTCCTTCCCTCCTTCCCTCCTTCCCTCCTTCCCTCCTTCCTTCCCTCCTTCCCTCCTTCCTTCCCTCCTTCCTTCCCTCCTTCCCTCCTTCCCTCC
>NW_009953512.1:396682-397144 GCF_000747805.2 Chaetura pelagica | reverse complement strand
CTTTCTTTCTTTCTTTCTTTCCTTCTTTCCTTCTTTCCTTCTTTCCTTCTTTCTTTCCTTCTTTCCTTCTTTCTTTCCTTCTTTCCTTCTTTCTTTCTTTTCTTCTTCCTTTCTTTCTTTCTTTCTTTCTTTCTTTCTTTCTTTCTTTCTTTCTTTCTCAGCAGTAGCCAAGTCTCTGTGCATGAGGGTGTGAATTAGGACCTGCTAACTGCCACGGCCATCGTCACCGGGGGGAGGAAATTCCAGCAGCCACCAAGCCCACTTTATGGGGATGCTGAGGGGGTGTTGGGGGAGGCAGGGGAGGGAGGTGGTGGAGCTAGAAGCAGTTGTGATATGATGCTGAAAGGGGAAGAAACGGAGCGAGGAGATGGAGGCTCCACCAGGCTTCTTTCTTTCTTTCTTTCTTTCTTTCTTTCTTTCTTTCTTTCTTTCTTTCTTTCTTTCTTTCTTTCTTTCTTCCTT
>NW_009953512.1:396243-396596 GCF_000747805.2 Chaetura pelagica | reverse complement strand
TTCTTTCTTTCCTTCTTTCTTTCCTTCTTTCTTTCCTTCTTTCTTTCCTTCTTTCTTTCCTTCTTTCCTTCTTTCTTTTTTCTTTCTTTCCCTCCTGGAGGACAAAAAGGGGTTTGGGGGGGAGGGGATTCAGAGGAAAACCAAACAAGACCTGACCTTGAGCTCTTCTGCAGGGTGCTAACAGCAAGGAGCTGAATGTGCCATCGGTGCATTTCAGCCCTTCCAGCCCCTGAATTCTTTTTCCAGAAGTTTCCCAGAGTGAGTAGAACTGGTCCAAGACCCAGAGAGCTTTGACATTCGGCTATAAATCTACATGTCAGCAGCCCGGGAGCGCACAGGGGGGAAAAGAAGGG
>NW_009953512.1:373210-396219 GCF_000747805.2 Chaetura pelagica | reverse complement strand
GTGCCGGGGGGGATGGAGGGGCCGGGGCTGCAGGACCGGGGGGCAGGACCGGGGGGCAGTGCCAGCCCAGCCCGGGGGGAGCAGGGAACCCCGACCTGCCCTCGGGCCTCTGGTGAGGCTGGAAGGGCCTGCCCGGGAGAGCTCAGGACCTCAGGCTGGGGTTGGGCTTCTTCTTATTATTATTCTTATTCTTTTTATTTTTATTTTATTTTATTTTTCTTCTTTTCCTTTTCCTTTTTTCTCTTTTCTTTTTTTTTCTTTTTCTTTTATTTTTATTTTTCTTCTTTTCCTTTTTCATTTCCTTTTTTTTTTCTTTTTCCTTTTCTTTTTTTTTCCTTTTTCCTTTTCTTTTGCTTTTTCTTTTTCATTTTAATTTTCTTTTTCTTTATTTTTTATTTTTCTTCGTTTCCTTTTCCTTTTTCCTTTTTTCTTCCTCTTTTTCTTTTCCTTTTTTCTTTTTTTTTCTTTTCCTTTTTTTCTTTTTTTTCTTTTTCTTTTCTTATTCTTTTTCTTTTCCTTTCCCTTTTTATTTTTCTCTTTTCTTTTCCTTTTCCTTTCTCTTTCTTTTTCTTTTCCTTTTCCCTTTTCATTTTTTCTTTATTTTTATTTTTTCTTCTTTTCCTTTCTCCTTTTTTTTTTCCTTTTCTTTTCCTTTTCCTCTTTCTTTTTCTGTTCCTTTTCCTTTTTTCCCCCTTCTCTTTGTTTTTTTACACACAACTGAACCTCTGTCTGCACAGGGAACAGCAGCCAAGGGCTGGAGCAGCTGCTCTGGATGCTGCTTAGATTCAGGGGGTGTTCTCTTGAGGAGATGATTGATGGCTCCTTCCAAGACAACCAGGAACATAAACCTCCCCTCCCCCTGACCCAGAGACACACCCAGTGGCTTCAAGAGGAGGGCTGGAGGTGAAACCCACCAGATGCAAGACAGATAACCAACCTCAGGACCCTGCAGCCTCAGCCACACTGTCCCTCAGAGGTTAAGGCCTTCCAAGCTGAAGAAGCCAATGTGGTTTCCATCAGCCCTGACAGATTTTACAGGAATGGTTTTGTCCTGCCTGAAGCCCTCAGATGCTTGTGTCAAGCTTCTTCCAGCTAAGCAAGGTCAGGCTGGGTTTCCAGGGAAGGAGTTCAAGGCACAGGCTGGGGAGGAGTGGGGCCGTGTTGCACATGGACAGGAGGGCTGTTGTGTAGCACAGCACTGCAGCAGGGTTGGCCAAAGGAGACATCTCATCTGAGGTCACTGGGCTTCTGAAGGGTTTTTCCCAGAGCCAAGCTGTTGTCCCACTGCCCTACCTGAAAGCCCCCAGGATGGGTTTGGGGAGGTTGCATTGGTAGTCCAGTTGTTATTGAGCAAAGAGCTCAAAGCATCTGCTGCTCTCCATCCCAGAGGCAGCTCCTCCATGGAGGAGGAAACTTCTCTGGTTTCTCCCAGTCAGAGTACACCCCATCCCTGGAAGTGTTCAAAGACAGGTTGGATGGGGCTTGGAGCAACCTGGTCAAGTGGAAGGGGGCCCTGCCCATGCAGGGGGGTTGGACTAGATGATCTTGAAGGTCCCTTCCAACCCAAACCCATTGGGGATTCTATGAAAGAGTAACTTTGGGTGGACAGGATGCTCTGCAGCCCAAATGGTTTTCTTGGCAAATGCCTCTTTGGTGTATTGAGGCTACACAACTAATGCAGGGTCTGGTATGATAATGAATCTAGGATTCTATGGTGAAAAGGCATGAAAAATATCTTCTGTTGGTGGCTCAGGAGTGTCCCTGAGGCATGAACATTGTTTCATGGAAAATATCAATGTGAATAAACCATGTCCTCTCTGGTTTAATTCTCAGCTTAGAACCTTAAAAGAAAACCTGTCTCTGGGCAGAAGCATATTCAGGTTCTTCTTTTTTCCATGATGTCTCATGACACAGAGGATGGGACAGACTGCACCCTAGCAAGGTTATGGATGACCACAAACTGGGAGGACTTGTTTGTAGCTGGAACTCAGAGCAGAGACCACCAGAGGTCCCTTCCAGTCTCCAGCAGAATGGAGGTGAGAGCTGAGGATAAACCATGGCCAGTCTATTGGACCCAGCCATGAACTGATGGGAAAGGACCATGCTGGGAAGTGTTGCCATTCTGAGCAGGGGATACAGTTTAAATCTCTCTCTATTCCAGCAATCTTCTAAATAATCATTCATGTCTCCTCTCACTCCCTCCTGCCCAAACCCCTCTCAGCCTAAGGAATCTGTAAAATCAGTTCACAACCAATGAATCTACTGCAAGGCTGGAAACCACTTACAATACCCACCAGTGGATTCTTTTGCCTCAGTCATGCCAAGGTTTGCCTAAAGCATCCTGGGAAGAAGACAAGAAGAAAGCAGAGCAGTAGAATGATGGGACACAGGCCAGGTCTGGGCCAGCAGGTCTGTACTGAACGTGCCAATATATCCCAAATGATGCTGAGGTGCAATCAGACAGAGCAGCAGATCAGTGATGGATCCAGCAGACTTTGCTGGTCCCTGACACCTGGACCAGCACCCATTGGCACCCAACAGGGAATTCACAGCCCTATTTACACACACACACACTCACACACTGCACCAGGGTGGAACAGCACAGGTGACCTGGATTCCCTCCCATGAATAAACACCCTTATCTTTAACCTTCCACAGGGGATTCCTCGTGCCAAGGAGTTTGCATCTGTGTTTCCCTTGGGCTTATTCTCTAACTCGGACCTGGTTCAAGGCAAGTTGAAGTTCAGATACTGCAGGGAAGGAAGATAATTGTTACATTTTTAACATAGTAACGAGTCTTCTTTTTGCAAACTCAGAGACAGCAGCAGCTCCACATATCAGAGAGCGTTTACTTAGTAGCAGGAACCCTGAAATTTGATGCTGTCTCCACAAAAATCCTCAAGTACATTTAACAATAGCCCTTGTTTATAGGCATCTAGTGATGCCCCAGCCACTGCTGAAGAATTTGCTTTCTGAGCCAGAGGATCCTTTTTGGTGTGTTTGAGTCCACAGAGAGTTTGGGTTTATTTCCAGAGTTACAGGGAGCAGATTCTGGCTTCATTGGTTACATTTCTTCTACACTGATAGAGGGAGACTGGCTTCTCCAGGGGGGTGATGAATCCTTTCTGGAGTTGGTGTTCAAAGGGGTGCAAGAACAAGGTTGGGAAGTGAGAACTTTGATTTTTTAGCCATGTTCCCTGCTACAGATTTCCTGTATGGCCCTGGGCTCTTCACTTAGTCCTGTTGAAAGGAACTTAAGTGTCCACCCACCAAGGGAAATGTCCAGTCTCTTGGGGCTTCTGTTCACACTTCCAACATGTATGTCACCCTGATGTGCCCAAACACAAGTGACTACACTTAGCTCAGCACAGGTGGTGTTTGGAAGATGCAGCAAAAGGAGCAGTGGAAGAACATTTGGGGCAGCACCCGAGGGTGTTTTGGTGGTGGAGTCCTCATGCAGGCAGTGTGGTCCAATGGGCACAGATCTGCTGGGCTAGGACTCTGAAGACATGTTGCTCCAGGCTTGTCCCCTGTCTTGGTGGACAACACCAGAGGAGATGCTCTGAGGGGTCAGATCTGCCATTCAGGCAGCCCTGCCCTGGGCAGAGCCTGTGGCTATTTCTGGCCACCTGCCATCTTCTCCTCCTGGTCCCCCAGCAACCACAACTGCTGCTCTGGGGAGGTGACAGTGCCCACCCCTGCCTGTTCCCTCCAGAATTCACTTACTCCTTCACTCACCAGTTTACCTGATTCCTCTCAGATCCCACATGCCTCCTGTGGCAACCACTTCCAAGCATTCCCTGCCCTCAGGGCAGAAGCACTTTCTTTTCTCTATTTTAAGTGTCCAGCAGTTTCACTGGCTGCCTTCTAGCCCTTGGATTACAGGATCTGGTGACCAACAGTTTTGCATTCAACTGGCTGATTCACTTCTTCCATAGTTTAATTAAACCCAGCATCTTCTTCTCCAAATTGAAGAGCACCAGTCTTTCCAGTCTCTCCTGACAGACAATTCAAACACCTTTGGGCAAGTCACTCTAAGCTTTCTGTGCCAGAGTTTTCAGCCTCAGCACGTAGGACTTCATTCTTGTTAACAACCTTTGGCTGCTGCTTTTGGTCCCATCCCCTCTTTCCAAGAAGCTCCAACACCTTGAAGAGCAAATGACACAAACCAGAACAGCATCAAAGTCCTGCTAGTGGTGCAGGTCCCAGCACCCAAAGCTGTGCAGGTCTGAATCTACCTCTTGAGAACCAATGGACTCTGCAGCCACCTAAAAAATTATATCCTTCTTTTTTTTCCCAGCAGGGCATTCCCAGTAGCATTTCTGAAGGCTCCACCTGACTTATCCTGGAGACACTTGTAAGCAGACATTCTTTCTGAAGGAAAGGGCAGATGAGGAGAAAATCCTTGGTTTGCAGAAGGAAGCTCTTCCAGCAGCCTGGCCCTAGAAAGTTGCCTTGCAATGCAACCCACAAGTGGACTCTGGAAGGTGTCTGAGAGTTGCACCAACTGTCTCATCTCCTGGGTGCCAGGGAAAAGAGCATTGCCTGTCATCTCAGCAAATAAGCCACCCACATCCCCCAGAGGCTCTTGCCAAGCTTCATCTCTGGAGGATGACTCTCATATCCTGTCCTGTGGATCAGAAGTATGGCCAAAGTACTCCAGTGTGACAAGATGGGGTGGGGGCAGATGAGGGGGGACACTAGATCATGTTGCAAACCTGCCACCTTGCCCTGGGACTGCTTCCAGAGCCAGCACCACCCCTGGCACAGCACTGCCTCACCCTTGAAGGGGAAGAAAAAGTAGAATAAAACATGTCTTGTGCAGAGAGCAGGTGGTTTTGTGCTGTGTGTGCACAGCAAAGTGGCAGGAAGGAGACATGAAAGGAGCATTTCACCCCTCACTAGGAGAATCTCAGCTCCTACCACCTCCCTGTACCTGACTTCCCTGTACTGGTGGGTCCTCTTTGATTTGCAATAAGCTGGGCAGCACAGGTGAAGTGTCACAAAGACTCTGGGTTTTGTAAAGCCCCCCTGGCAGTGCTGAAGGGCAGGCTGGATGGGGCTCTGAGCAGCCTGCTCTAGTGGGAGGTGTCTCTGCCCACAGCAGGGGGGTGGATCTAGAAGATCTTTAAGGTTCCCTCCAACCCAGACCTATGATTCTATGATCTGTATCTGCTCTGTGAGCAATTCAGATCCTGATGCCTCCAGGAGCTGAATGCCAGACCTCTCTGACCAAGCCAGAGTCTCTAACCTACAACTTTCTTAGGAGGTTTTTCAGCATTTGCAGCAGGTTTTTTTGGCTGTTTGCAGCTGTTCTTTGGAGCTGGTAACAGCCATGGACACAGATGATGGTTTGTTACATTAATCTCACTGTCCTTCAAGGTTGCAATCAACATCTTCTGCCTTTCTTCCAGGTCCACAGGATACTTTGAGGAGGAATGTAATTATAAACAAAATTAAAACTTGTCATTATCAGACAGGAGAAAGAGGACAGATAACATGTGCTATGTATAGAGTTCTGTCAGATGAAATGCTGGATTCAAGACACAGAAAAGTGGCTTTTTGAATTTGTCACCTTTGTAGCATCACTTTTCCCTTCCTTGGATTCATTTCTGAGCCTTCTTTTTCTCTTTAGGTGGAAATTCCTGATGGATCACTGTGGCACGGACCATTTCTTGCAGCCACACTTGGTGGTATCCTGCATAAAACAACTGGATAGTTGTGAGGACATGTCCTGTGTGTTACACAGCAATGTGGAATTGTCCCCTTGCTGACAAGCCCATCAGCTGCAGAGGTACCTGGTGTGGCTCAGACTGCAGCTGGAGGTAGCACAGGGCTCCCTGAGCCTGACCCTGCTGATGAAAGCAGAGCTGGGGGTGAGCAGGACCCAGAATGGGCTTCTCACTCCCCATCCCTCCAGCACCTCTCAACAGCCCCAAAATCCCTTTTACATGGACAGGTAGGAAGGAGCCATCCTTCACCTGGCAGGGCAGTGAAGGCAGCATTGTTGGGCCAGGTGGTTTCATTACCCCCTCGTGGGTGATTCCAAACACCCAAAGCTTGTGAGCTGAGAACTGAGAAATCACCCCCTCTGTGTGTGCCCACGTGTGCCCACAGCTCTTGCCTGAGTCTCTGCAGGCCTGGGTACCCACATACCTTGTCCAGGGGACAAAGCCCTGCTCTGCAGTGCTGAGTTTTGTGGATTGGCTCTCACTTCCCTTGTCCCTGGCAGACAATCAGGAGCTGCCTCCAGGAGCTCTGTGCTCCCTGAAACCCAGCAGAGCCTCTGCCAGGCCCCCAGTGACCCCAGGACCTGGAGGTAACATCCATACTGAGCTGTTTTTAAGACAAACAGAAGGAAATACTTAGGTGTAAAATTACTTGGCAGAAGCTGATCTGCTTCCTTTTTTTGACTGGGGCAAAATAAATAGAATAATCATCCATGGGCCTGAAAAATCCAGCCACCCAGAGAGAACAGGGCTGTGTGTTCCTTGTGGGTGATGCTCTCTGCTCCCTCCAACCAGAGGGGCAGGTCTGCCCTAAACTCTCCTCTGCCATGCACAAGAGGAGCAGGGAATGACCAACCAGGTTTCTCTTGCTTCCCCATGACACTGGAAAAGACCTCTGAGATCATCAAGTCCAGCCTAATACAGAAGGTTATCACTTTATAACAACACAGGTGATGACCTATGGTAACATTTTTTGCTTTGGGCTGTTTGATGGAAGTAGAAATGGATTGGTAAGAAGAAAACATGGAATTTTTAATTATTTTTTTCCTTAGGAATAATAGGTTTTCCTTTGCACTTGTACCTGGGAAAGTGAAGCTCATCACAGAATCTTTAAGGTTGAAAGAGACCTTAAAGGTCATCAGGTTCCAACCCCCTGCTATGAGCAGGGATACCTCCCACCAGATCAACCTGCCCTTGAACACCTCCAGGGATGGGACTTCCAGAACCTCCCTGGGCAACCTGTTCCAGCACCTTCCTACCCTCATGGTGAAGAATTTCATCCCAGTATCATGAGGTTAACCAACACATTTTGGAAGGACAAATATCATCTGGCTCATGTCAGATGAGTCAACCTGGAATGGGACCAGAGGAGAAAGAATTTAGATACTTTCTATACACAGTGTCAACTTGAGAAGATTGAATTCACGTGGATGCTTAGGAATCCATGATGGAAACATCCCAGCTTCATCAGATGCAAGAAATACTCCTTGTAAAGTCCTCCTGCAAGTCTGGGGAAGTGTCTGAGAATTCCTCATGGTGCCCCAGTCCTGGAGAAAGCTGGGCTAGAAACCCATCACATCTAACACTAAGGCTTTGTAATAATTTCCTCCCATTTGCCATGGTTCCCTATAGACAGGAAAGAGGGGAATGCAGTGAGCCATGTGCACTGGGGAAAAACACTTCAGAGGAGCCCAAAGTTCTCCTTATTGGCTAAAATGTTGCTGTTGGGTTTTTTGCTTCCTTACTGCACAGCTCTGGAAGCAGCAATTCTCTGCTATCCATCCTGCTTCAGAGAGCCATCTTTTGGTGAGGGATCTGCACCCACACTGAGGACTCAAGGTGTTACTGGGAAAAGTCTCTGAGATCCTGAGCTCAAGAGTACTCAAGGCTTCAGTGAGAAGGCAGAGGAGAGAGCCTGGAAAAGAAGGGGCATTGAGAGGGAGGAGAAAGGAAAAGAGGGCAAAAGATAAATGAGGAGAGACAAGTGGGGCTGAGAGTGATGCTTTCATTATACCCACAGGATAGGGTAAAACACAAAATGGGAAGGTCACCTGTCCCCAGGTAGGGCTGGGTCTGTCTAACCCATCTCTGGCAGAAGTTTGTCCATTAAACCCCTAGGCAGTACTGGGAGGAAAAGTCCCTCCAGTTCCAAGGAAACACTGAGTCAGGAGATGAAGTGGCAATTTTCAGTTAATTGTCAGCAGCTCTTCATCCTACAACTGCCTTCATGAGAGGAGCCACCAGAAGTGCCATGTTCCCAGAAGGGCACTTGGGGCCTCCTCCTGCTCATTTCAAGTGCTGCTCCCAGCAGATCTGGAGACACAATTTCATGCATGTTTAGGGCTCATCACCAGTGTGGAAATCTGCATTTCAACATCAGGGTTTTGTCCCCTAGACAAAACATTTGACAGTTACAGCAGGAGAGTAAAGGAAATGGCAGTGCTGAGGAGCACAGTTATGATGTGCTGCCAAATTCCTCCCACCTCCTCCAGAAGATGCTTTATGCTTGAGCAATTGCAGCCCAGCCTACTCGTGCAGATGCAATCTGATACACTCCTGCATCATTTGATCACATACTTTTCTCCCCCTGAATCCTAACCCCATCCAGGGCAACCAGTGAACCCTGTGCAGGTAACATCTCCTCCCCAGGGTGTGATGCCATTGCCTGCACAAAGGCAGCTTGTACCACTTGAGGGTGCACAAGGTTGTCTGGGTATCACATCAGATTTGAGGGACTTCTGCCTTTCAAGAGCAGCATTTGGAGGTTGTCAGTGGGACAACTCTATGGCATTACAAATGCAGCCAGGAACTTGCAATAGGCAGCAAAGTGAACCCTTCATATAAAGATGAGGTCTAAAATCCAACATTTTTCAGGCATTTGGAAGACCAAGGTTGTTGATTCTACTAGGGGGGGGGAAAGCAAAAACAGCTGAAGGGTGTAGAAAGGCTGCTAACACATGAATGTCAGAGCAAGGATTGGACTCCAAGTCTTAGTGGTTTTTAAAAATAGCTTATCTAAACACCTGGGAGGCCTCTTACACACAGATGATCCCAGCTCCAGAAGGGGGGCTGTGCCAGGTGACCTCTCAGAGACCTCCCCAGGCATATTTTCATGATTCCTACAGCAGGTCTGTGCTCCAGCCCTGAGGAGGTGTAGGAATGCCAGTGTGATGTCACAAGGTCTCTGTGTTTCTGGGAGTTACCCTGTTAAATAGGAGAAGCACTGACATCAGACATGAACCAGCAGCTACACTAAAGGACATCAGCAAGAAGTGCAGTCAGCCACTTGAATGAGAGGAAGGGCCCAAATTCAGCCTGCCTCTCTCTTTCCTGGGCTAAACTACCCCTTCCCCTTCTTAGCCATCATGGGCCATGTTTTCTTTACTCAGATTGCTTTTCTTTCACTGCTCTGTCCACCTCTCCTTGCAAGGACACTGACCCCAGGACCCAGTGGGGCAGCTCACACATCTCCCACTACCAGAGTGGAGAAGCTGCTCACGTGTCTCACAGAGCACTGGTTTGTTTACACATCCCAGGACAGCCTGAAAGCAGAACATTGCTGACTCATCTTCACAATGTGACTCATTGTAAACCCCAGGTCCTCCCCCTCCTGCTGTCCCTCACCAGCCTCCTCCATCCTCTTCAGGCTGATTAATTAACCTCACCTGAGCACAGGCATTTGTGCCCGTGTCCACGGACTCACATCATCTTTCTGGACTGTTCCTCTAGCTTGTGGGGCTTGCTTTGGCCTCCCCTGCAGCCTGCTGGCAGGGCCCTTCCTTCTCAGCCCAGGCCAGTGCCACCTGCACATGGAATCACTGAATGGTTTGGGCTGGAAGGGACCTTAAAGACCAGTGAGTTCCATTCCTGCTGTCCCACTAGACCAGTTTGCCCCGAGCCCCATTCAACCTGGTCCTAAACACTTCCAGAGATGGGGCATCCACAGCTCCTGTGGACAACCTGTTCCAGTATCTCACCACCACTACAGGAAAGATTTTTTTCCTAAGATCTCATCTCAATCTTCCTTCCTTCAACTTGCCCTTCTCCAGAGTCCCTCTCCAGCCTTCCTGCAGCCCCTTCAGGTACTGGAAGGTTGCTATAAGGTCTGAAACATCATGTCTGTATTTCTTTTTGCAGGTCACCAACAGAGACATCAAACTGCCCTGGAGAACAGCTCTACAGAGCCTTCAGCTTTGGCAGCAAATAAACCCAATGTGACTTCATCCAGCAGAGCTGCTGACACAAGTGCATGTCCAGCAAGAGAGGGGGGTGGGATACTCAGCCAGGGGATGGCTGGAGAGTTACTGAAGGCAGGAGAGGAAAACACTGAGTGGATCTGACAGGGAAAGCTGTTCCAAGTTGAAACACTTCCCTGGGACCAGGATGGCATCTGTCACAGGACAGCAAACCTGTTTCACAGCTCTCAGGCTGTGTCTTCAGAAGGCTCTGGTTCATTCAGGTGAGCTGTTTTTCTATGGTAATAGAAATTGTAAGACAAAGATCAACACAACTTACTCCCTGAACTAAAAAAAATTTTAAAAATCAATACAAAGGTTCCTCTTTTTTCCCCCCCCCAAAAAAAAAAACATGAAGGAGAAAAAAAAAAAGGAAAAACCCCCATCACTTTCACTAACTCTCCCAGAAGAGAGGAAAAAAGAAGAGAACAAGAGGGAGCTAAAATGATGCTTCCACTTATAGGGCAGCACAGAGTGAGATTTCCTCCCTCCTAGTTATACCAAAGTTTCATAAAAGCAGAAAACAGAAACTCCCCTGAAGTGAGTAACACACAGCAGGGCTAATTCCACCTGGAGGGCATCATGGAATTATAGAAAAGTGAAGGTTAGAGGAGACCTTAAAGATCATCAGGTTCTGACCCCCCTGCCATGGGCAGGGACACCTCCCACCAGCCCAGGCTGCACAAGCCTCATCCAACCTGCCCCTCAACACCTCCAGGGATGAGGCTTCTACAACCTCCCTGGACAACCTGTTCCAGCACCTTCCTGCCCTCGTGGTGAAGAATCTCTTCCTGATGTCTGACCTAAATCTCCCCTCTTCCAGCTTAAAACCATTCCCCTTCATCCTGCTACTAGATACCCTGGCTAAAGCCCCTCCCCAGCTTCCCTATAGCCCCTTCAGGTCCTAGAAGGCCACCACAAGGTCTCCCAGGAGACTTCTCTTCTCCAGGCTTAATAGCTGAGAACAAGAGAGATCAGCCCACCCAAGTAACCACAGCCTACAGGAATAAATGTTCCTTGCTGAGGTTCCCAGCAAGCTTAAATCCTTTTTTTCCTGCACAGACTCCTTCAACCCCAGGTGTCACACATTTCACCTCCTCATTAAGAACTCCTGGGGACAAATTATCTAGTGGTTTAAGCCAGGCACTGGTGTAAATGCTGTACATCTGCTGAAGGGCAGGCCTGGGGGCTGCAATTGGGTGAGGGCAGGTCCATTCCCTCCTCCAGCCCGACACAGGGGATGTTTGCTCCACTGGAAAGCCCATTGGATCAGCCACCTTTCTTCAGTGGTTTCAGCTGGGGCTTGGGCACAGCTGCTATCCATGGGCACTGCTCTGGGGGCTGAGCTGGCAGGAGTGGAGCTTAAATGTTCTGCCCACTGCTCTCATGTTTTCTGCTGCTCCCAACTGGATTCTGGAAGATAAATAATTTATATCAGCCTTTGCTCTGCTGCAGATTCTTCCCTAGGTTGCTGTGGGGTCTGTGATGATTCAAGGCCACAGAGCTACCTGCATCCTGCTTCCTTCCTCTGCCACCTACTGCTTTCCTTCCCCCAGGTTCATGGGGGAGCTGGTAGTTTGTTCTACTGAACCAGATTTGCTGAGTGGCTGGAGATCTGGTTGGAGCTTTGCACCACAACTGCTGACTTTCTCAGGGTCCTGTCGTTTTGAGACTCAACTAAGGGTAAGTTTCCAAGCACAGGGCATGTCTGTTTCTTGCCCAGAACTGGCTCAGCTTTAGGACCCCCAAAGCTTGAGGAGCTATGGTGGAGCAATGAGATAGCTCACTCTAAATGTCCAGCAGCTGTCTCAGGTATTGGTGAGGTTTTGTGGTGTCTCTATGCAAGAGACCCATTCAGCCCATGTGTTTTTTGTGGCCACCAGATTGTGAAACCAGAGAAAGACACTAGAAATACCTACAGGATTTTCACTACAGATGTTCCTCATCTTTGTTATCTGGATGACCTGCTCTAAGCAGCAGGTTGACCTAGAAGGTTTCTGTAGGTTTCTCCCAGCCTATGTGATTCTGCATCTCCTCTCTCAGTGATTTGGAGAGGTAGTTTCACTGGTACTTTGAAGAGGAGTTCTGCTCTCTCAAACCTTTCAGCATCTGTTCTTTCAAACTCTTTTTGCTATAGAACAATTTTGGTTGGAAAAGAACTTTAAGATCATCAAGTTCAGCTGTTAATCAGGGCACAGTGGCAAGCCCTACTAATTGCATTCAACCAAAAATGATAGTGCAGCAGAACATGAGATTTTGGCCAACAAGTAGCAGAAGCCACCAGCTGGAGAAGCTCAAAATTCCCAAATGGGGAAAACAGTTCTATATCCTTGGCTGGGGCTTAGTTAAAGCAGACTGCCATCTCTCAGAGTTTCCATGATAAATGCTGGAAAAGAGTCCAAACTACAAATTGCAGATCTGATTACAGTTCTACTATGGTTTTGACATTAGAGGCAGAATAGGTAGGAACGTCTAAGCTTGTGGTTGCCCAAACCTTTTCACTTTAAAGCCCTATTTTCAGCTGCTTACAGTGCTGTCAAAAATGAAGTAAAGCCCCATGAAGTGCAGGGTGTGTGCCATGGGCTGGGTTTCCCTGGATACTCCAGCCAAAACAGTGTCTCAGAACAAGGCTGGGGGGGGGTGAATCTATTGTTTTACCTATGGTAAATGATTCTGGAAACCTCCTCCCTTTGGAAAGGGAGCATTTGACTCTGAACAGGCTCTCAAAAGTTAGCAGGGAGCACCCTGCTAAATATCCCTGTTGCAGATGTGCCTTTTGGCACTGATGAAAGCGTTTCCCCAGATTTGGTTGAGTTAAAATTGCAGAGTGTGTGTGTGTGCACTCAACAAAGCCTTCTGATAGATGTGCAGTTAAATTCTCTGCCCCACCCAGGCTTCCTCTGCAGAGCCTCCTCTGGCCCCTGCTCCCAGGAGGCTGAGCACTGCCAGAGGTGCAGGTTAAGTGAGTCTAAAGTCTCTAACTTTGTTCATTACAGAGAAGAAAAGCCTCTGGCTACCTTTGGAGTGATGCTGGGCCCAGCCTTCTGCTCCCTCCTGGGACTACTCAGGACAGGAGTTTCTCTCTTTGGCTTCATTCCATTGGGTAGAGAAAGTACATGATTTCCTTTCCTTCAGCTACACTGCTGAGATGACTACAAATACTGGTAACTGCATGTTACCAATCATGGCATGGGTTGGGTTGGAAGGGACCTTTAAAGCTCACCTAGTCCAACCCCTGCAGTGAGCAGGGGCATCTTCAACTAGACCAAGTTGCTCAGAGCCCTGTCCAACCTGACTGTGAATGTCTCCAGGCATGGGGCATCTACCACCTCTCTGGGCAACCTGGGCCAGGCCTTCACCACCCTCAGTGTGAAACATTCCTTTCTGAAATCTAGGCTTAATCTCTACTCTTTCAGTTGAAAATGATCACCCCTTGTCCTATCACTATTAACCTTACTAAAATGTTTGTCCCCATCGTTCTTACAGGCATCCTTTGAATACTGAAAGGTACAGTAAGGTCTCCCTGGAGCCAAGTGTAAGAGACTTCCCCACACCTTATTTCTTCTTCTGAAGTGAGGATTTTTGCCTATGTTATGTTTATGTCACTTAGTGGTGACATTATGGAAGGCTGGCATATGGAGCAGAAGGTGAGGAGGTCAGCAATGGTCCTTAAGGAGCTTCCTCTGCAATCATAGAATCATGGAATCGTTCAGGCTGGAAAAGACCTTTAAGATCCAAACATTAACCCAGCACTGCCAAGTCCACCACTAAACCAGGTCCCTAGGCAGTCTCAGACCTGCACAGCTTCTGATAACAGAAAACTGGATCTGAGACAGCTCCAGTTTTTCATTTGTTTGTTTCTGGCTTTAGGTAGTTGTTGATTCCTGTTGTTTCACCCTCTGGAGCATTATGAGGGTAAAGACTGAAAGCTTTCAGTTCAGCTAGGATTCTCTGAGGTGGTGTGCAGGTGGGCAGAGTGCAAGGATTGCTGTCCCACAGTGACAGATGTTGCCAAGGAGACAAACCCAGGGTTTTGCATCAGTTGGCTCATGCTGCCCTGGAATTTCATTCTGGCCAAGGCCAGGATGTGTCTGGCTTTGTGGCTCCATCCATTTGGATCAGGGACCCTCTGGTAACTCATCCACATGAGGGTGCTGAGTTTGTGCAGCCCTTGGTGAGAGGTCCTGGGCATGGCAAGATTGTCCAGGGTACTCTGGCTTTTGGGTGCACCCTAACATCTCTCAGTCTATATTTTCTGATACTCAAGAGAAGAGAAAAAGGCAAATGCAATTCTCCCCTCAGTGAGCAATGGTATTGAGTCATTAAAAAATAATTCTTTTGTATGAAATTAAGGCTTTTCTAACTGGAAAATTTGGAGTGTAGCAAGATGATATCAAAGTGTCTTAGTCTTCTATGGTTTGTGGTCCATTAGAACAATCAAAAAGTATTTGTTAACCCACCAATTTCTCTTCATCATTAGGTCTCCTAGAAGCACAGAAGCAAGACCATACTATATTCCTCTTTGAGAACAGCAGAAAGGTGGGAAAGAACAGTGGAACTGGTCATTAGGAAAAAGTGAGTTTACTTATTTCTTGGAAATGATCCCCAGGGAAATGCTTAACTCCTGTACAATTGCACATGCATGTGCAACCACACACATCTGTGCATCTAGCATGATGTTTGAGAGCAAGGGCTTGCCTTCTTAATGTAAATGAAAGAGAGAGAAATAAAGAATTCCAACCTGGAGAATGACATTCAAGGCTTTCATAGTTCACATGTTCATCTCTGCAGCTGCTGCTTAGTTGCACACAGGGCTCTTGTTCTGCCTCCCCTCATCTGGTCTCCTGCACTACACCCAGTCAGCTCAGACTAAACTAAAACTATGGCTGGGGAGTGATGATGTCCTAAGAAATCCCTCAAGGCAGATATGAATGTGCCTATAGATCTCCTCTTGCGTGCAATACACAGTCAGGAAGATGGGAATTAGTTTGGAATTAGGCACCAGTCTCAGGTGAGTTGCACTGACCTTGGTTTCAGCTGCAGACTCCCTGCCAGTCACACCAGCACTTTTCCTTGCCTGTTTTCCCACCCATTAGGAGAGTTTCACAATGCACAGTGTCTTGGAGGATCATGCCTATGGCTCAGGTTGATATCTAAACCTGGAAGAAGGTCAGAATATCACAAACCTCCCCTTTTTGGACTTTCTTCCTTTGCCTGTTGTAGATGACCTGGTGTGTTACTCTCCATGTTCACCACCCACTCTCTGAGTCCCACTTTAGCTTTCCCAGCTCAGGGCACACAGGATGCAGCTTCATTTTGGGAAGTTCAGTCCCAGAGCTGAGTCCCTTCTATCTAAACACCCCTTGGTGTGACTGTCTGCTTCCCTCTGGTTTGGTTCCTCTGTCTGTTAAAGGCATTTGTAGGCAGAAACCCCACACTTTCCATGTAGTTATGGAATATATGATGAAACTCCACCTGGATGTTGCCATGATGTACCAAAGCAGAGTTTTACCTCTGCAACTGAGAGCAAGGGCACGTTGCCTGCAATGGAGCAGGAAAGAATGAGGGTCAGCCCTCTCCCCAGCTCTAGTATTTCAGGCTTGGGTTTAAAGAGCAGCCAGAGGAAAATTGGCCATGGGTTCCTACTGAATTTAGCCACTTGACTGATTTAGGCACCTCTGATTAAAAAACAAAGAAGGGAAACCCTTGTTTTTGCTGCTTCCAGAAGAGGCTTCCTGCAGCCCTCCTTCCCATCAGAGACAAGCTCTCCAAGATGTCACCAGGAGCTTCATGGTTTCAGCCAGCAGGCAAAGCTCTTTGCTGCTGTGTTTTTCCCTTCCCCATGACTCCACCCTGCTGACCTTTAAGCAAAGTAATAGGCTGACAAGAACACTTCCAAAACGGAGCACTTTTCCGACTGCCTTACAACCCTTCTCCTTCCCCCTGTCTATCAGACCCAATAACTATAAGCCTCAAACACCAGTTCCACCACCATCTGCCAGGATAGATTTCCAAGTTTTTTTTATGGGCTTCATAAAGTTGGGATCAGGGGGATTTTTCCACAGGACTTAAGTAGGAAGAAAGACTTTCTTCATCATTTTTTTTCTTTCTTTTTTTTTAACTTCATCTTTCATTCTTTCATTTGGGAAACGAGCTCATTCTGAGAATAAAAATAACCCCTTGATTTGTATACTCCTTCCTTAAAACAGAGCAAGACTTGTTGGTGGATCTAATAAAGTTTTTTCCTCTCTTTCCTTCTCTCGAGCACTGTTAGGCTGTAATTTTATCCAGATGCCTTTGCCACTAACAGCCTTTCACTTGGAGTTTTTGCATTTCACACACATCTGCAAGGCCATCTTTTCTTGATGTACCTCACATCTTTTCCTCTTCTTTTGAAGATCCACTCTGAAGATCATGGTGCCCTCTCAGTGTCTTCCTCAAGTCTGTACCTGCTCACCTTCATGGCTTGTAATCTCATCTTGATTATGGTAACATCTTCCCCTTCCATTTGATTAATGTATTTCTGAGGTGTCTAGTGGCCAGCACCTCAATGATGTGCAAGAAGACCAACACAAATAGTTAAAAGAAGTGCCAGCAGATGGTCATGCCAAACCAAGGGAGCTGGTAATGAGGTTGTCTCCACTACCCTCCCCCTGCCCCAGCTGAAGGAAGAGATTCACTCACAAGGAAAGCAGAGATAAGGTAAGAAACTAAGGGAATGGAAAAGATGGAGGTGACAAAAACTGCAGTTGCCCAAGGACCTGTGATGATCAACACCAGAAGGGGTTGTTAGAGATGTTGCTCACAATCTGTTCTCAAGTGCCAGACAATCTGTTCTCAAGTGCCAAGTCTTTGGCATCACATCCACCCTTTGTGTTTGCACAGCATTGCTGAGCTCTCTGGGGTCTTCAGGCTGTGGCTGAACTCCCTTGCCATGCTGGTGAAGCAGGTAGTCCGAAAACTAAGACCAACTCCACTCTGGTCATGCCCCTGGGCCTGCCAAGCAGGACACAGAGCTGGTCTGCAGGCTTGGGAGATACCAGTATGATGGGATTTAGGAACAATACACTCATCTTCCCTTTCTGCTTGTCTTGTCCCAGAAGTTAACACAGTCCTTTGCAACTGGTTCATCACCTGCAGAACAAGGATGCCTTTATGTCCTCCTTTTGCTTTATTTAGGCCATAGACATCCAGAGTGTGGCCTTCACTGGCCTAGTAAGAACAAGCAGCATTTGTTAATGATGCTGGCAGCTTCTCTACCAGTGTGTGCTGCAGCCTAGACTAAAGATTGGAAAATGGTAATGGTGTCATGAAACATCATGAAAGGTGTTTCCTGGGATATGGGAGAGGAGGAGAGTATGCAAGACTTCCCAGTCCTGGTTCCAAGATGATGCCTCTAATGCCTTCTGTGATGTTGCTCACAAGCATGAGAAGTTGAGGATAAGGTTCAGTTACCTTAATTCATATATCTAATCCTATTTGGGGTGGTGATGGAGTACCCTAAGCACATAGTGGGCTGGTGGGTATGAGAAAGAAGCTGAGGAAAATCCTTGCTTTTCTGGAAAGGCCAGTGGGAAATGGCAGCAGATGCATTTGCTTGGGTGACTGCATTTCACCTTGACAGATTGCTTCTCCAGGGGGCAGAGCAGGCTTTGCACCAGGGCTTGCTTGAGCTGAATTCCTGCAGAGGAGTCAGTGAAGAGAGAAGAACCAGTCCAGCAAGGTCCATCCTAGGGCAATGTGTTCTTTGCAGTAGAAACCATGTTGTATTTGGGGAGAGACTCACTCCTTTACCTGTACCCGACCAGAAACTGATGTTAACATGTTGAAATGTAGAGTAATGCAGGCACCAGGGACTGGGGGAGAACATTTCTACTCAGTCTGGCTTCCCAGCACCCTCTTACCCCAGGTTCTACTTAATCTCATCCAAGCACTTGCACATTCATTGACCCATGTTTAAATCATCCCGTGTACAAACTTGTCCTCTTCAGTGCTTTTCAGCCCAACCTGACTCAGGAGCACAAATTAGCTCCTCCAGAGATGCTTCCTGATATTTCTGTGTGGCTTTAGTTGTTACTGCTCCCTGGTTGAGGGCCCCAACTTTTTCTTCCTTAAACACAAGCTTCTCAGCCATTTTCTTCTCCAAATGGTTCACCTGCCACCACTTGTTCCTGGATAATGTGTTTGGGTTTTTTGGGAGGGTGTTGTTATGAGATGATAAAACTAAGCACTGGGACCAAGGCTTCAGCAAAGCAGAAGCTGTGAAGGTTCAGGGAGATGTTTGCCCTGGAGACATCAGGCTGCCTGCACCATGAGTGTTCTGTTCTTAGCTACCTAATGTCCATCCAGGTCCCAGCAGCACCTCATCCCCCACACTCAGGGAAAGATAATGTTCACTTCCTCCCACCTGCATCTCATAGAATCATAGAATGGTTTAGGTGGGAAGAGACCTTAAAGTTCATCCCCCTCTCAAACTTGTCTCTGCTAACATCACAAAGCAGACATTTGCAAAGCCAAGCCCAGGAGAACTCCAAGTAAATGCACCTTGGTGTCTCAGCCTGTCCCTCTGCAGCTGCCTAGAATAGGCATAGAAAACTAGAATGGGTTGGGAAGGACCTTCAAGATCATCTAGTCCAACCCCCTGCCATGGGCAGGGACACCTCCAACTAGACCAGGTTGCTCCAAGCCCCATCCAACGCATTGAACACTTCCAGGAATAAGGCAGCCATAACCTCCCTGGGCAACCTGGGCCAGGGTCTCCATCTTACCAAGTTAAATGATGCAGCAGGACACTGCATGCAGATTCTGGAAGAAGGGGAAGAGAAGGGTGATAAGAAAACTAATGCTCTGCCTCACCCCTCCTGCCTTGGGCAGAGAGCAGGAGGAGGAGCCACCCACCAAGGTCACAGTGCACCTGGAGAGCTGAGCAAACAGCAGAGGCAGGGCTCCCTGTGCAGGGCTGAGGTGTTAACTACCTGGGCTGCCATTTGGGAAGGAGGGACAGCACTTACCAGCTTCCACCACAGCCGTGCACAGCTCTTCCCAGTCAGAGAGAGGCTGGAGCTTAAATTTAGCAACGTGCTCAGTCCCTGCTAAATCACTGCATTCCTTAAAAGAGCTGGGCCATTCATGAGGCATATTTTGGGTTTACCACACGGGTTCTTGAAGTGATAGCCAATGAGTAATCTGAAAAGGTTCCCACTTCAATCATTTTTAATGTTGCACTCTGGTCACTTTGACTTAAACGTGAGCCCTCCCAACCCCATTCAGTCTGCCCGTCAACCCGTCCTGCTCACTAAATGTCAACAACAACACAGGGCGCCTGGGATTCATTTTGCCATTGAGTCATGCATGATTGGTGGCAGGTTTTCAATCGGAAAAGCACTGGCTTCCTTCCCCCTCCCTCCCTCCCTCCCTGCCCCCCTCCCTGCCTGTCTCACTGTTCCAGTCCCTCGTGACCTTTTCTACGCTTTGCCTTTTGAAACTGTCAAAGTGCCACCAAAAAACCAAACAGGCTTCCAACCCCAGGGGGACCCGGGGGTGAACCAGAGGGGTGTTGCTGCTAACAGAGATGCTCGAGCCATCCTTATGAGAGAAAGATGAACAACAACCCCCCAAAAAAGAATATTGATTCAAATTTCATAGTTCTGTTCCCAAGGAAGAAAAAAAAAGAAGAAGAAAATTAGACCTAACTCCACAGGCACAGTGGAAAAGCTGGGAAGGATTTTTTTCTCCCCCCCCCCTGATTTATTCCTTATGTTTCTACTC
This sequence comes from Chaetura pelagica, assembly GCF_000747805.2. Taxonomy (NCBI): domain Eukaryota; kingdom Metazoa; phylum Chordata; class Aves; order Apodiformes; family Apodidae; genus Chaetura; species Chaetura pelagica. The sequence goes on along the minus strand of NW_009953512.1, from coordinate 376,487 downwards.
CCTTGTTGCTTTTTGAGTGATATAAAAGTAGGGGGGGCTGGGGGTGGAATGAAAAGGTCATTCTTGGGACGACAACTGTCAGTGATAGTGAAGCAAACGGCCCCGTTGAGATGATCCACATGGGTGTCTCCCATTTCCAGCAACACACTCTTGGTCCTGTAAATCATTCATGCTGCTGTTCCTTCCCTCCTGTCCCTTCAGAATCCCTCGTGGAAAAGCACCATTCCTGGGGGCTACTTGTGATAAAACAGGATGGTTCTATTTGCTGTCATGTCTTTGATGAAAACTGCCTCCAGAATGGAGGTAAACAAGCCAACTGGAGAGCTGGGTAACTGGGTGAGGGGAGTTGTGTGATGGCATAAACTGAAAGTGATTCTCTTGCTGTAGGAGATAAGGCATGGAGAAGAAGACCATGCCAGATGTTGGGATCATCAGGAGTGTAGGATGCTTGCAGGAAGGCTCTGGAGGAGGGAAGTACCAGTGTGTCCCTAGCAAGCAATACTAGCAGGAGAAGGCTGAGGAAGGACAGCTTGCAAGAATGAGTAGGAGATACATGGGAGAGAGGAAATAGGGCTGCAGGCACCTCTGCTAGCTCCTGGACACCTCTGAGTAGGGAGTCATGGAATCATGGAGTGGTTTGGATAGGAAGGGACCTTTAAAGCTCATCCAGTCCAAGCACCTGCAGTGAGTAGGGACATCTTCAACTAGATCAGGTTGCTCAGAGCCCTGTCCAACCTGACCTTGAACATTTTCAGAAATGGGGCATCTACCACCTCTCTGGGCAACCTGGGCCAGGGCTTCACCATCCTCACTGTAAAAAATTTCCTCCCTACATCTAGTCTAAACCTACAGAGCCTTGGAATGACCTTTGCCTGACACTTCTGGGCCATGCCAAGAATTTGAAGTGGTCATCAGAAATCTATTGAGCAAGTCAAGGATTGAACAAATGCCTAAGAGATCACATCAACTCCCTCTGTAAGAAGTTGTTCTTCTAAATTGGCTCAGCTTAAAAGCCTGAGGTTTGCCTACTCTCCAGGCAGGGTTTGAAGAGAACACCTATTTGCAGCCCATTCTTCATGTCATTCCCTGCACCCCCACTCATGGCAATGTCATTTTGCTCTGAAGTGATGTGACTATCTACCCAGATGAATGGACTCACTGCTCCCTAGACCAAGAGAAGGTGAGGTAAGACGTGCTACCTCCATCTGGCTCCTTCTTGCAGCTACCTCATGTTCCCCACAGAGGCTTTCCTGCTCACCAGCAGTAGCTGCTGTGGTTACACACATTGCATTGCATGAGTTACTATGAGCAAAAGCACGGAGATAGACTTCAAACAATATCCTTTGTGGATTAAGCTTGGAATCCTAAAAATAAGGAGATTGTGCCCTCATATGGTGAAAGGAGTGATGTTTTCTTTCTGAAATGGATGGAGGTTTCCAGGTCAAGAGCGTTGTTTACACTCATCAGTTGATTGCACTTAGCAGTGGCTGTTAAACTTTCCCCAAGTTTATTTTCCTTCCTTCATCCCAGGACTTAACCCCCTTGGGTTGGTTTATAAAGCTCCAAGGAGGCAATCGAAGATAAATAAATAACAAAGCCAGCATGAAGTGAAAAGGATGGGAAGGTTGCACACAGTTAGCCCCCAAGTAGGACATGCTATTTTCTGTTCCCATCAAATGGGATCTGGCCAGATCACATGAGGGAAAACACTCCCAAGGGGCTTTGGTGGCTTACTGATCTAAAGGGTGACTGATGCCATCACACCTCCTTCCTCCCTCCATCAGCCTTCATACCATTTTAGAGAAGATGTACAGTGAAGCAGGGAGGTCTAGTGAGCTGTGGTTATTGAAGGCCTTTCTATAAAATAGAGAGGTTCAATTCCTTGTGTCCAATCAGTCCAATCAGCCCTTTAAGTCCTTAACTAGTGCACAATATTTCCCTGAGGCCACAAAACAGCTGTTGGCTTAGTCCCCAGAGGTGGCTGTTTTTCATTGCTAGACAAAATTATTTGTTTCTGTAAATCTGTGAATGGGATTTGTGGGGAAGAGAAAGCATTATAAAAGTCAAAACCCAAGAGAAGATACTGTAAGTGGGGAATGAGAGGAGGGTTCCTACCATATACTTGGGAGCCAGCAAAATAGCTGTTCTTTTTCTGTCCAGCCACAGGAGCCCTTTGCCAAAGGGCTGTAGGTCTGGAGAGAGGAATATAAATCTCACTGCCCTTCCAGCCCTTTTGTCCTCATGACCCAAGGACAGGACCAGATTTTTCACACTTGGTGTATGGCAGAAGTGAGCAGTGAGCAAAGTGGTTGATCCATGTAACCACCCCTCCAGGGAGCCACCTTTGCTGCTGCTTCTCCAATGTTGGTAGCCTTGTTTTATTCCAGTGTGGACACAGGATCCTGGATATAAATTTCAATGCACTGAAAGGATGTCTAGATATCCCTTTTATAGTCCATAGAAGTTGCTGATGGACCCCTGGGAGTACATGGAACCACAAGCTGAAAGTTATGGATTTAACATACTTATTCACAGACATTTCCAAAACTGCAGCAGCAGTAAATAAGTTTCATAGAACTTGGAGGGGAAAAGCTAATTTATACTAGCCAGAAGTCTTTTCCAAGGTCCTTTCAGTCTGTAGAAATTTTTCAGTCTCTATGATATTTCCTATCACATGACTGACAGTAAGAAGCCTTCCTTGTGAGTCAAGTAGTATCTGGGGGAGAAGAAATTGATTTGGATCAACAAAATGTTCAGATGAATTTAGATGAAAACACACTGATCCGGCTGTGACAAATATCTTTAATGAATGCATCACAAGCTCCCAGTGTTCTAAAAAGCTTTCTTGGCAAGGTGATGTTGCCATTAAAGCTGGAAGAGAAGGATTTTGTGAATGGGAATCATACAGCTACCCTGATCCCCTTTGGCATGACCCTCCTGGAGGCAGAAGGGAGAGAAACAGAGAGAGAGACCTTCAGGAATGATCAGCAGATGGGATAATATTAACAACTGCACCACGAGGGCTGCATCAGTAAAGATGTCAGATTATTCTCCAGTGTGTTTAGCAGCCCAGAGTTCAAGTGGATTGCAAACCATTGCTGGGAAATGGGGGGGTGAGAAAGATGGGCCCCAGTCATCTGGGAAGTGCAGGAATTCCACTTCAGAAAGCACAATATTACGTCATCAGAATGTGGGGCTGCAAGGGATCTTCATGGGCCACTTCATCCATCTCCCTGCTTTGGTGCTAGATCAGGTGTACCTCAGGCATTCCAGGCAG
>NW_009953512.1:343101-373164 GCF_000747805.2 Chaetura pelagica | reverse complement strand
ATGTCTTTCTAGAATATGCATAAAAATACCCAGTAAAATCTCTTTAAGCACCTTAAACCAGTGCTTCCCTGTCTCTAATGCCAAGAGGTTCTGATTTGTTTGGACTTCTTTAGTATCAAAATTAAATCTGCCTTTCTGGGATTTAAAACCAGAGCTTCTTAATTTATCCCCACTCAAGATGGAGAACAGATTATTTCCCAGCTGACTTTTGTGTGTTTGAATACCAGTATCATGTCTTTCCCCAGGCTTCCAAGCTCTGAACAGCTGTACCCTGTAATCTGATTCCTGGTTGTGTTTCCTCCTACGTCAGGTTGCACGTCCTGGTGCTGGATGTAGGAATCCATACAGATGGAACCACAGAGTGGTGGGGGCTGGAAGGGACCTCTGGACATCATCAAGTCCAGCCCATCTGCTAGAGCAGGATCCCCGAGACCAGATCCCACAGGAACACACCCAGGTGGGCTTGGAATGTCTCCAGGGATGGACACTCCACAACTTCTCTGAGCAGACTCTTGCAGGGCTCTGTGACCCTCAGAGTAAAGAAGGATTTTCTCATATTTAGGTTAAACCTCGTCTGTTTCTCTCCCTCCTTCCCCCCAGCACAGGGGATGGGGTTTAGAGTCACTGCACAGGCTGGTGGTTCCTGCTGCTCCTTCCTCCTCAGGAAGAAGGATTCCTGACAGTCCTGCCCTGCTTCCCCACGGGTCCCTCCCATGGCAGATCCTCCACCAACCTCTCCTCCAGGAGCCCTTCCCACCAGTCCCAGAGCTGCTCCAACCTGGGCTTCCCAGAGAATCACAGCTGCTTTGGGAACAGGCACTGGGGGCTTCCCAAGCTGCATCATCCAAGTTCATCCCTCCTGGTGCCTTCAGGGAATGTCCCACCCTGTTCCTCCATGGATGCAGGGGGACAGCTGCCATCTCACCATGGGTTGCAGGGGAACTTCTGCACCTTCTTCTCCTTCTTCCTCACCACCCACAGTAACTGCTCTTGCCTCTCCTGCCCAGCTCCTTCTGCTCAGCTCTTATCTCAGTTCTTTCTTGTGTTAATCCCAGAGGCACATCTGTTGTCCCTTTGATGGCTCCTAGGATGGGTTTGGAGCTGGGGGAGCTTCTCAGCTTCTTACTGGGGCCCCCTCCCTCAATACCAAAAAGTCCCCAAACCAAATCAGCACACTTGCAAAAAAATGTCCCATTTGCTTTCCTTGCAGAGAGAACAAAAGTTGTGGGCAAGAGTGTAAGAAATGGGTTGAGGGGGAGTCACTTCAATTTCAGTTTAAGCTTTCTGCAACCATGGCATTCACAAGTGCTTCCAAACCAGGCTCTGAAGCTGTGATAGGTTCCTATCCAGATACAGAAGAACAATTTAGCTAAAGGAGTCAATCTATTTTAAAAAAATAAAAAGAAAATAAAAAGAAAAAATAAAGAAAAAAGAAAAAGAAAAGAAAAAAGAGCCAAAACTCCAGATTCAGCAGTACCAGGGATCAAAGTCCAGAGAGTTCCTAAAACAATTCCTGAAATGTTTTGCCTCCATCTGTAGTAGAGGAGCAGTCAGTCAGTACAGGGTCCTGAGTGAGAAAAGACAAATAGGCCCTTCAGTAAGAAAAGACAAACCTTCTTCAAGTCCCCAGGAAAGCTAATGAATTGATTTGGTACAGATTAGAGAGGCCCAGCAGAGCAGGCAGGCTGAAACACAGATGCTCTTCCAAAGCTGCCTTGGATTGCAGTCAGCATCTGGGGAGAGGGTAAAATGACAGAAATCAGTGGGATGCTGCACTATCCAGATCAAAACCACATGAAAGTGGGAGAGTATTTTTCAAAGAGGGAAATTCCAGAAGGGAAATGGAGTATCTGTAGCTGACATCACTCCCCATCAGGATAAATTGATGGATGAGAGAAGATATCAGCACTGACTTCAGCATCCCTGCTGCCTGATACACAACCAACCAGACCAGCTGCCCGTGGCCCTCAAGGAGGAACCCGTTGTCCGATCTGATTGCTCAGAGATCAGTGATAGGGTAGAGCAGTGCCTGGGGAAGCACAGTAGCTCTGCCAGCTGAGCACAGCCTGAGGGAGTCCTCTACCAACCCCTACAGCTCCTCCAGAATCCTCCCACAGACTTTCTGCTACCACAAAATCTGGGAAGGCTTGAGTTCAGTTTCTTTTTAAGATCTTTTTTTTTTTTTTTCCCAAGAAACATTTATGGTTTTCCAAGGTACAACTTTGCTGTGTGTTTTTCCAGCATCTGTTTCACTGAGTGGTCTGAGAGTCAGGCAGAGGTCCTTTCTGACCTCACACCACACTTGCCTCCTGGATGCTTCTACTTGCAGGGCCTACTTGGGGCAGAGACAGGGGGGCTGCAGAAAACTTGTTACATTGCAGGGGAAGGGACCTGGGTATCCTGGGAGCAGGATAAGTGGTGTTTTTCTCTCCTCTTTTTGGTTTCCCATTGCATCATTGGACTGATAATGCAACTAAATAATTATTTGCAGAGACATGGAAAGTGAAAGCAAAGACATGATGGGGCAGATGCAGCCTTCAGCTTAGGTCCAGATCACCTGTCTTGACATCTAACAGGAGCATAGATAACATAAAAGTTCAAGACAACAATTCAGATTGCTTTGCTACCAGTTTGATCTGGCTATCATAGAACAGAATCATTGAATCATTTTTCTTGGAAAAGACCTTTAAGATCATCATGTCCAACCATTACCCCAGCACTCCTAAGGCCACAATTAAACCATGTCCCTCAGCACCATCTCCAGGGCTTGGAAACCCCTCCAGGGATGGGGACTCCCCCCTGCCCTGGGCAGCCTGGGCCAGGCCCTGACAACCCTTGCCAGGCAGGAATTGTTCCCCAGATCCAACCTCCACCTCCCCTGGCACAACTTGAGGCCGTTCCCTCTTGTCCCAGGGCTTGTTCCTGGGGAGCAGAGCCCGACCCCCCTGGCTCCAACCTCCTCTCAGCAGCTGCAGAGCCAGCAGGTCTCCCCTCAGCTCCTTTGCTCCAGGCTGGACACCCCCAGCTCCCTCAGCTGCTCCTGCTCACCCTTGTGCTCCAGCCCCTTCCCCAGCTCCCCTGCCCTTCCCTGGACACCCTTCAGAAAGGCAGGTAGTGATTGAGGACTAAAAAAACTCTGTGGACACTGATAGACAAGATTTGCACTGGGGAAACCCCCAGGACCACAGACACAACCAGGCACCGAAACTGGATGCAGATCCTTTTGTTTGCTGGTAGGAGACAACATCAGGCCTCTAAGGGAGTTAAGAAAAGCTCCAAGTCTGGCCAATCTTTGAGGTGTCAACAGATAGACTAAGAGCTCATGGAAGGTCACTTAGATTTGGCCTTCTTTCACTCTCTACCTTCTTACAGTTTGGAGACATTCACGTTTCTTTACCCTAGACTGTCTAGACTGGATTATCTCACAAGCACAGCACCTGGCACAGCAGAGCCTTGGAGCCTGCAGCTCCCAGACTGTTCAGAAATAGCTCCATGCTGGGTTCCCTTGCAAAACCAAACTTGGACCAGCTTTTGGTTCATGCAAGACTCAGAGCCAGCTCTGATCCTGTGGTGAAAGGCCCTCAGTCTGCCATGGTTCTTAACCCAAACCCAGAATATCTTTGGCACTGGTGGGTCTGAATGTTTGCACTGTTCAACCCTGACTCATCCCACGGAACAAGAGGAGCAGCAGGAGAAGAACCCACAAGCCCTGGTGGTGGAATAATGTTTCAAGTTAAAAGGAATAAAGGCTTGTGGAAATCCCTAGGAACCAAACCACACTATCTTCAGCCTCCTACTTTTGCAATTGTGTCAAGTCTGGATGGAAGAGAGAGACACCACTGTTGTCACCCAAAAATATGTCAGGCTTTATTTAGACTTATTTTAATATACTCCTGATCCCCAGCTCCTAGTGCTTTATATTTCACTTAGAAATAATACAAATCTCCTGTTTGTCTCTGTGGTGTGGTGAAACAAAACGTTTTAAGGGCTTTGGGAAAAAGCAGAATGACCATTTTGAGAGCATTAACACTCCTGGTAAAAGATAGATTTACATTTGTATAGTGAAAAAAAAGGGCCTAGTAGAGATAGATAATGTGGGTAAGTCATAAAGCTCCATTGCAGAAAGAAGGATTTGCATTCAAGTTGAACTATTAGCCCCCAGCAAAAACCTCCCTGCACACATGGTTGTGTTTTGGGGTTTTGGTTTGTTGGGGGTTTTTTTTAAGCAATGTTTAGTCAGATCCAAAGGGTTGGAACACCCTTTTCTATACTCTGAAGTGTGGAGCAGCCTTAAGCATGGTCCCCTGGGAGTTCCAACTCAAGGGAATCCAGTGACCAACCAAATCTCAGATATTGGCAGGAAATCCCAAATTTAAGAAAAAGTAAAACTCTGGTTCATACAGGTGGTAGAAGATGTACAGGAACAGAGTGTGATTCCAGAGACTTTAGATCATAGAATCATCACAGCATCACAGACTGGTCTGGGTGGGAAGGGACCTTAAAGACCATCCAGTTCCAACCCCCCTGCATGGGCAGAGACACCTCCCACTAGAACAGGTTTCTCCAAGCCCCATCCAACCTGCCCTTCAACACTTCCAGGAATGGGTCTTCCACAACTTCCCAGGGCAATCTGGGCCAGTGTCTCACCACCCTCACACTAAAGAATTTCTCCCTAATGTCTTATTTGATGTCTGCAGTTAGACTGAGTCCTCTACAGCTTCCCTCTGATGTACAGCTAGCACCTCCTGGCCCTTGCCTGTGCAACATGTTGCCCATCACCACAGGTTCTGGAACCAGGTTTCATGTCATGTATTGGCTTCTCCAACTTCTGGGTGTTCACATTGAGGCAAAAGTTGGATTTATGTGGTGTGACAGCCCAGAAGTCAAGCAGGATTTTGCCATATTTCTATGCATCAGAGCTCCTTCTCTTGCACATCTGCAGAACAAAATCTCTAGAGAGTCTTTCTGCATTAAAGAAGAATGTATTTGAGAATAATCTCTTCTATGCATCAGAGCTCCTTCTCTTGCACATTTGCAGAACAAAATCTCTAGAAAGTCTTTCTGCATTAAAGAATGTATTTGAGAAGAACCTTATTTATTTATTTATTTATTTTAAAGGAGAAAAGTGTACATTCCCAGTTACCAGGTAATGGCACAAAGCAGCTCTGGAAGGAACAGGAAGATTTACAACATCTGCAATGATTCTAGCTAAGGCATCTCTGACAAAATATGAATAAAAATCATCTTTAAAACTTCCACTCTGGGGGATTCCACAGCCTCCTTCAGCCATTGGAAACTCTGCTATCTGCCATCTTTTATCTCCTAGTGCCTCATCTAGAACTTCCTTTCTCTAATGTAACCCTGACTTCTTGCCCTGGTTGGGGCAGGGTTGGGGAAAAGAGGGAGCAAAGATGACCCTGTTGCAATGGAAAGGCTGGTTTTTGCAGCAGAACTCAACATGACAGAATTTTCTGTCATGGCATGATGCCAATTTACATCCTTAACAGAAAGTCTGAGAACATTTCATTACATCAAGGCATCCTAGAGTTGAATTTAGCTCATCTAAAACTCTGCTTCAGCTCTAGCTGAACTTCTGGTAGGTTCTTCTGTCCCTGCAGCCCTTTAGCCAGCATTCCTTTGTGGTTGTTTAATTGACTCATCCTCAGGGAACAAAAGTTCAAATGACAAGTACAAAGGATTTTGTGAGCAGGAACCAGCTCTGAAAAGCCCACAGAATTAAAATGTGAGGTGCCTGCAAAATATCAGGCTCTGTGAGGTTCACCCACTTCTACCAGGGTCATATTCCTCTTGCCTGAGCCCCTTCTGACCAGGCCCTGAGTGGAGTTCCTGGAAGCCCAGCCTGTGTCCTAAGTAGCAGAATTTTCTCAGTGTTGGTTGGATATCTGGCTGGGTTTTTCACTTTTCCCCCTCTGTGGTTAAGCAGGGGGACATCACCATCTGGCTCATCTTTGGTCATAGTCCTGACTCTGTGTCCTTCAGCTTTACTCATTTTTTTAACTCCTGTATTTATAGGAGAAGGGAGTAAAACCTCTTCTAGGTTCCCAACTTCCAAAGGAAAATGCCACCTCATTAATCATCTAGTTATAACACTGTGGGCCTGCAGATGCTGTGTCTTCAGAAAGGGCAGAAAATGGACAGAATAACAGACAATTTCTTGGCTTTAATGGGTTTCAAACAGAAGTTCTCAGTCCATGAAAAGGAGGTTCAAGGAGGAAGGAAACCAAGCATCAAGGAGTAATCTGAACCCCTGCTGCTCAGGGCAAACCTCTTCTAGAGCTGCCTTGAGGCACCCACCCTGTGCCACATCTACCCCAGCCCCCTGACCCAGAGCACGTCCAGATTGTTGGCACAGAGTGGGTCCCTGGGATGAGTTTTCACCCTTGGGTGGTGCCTGTGTTTCTTCTCAGCAGGACCTGCAGAAGGGTGTGAATGGATGTGAATGCACTGCTGACATCTGGAGAGGTGCAGCCTGGGGACCACACCTGGGGTGGGCTAGACTGACAGAGTAGATGTTCCCTTTTTTCCCAGGCCAAATGGGAGATTCCTTGGAGATAAGGCAAGAAAGAAATGTGCATCACATCAATCTGTGCTGTTTGTGCCCTAGAAGGCAGTCAGACATCTTCACATACTCCAATGTCTTCCAATTCAGACAGCAAAGACAGTTATAATAAATTAATAATAATAATAATATTGCAATAAATGGGGGCATCTCAGTCCAAGCACAAAAGACAATATTGCTGTGTGTTATCTCACTGGTTGGTACTATCAGTGAATGATTGAACTTGACAGATCACCCTCTAATGACCTGCTCTCCCATGGCTCTCCAGAACCCTTGTGTTAAGCAGGAACAACTTCTGGGCCAGTGCTCATTCAGCTTAAGGAATCTCCCTCGCTTGATTCCTTGTCGTGAAACGGAGTTAAATTGGGACCCATGCTGGGGAGCTGCCTAATCAGATCTCTAATAAGGAAGAACTGACCTTGAACCATGTCCCTATTGTGCTGGAACTGCTGTGCCACTGAGAGAGGTAAAATACCCCTTTGCTACCTCCACACCTGTCTCTGAGACCTCATGGTAGGAGGTCTTCTGGTTTCAGGGGGTTCCTGGCATGGTCACAAACGCTGGCAGAGATGCACATTGTGAAGCCACCCTTGAGTAACTTGCTAAGGACCCCTGAAGAGACACTTGCTCCTTGGTGACTCTCTTTGACATCGGTTAAGAAGGAGGAAATGATAGATTATTAACTGTGGAATTCCAGGAGCCAGAGGTCAGTTGTGGTTCAGGCCTTGGCAGGCTCTGGGTGTCATCGGCTCAGGTCTCTCGCTTGCTTGCTCACTTCTGATGTGCATGTGGACTATTGAATCGAATGGTGATGGGTGAACCTTGACCCTTCATTAGCCAATGTCTGAATCAGGACCTTGAGAAAAAACCATTGGGACAGTAAATTCTCTGAAGTGCCCTACCATCCTTAGCTGGGAGACATTTAAAGGAGGGTAAGTTTGTGATACGGCAGTTAACCCTGTTACATACAAAGATCTTAGATCTTTCCAGAGCCCCTGAGCTACAGAGAATACTCAGGAGAAGTGTTATGAGATGCTCACCCTGCTTTTATGCTCTTTCTTAGACATCTGCTGTGGGCCAACGAAAGAAGACATGAAGTGAGAGGGACCATTGCTCTGACCAGTCCAGTGTTGTTCTTATGACCACTGGAGAACGGAATGAGATTTCCAAACACATTCTCAAACTACTGTTGGGAACCAAACTCCAGTGACTTCCAGTAGCTCTTGCCTTGTTCTGCTGGATGTGCTCCACTGGTCAGAACAAATGCTGGCTGGCTGGCACCCCAAAAATCCTCTGCAGACCTTCTGATCCCCAGGCTGATGTGTGAAGTGATGTGATTAACAAACATCTAGATTAGATCATGCTCTGGTATCTTTTACCTGAGCAGGGGCAAAAAACCAATAAAAATAATAAAAGAAAAGACATTTCTCACAATCAGAAAGGAAAGGAGAAAGATCAAGGGAAAATAAGGCAAGAAAAAACATTTCATGCAAAAGTCCAATCATAGGAATGTTCTCGACAGCTCATTTGCAGGGCTTTGGTCCCACTGATCCCATCTTTCTCTCTTCAGAATGCTCCATGGCCTTAGAGAATTTATTGGAAAATATTATTTCCTGAAATTCCTTTCCTGGTATTCAGCCTAAATTAGCTCTTTTCTTAATTGTCTCCCATTATTTTTTTTCCCTTTCTCTCAGTCCTGATCCACTTCTTCACTGCTGCCAGCTCTTGCAATAGCACCCTTCAGTCTTGCAATATTTGGTGTTTTCCTGTAATCCCCAGCATCTGGAAGCAAGTGGTTGTGCAAGGATTCCAGCTTTCATTAGAGAAGTCTTTAGCCCTTGGAGTTGCTTAGCAAAGCTTGAAAATATGACCTGAGTGCACTGGAAAGACAAAAATAAAATTAAAGGGGGGGGAGAGAAATATATATATAAAGACAAACAACAAGGAGATGTATTTTTTTTTCAGGGTAAAGAGTAATTTTAAAAATTGACTATTTTGGATTGATGATATTGATGTTTGAAACCAAACCTATAGATACTGACATATTCCAGTGCACAACAGCTTGGGACACAACAAGGAGAAGTCAGCCTGTTTGCCACATTCACTGAGGGCAGAGGGAAAGGGCACCCACCTAAACTGCATTGGACAGATGAGACCTAAGGAAAAACATCTTGTAAGCTTGAGAAAGGTTCACAAATTGAGATGTTGACCTGTCAGAGAGTGGACTCCCCTTCTCAGGAGATCATTAAGGCTTAGTAGATACACATCTGTCAGAAATGGATCTGGGAGAACCTTGGATGGAGCAAGCAAGGAGCTGAGGAAAGATGGAAGAGGAGAGGCTGCATGAGCTCTGAGGGCCACTACCAGCCCTTGGCACTGGGATGTTCCAGTCTCCTCTCATCCAGCTTTTTCATAGTTCTCTAACCTCTCCCTCACCATGATGAACAGGCAGGGACAGGGAGGTGAAGCAGAGTGGTTGGAGCAATATACTGAACTTCCAGACTCCTTGTAAGGACAAGGTCACGTAGCTCAAAGCCTTTATGGCTCACTACTGCCCGTGACAATGATCCCTGAGCTTTCAGAACCCTGCCAACAGAAAACAGATTCAATAGGGGAAGTGGTAGCATCATGCAGTTGCAGGGCAGGGGTTGAAGTCAGCATGAACTTTTATAAATGCCAGAAAGATTGAACAGGGTCCTGTTATTCTGAGAGCAACCAGAAAGGTCTTCAGAAGGGACGGAGGCAGGTACAGGTTCCTGCAGCCCATGGACAGAAATGGTTTGCCTGTTTCTGCTATAACTAAGAATTAGGAGATGGGAGAAGGAGGGTCTGTCACAGGCTCTTTTTTTTGTAGGGCCCTGCATGAACCAAGTTGTGTCTTTGATAACTAATGTAGGTTGCTTGCCCCTCACTCTGGCCCAATGTGGAGGCTTTCCAGGGTCTGGTATCACTAGCACTTTAACCATCTGATTTCCAGACTGACTTCTATCTGTGGCCAGTTCTCCATCCCTTTGTTCCTGTGCCAACACTGGCCTTTAGCTATACTAGCTGTCTCCTTGCTTCAGTGGATTGCTCCCAGATGTATTTCTAGTCACCAGTCACATCCCTTCTTAGCCTTTATTTGCTTAGTTAACCAGGATGAGTAGCTCTAGATCCCTCTCAACACACCAGCTCTCTGCTCCCTCATTCCCTTAGCAGCCTTTTTCTGCACCACCTTCAGTAACTGCTTCACCAGCACTAGTTACCTTGCTGCAGCCCTCAGCAATGAAACTGTGACCTTGACTTTCTCCTTTGAACTGGGCTGTATCTTTCCTCTGACCACAGTGGGACCAGCTGGGTGCTGATCACATCTAAGAAAGGTACTGTAGAAGTCCTAAACAACAGCAAAGGGCATAAAACAAGTGTGCAAAGCCTGTCACCTTGACATGAACTTTCATTTAAACAGGGCCCTCAAATGCTGCCATCTCAAGAGAGGAGTTATGTGATGACAGAGACTTGCACATGGTAATCAGTCAGGAGCCACTGAAGGGATGATACAACTCACCCAACTGTATCCACACAAAGTTAGTCCTGTTGTATAAACCTGCCATCTGGTGCCCTGGAAAGCCACCAGAAACAGGGTGGCATGTCCAGAGAGTGGGTCAACAAGCTGGTCCTCAATAGTATTGGAGAATAGGAGGGCTCACACCCCAAAGAGACAATCCTATCTCATTGGCTTTCACAGGAGCCAAGATGACCAACTAGACACCTGATTCTCCTTGACGTAAATTCTGGTTTACATCAGGATGAAGAGCTGGAGCCCCAGACTGGCTTTAAACATCCTGGACAGCTGGTTAGTAAAACCCTCCTGAAACTGGGCAGAAAAAGGCAGCTGCAGATGTTGCAGGGGTCCATAGTGACTTGGGATGTGTTGGAAGTGCCTTGGAAGTTCACAAAAGGTTTCATTTGCTTCTGAGTGTGTTTTATAGGATCCAAATTAGACCAAGTCAAGTAAGGAATTAAGTAAAAGATTTTAACAGTAGGTACTCCATGTAAGTGACTTAAGTTTGTGTTCAGCTGAGTATAAATGGGTCCTGATCTACATCTAAGACTCCTTAGAGATATTGTCATTAAAAATACATATATAAAAATTATGGACAAAGTTCTTTTATCACCTCTACCTTCTGGCTGACATAATAGGGGTTTTTTTATTAATTTATACACCCTCCTTTCCCATAAAAGAGAATGACCACAGAAAAAAAACCTCAACAACAAAGATGACAACCCCATAAAATCCTGAGAGAAGATGGGATTGTGCTGTTCTGCTTGCAGGGATTAGAGAGTAAGGGAATTCTCTGGCTTTGACTTCATGCCAAGTAGTTCAGGACCTTTTTATCCACCTCATTGGATTATCCACAGGAAATCTTCTGACTCATTAACTCCATTGAGAAGGTCAAATAGGATTTTCAGCAACCTTAACCTCCCCTCAGCAAGTGGTTACGGGCTGCAGAGATCGCCTTGATTTCTGTGAAGTGCAACAGTCCCTGGAAAGATGTGGTGGAAAACTTCCTATTTTTATTTTACTTTTGGAGTGGTCAGCACCAAAAGGTCACTGAATGTGAGGACACAGAGGCCTGTGGATTTTCATCCTTTTTCAGGGATAGTTTAGGACTCTGATGGCTTTTTCACTTTGAGCTCTGATAGGAGTTTATCAAGCACGGGGACTGTCAGGAGCATGGAAACTTTGGCTAAGATATAGTTATAAGTTTGTAAAGGAAGGTGGGAGAGGTCAGGCTAAAAGAAACACCTCAAAGAGTAAGAGATCCCCTTAAATCTGAGTAGGTCTAATTCATTTCCTTCATTTAATGAAAATCACTTGTCTCAAAGCTGAAAGCTTCTGATCTACACCTTGGGGAACATGACTGTCCTCCTGTTGGCTGCTGTGGGGGTAAGATCCTAACCTAGGAAAAAACAGAGCTGGGCACACAGGCTAATCTTGAGAACTGGGCTACAGCTGAGAAATTAGTTTGCTGAATCATAGAATGGTTTGAGTTGGAAGGGACCTTCAAGACCAACCAGTTCCAACCCCCTTGCATGGGCAGGGACACCTCCCACCAGCCCAGGTTGCTCCAAGCCCCATCCAACCTGCCCTTCAACACTGCCAGGGATGGGGCAGCCACAACTTCCCTGGGCAACCTGGGCCAGGGTCTCACCACCCTCACACTAAGGAATTTCTTCCTAATGTCTAACCTAATCTCCCCTCTGTCAGTTTTAGTCCATGACCCCTTGTCCTCGTGCTACAAGTGGGAATGTCTTTGAATGGTTGGTATTTGTAGAATCTCAGGACTCAGAAGATACTGCAGAAGGATCTACATCAGGAGAGGAAGGGGGCACTGGAAGGGAGTTCCTATGGAGTGCTGGCAGAGTGTGGGCCAGTGAGGAAACCTCATTTAACCAACTGCTGCATATGTTGGCTGCCACATCGACTGGTCATGGCAGCTTCATCCTCGGTCACTTGGTACTTCCAATCTTCCTGCCAAGAGTGCGTTCAGATCTGTGTCTGGGGCACTTTCTGCAGCTTCCTGAAAGAGACACAGAAACATTTTTTATGGTAGCACTGACTGTCCCAGTGTGGACAGTCCCAGCCCTAAGATATGACCAAGCATTGACTGGGAGAGGGTGGCCCCAAACCCAGGCCAGGCAGCAGACAAGACCTGCACAGCAGGTCACTGCTGGCCACCACCTCAGCCAGCATCCAGGCCCTGCTCTCTTTAGGAGTGTGGCTGTAGCCCATGTGTGGGGGCAGAAAGACACACACACCCCCTCCCCAACACGTTTCCCATCAGTGGAACGGATGGAGAATGAGTGTTTGGCCTCAGTAACATCTTAAGCAGCAGCTGTGCTTTGGTCCTTATTTCTGCACTGTCTGGTTTGCATTCACACCTTGGGAATTAGTGGCCATTTGCTGGTTCAGATCAGAGTGCAGGGCTGGGGCTCTGCTATCACCTCATCACATGTTTTGGTGTCAGATTCCTGCCAAGCCTAGGAAAACATGGGAATCAGGGGTGGGTTTTATGGCACTTCTGTGCTCTGGGAATCACCTCCTCAGTGCTGTGAGTGCAACTCAAGGGGCAGTTCACAGAATGTCCTCTCAGTGCAGATGACCCTAAAAGACACTCAGTGAAGGGAATTGCTTCAGCTTCAGCTCCACCTCCTTTTAGGAACTGTTTAGTAGTGGATTATAGACAGAGAGGAGTTCATGGAGTGAGTCTCTGCTTTCCAAAGGAGAAGAAAATTTCCTGAGACCTAGAGGATATAAGCACAGAAGCAGCAAAGAAAGGGATGGTGCTTTACCTTAGGGAACAGCAGCAACCATCCTGGTACAGAAACATGGATCCAGGTGTGGGGATGTTTCAGAAGTGTGAAAGTGAGGGAGCATGTTGAAAACACCATGGAGGCAGCTCAGCTGCAAAAAAAACACCCCAACCTTCAAAGTCAGAGACATGTTCAGCATATCAAAAGGGAGGTGGGGTGGGATGTTGCACAAGAAGCATCATATGGGGGAAATATAGGCAGGGAAGTATTTTGTTACCTGTGAGGAAGAGGTAGGAGGAGAAGCAAAACAGGGCAGCTGAGCTGGGAAAACTCAGATGAGAGGGCTTTGCTGTGGGAGCACTTTTCTGCAAGACAGGAACAGAGTCTCTCTTAGGAACAGCTCATTAAATCTGGGTGTGCTTTGGCAGGAAATAGCTCTGCACTGGTTGTAAAGATTGATGCAGAGGTATCGGGGTGAAACTAAGAGTTTCTGGAAGAAAAGTTCCATCTAAGTGATCGAATTGATTTTTTTAAACTTATTTCTAAGACTTTTAGTATGTATAGTATGTCAGGAGCACTGGGATGGTATTGAAAGCTGCTTTGCAGAGGTGTTTGAGGCTCACACAAACATCAGCCAGAGCCCAAGAGTCAGATGTGTCCTTGTCTCTGTTGTAAGAGATACAGGAAGCAGGAAAAGGTGTATTTAATTGTACTTATTTGAAGCCCATTGATCACTGCCCCTCTTCTCCTGATTTATTCATCATTCCCTGAAGGATTAGGCTCATCATTCTGCCTGTCTTTCTATGCCACCAAAACGTGAGGCTGGAGGATTCAGACAGAGCAAAGGTTGCAGGAGAACCATGGATGGAAACACTCCCTGGAGTGCAGCTGCAGAAAATGGGATGAAGATGCCAGGGCAGCCTTGCTGGATGAGGGAAGCCAACCCTCAAACACATTCTTCTGGCTCTGGCCAAGAATGAAGTTCCAGGAAAGTTTCATGCCTGGACATACCTCTGGGGTTTGCAGGGGCTGCAGCAACATCAAGGTGCTTTGCCCAGAAGAAGGAGCCATTGCAGGGTGGGCTCATCTTTACAGGAGGTCTCTGTGATGACTGTAAATCTCCAGTAACTCAGCAGCAGCCTATACACAGAGTTGGAAAAAAACACCCCTAGATCCCAAGGTGCTCAGGCCTGTCTCTGGCAGCATTTATCAGGACTTTATCAGCTTTTACAGGAGAAAAAAAAAGGGAATCAATAAAAGCCTCTGTTGGTTTTTGCATAACAAACCGGGGGAATCTATGGCTTGAGCTGGAAGCAAAGGACAAAACTTGCTGCAGATAGAGAGCTGCTGTCAGCTGTCATCCTCCTTTAGAAAAGCCAGGGACAATGGCACTGAATTAGGACAAGCCTGAAAGACATCCCGGGAAGGGGAGCTTGGGTGTCCTGCCTGAAAGGGCTGGAGGGCCAGTCATTATCTGCAAAGTGAGGTCTCCTTTGTTAACCCTGTCACCACTCCTCCACCCACCTACTCCTGGTGGCCAAGAGAACAAAACCTGCTCCAGCCGCACTGGGAGGAGAGGAAGGCAAGAAAAGAAAGGGCTGGGAGAGAGGGGAAGCCAGAGAAACTCATCTTGAATGCACTATCAGATAAGGACTGTTGAAATAAGCCCTTTTTTGCCTTTTTTTTTTGGTAGCTCCCTTGCAAGCAGCAGCAATGGGAGGAAATAGATAATTAAAGGGCCTTTTAAAATGGCCCCACTGTTGTCCCAGGGCTGAGAAGGTGGCTGGCAGGACAAGGCAAATACCCTGCGAGGCAGAGCTTTATCTCTTCCTAATGACTGGCAATGAAAAGGGTTTTTTTTCTTCCTCGGGCCCTGGGCTCAGCCTCCTACCCTGGGAAGATTTCATTCTCAAGGCCAGGAGAATAAGTCCTCTTGTCCACTTGCAGGCTGCTGATAAATGGCCAGCACTGTTGTGCCTGGGTTTTGTGCCTCCACAGTGTCCTGGGCTGCTAATGAAAGGGGAGAAGCTGGAAGAATTGATCTCAGACATGAAGGTTTCCTCTTTTCACCTGTCCCCCCCATCCCACCCTGCCTTCTGAAGGTTTCTCTCTCTTTTTTTTGTTATTATTCTTAGGGGATACAAAGGGGCCTCAAACTTTTGCCCTCACTCCCTCCTGAAGGACCTTGCTGTGAGCTGACCCCAGGTGTCCCATATCCCAGCCAAGCTGCAGTGGGGTGAACCCAGCCCTACATCCACACAGGTTTGTGTCTTATTACTTGGCTCAGGTCATCAGAAACATTTCTGTCCACACCACCAGTTCCCCCCTGCATCCTGGTGTGGCAGGACACTCCATCTCTCCATATTCCCACTTTCCCTCCACGATTCAACTGCTTCTTGACTCTCAATTTTGCAGGCCCAGTCCTGGGGTGGAAAGATTCCCCTGATAAGGGAAAAGGCCCAGCAAACTCTGAGCTGGTAACAAGCTGGAAAGGTACAAACAGAGGCCAAATGGATGTTCATAACACCAGCTGCTCTCTGGGGTTGAAGAACACAGAGCCCAGCCTGGCCACAGCTAGACCTGGAATGGAGATAAAGTAAGAATGAACAGATAAACAGATTTTGCTTGGTGAGAAAAGGGCCTTGGTGGGTTTTCCCACTGTTTTCCTTTTATTCTCCAATGAGAGATTTTGGAGGTACAGCTAAATGGTTAAATGACAGCAGCCAATCCACTTTATTCTATAAAAGCCTGACCTCATCTGCAATCACTTTCCCAGGAAGCTGGTGGGTCTTTCCTTCTTCAGAGGGGATACCTGCCAGGGAGATTGATTCTTGAGAGTCTAGTCTCTGCATCAGCCCCTCCAACAGCCTCACAGCACACGTTAAGCAGCACAGCACCAGCCTTGGCTTGCTGGGCTTGGGCTGAAGATCATCCTGAAGTCCATATCATCCACAAACTCTGATGCTTTGCCCCAGGAGATGTGCCAGGCTCTGTTCCCACTCATCCCACTTCTCTCTGCTATATTTTTGAAACTTCCCTCAGTGTTTGTGCCTCATATATGAGCATTCCCCTCCTCTTCCCACCTCTCATGAACTTTCTTTCCCAGAAAACTGTGTTAGGGGAATTATTAGGGACTCTGATTTTATTTCTCATCCCACCTCTGTTAAATCTCTGCCCAGTTTCTTTGCTTCCACTGTCTGCTTTGGCATGGGGTAAAATGAAAGTCCTACCAGAGGAAAGGAGGTGTCAGCCTCATGGAAATGCCACCTGTGCCTGGTGCAGCCTTTGATGCCCTTGCAAAGTGCCAGCAGATCCCAGCAGCACCAATTCTTGTCCCCAGGCCAACGGTGTGAACAGCCCAGCAGTGTGAAGAGGAGCACCCACACCCTGCAGATCAAGGGGCAACCTGGTCCCTGCATGTGTCCTGGGGCAGGCAGGGGAAGGAGAAACAGGCAGAGCCTGGGAAGGAAACTCCTGAATCTTGTCAAAGTTTCAAGGTAGAGGAGGGAAAGGATTAAGAGAATAAAAGGGCTGTGTTGTCTGAGACTCTAATTAATGTAAAAACACAGCTCACTTGGGCTAAGACAGATCTTTTTACTGAGTGGAGACAGTTTTTATCTGCCCTTTGCAGCCCTGGCTATTGTTTCCCTTGGCATCTGGTTACCTACTTAGCACACTGGTGCACACACACTGGGAGGAGCCCAACGTGCTGGAGGCAGCTGTGGGGTTGCTGTGCTGTTCATGACCTTGCTCACAATATTCAACACTTCCCTGGGTGCCTGCAGAACCCCCTGCACAGCAGTGATCAGTTTGCTAAAGCATCATCTGAAAAGGGGAAAGGTCCTGGTTGACACTGAGGTGCTGAAGGTGCTTGGAGACTCAGACCCACCATTAAAACAGGGGGTAGATGATGTGGATGTGCAGTGGGTTGTGAGCAGGAGAGAAAAGAGAAAGCTGGGGAGGGACTTTTGACCAGGGTGTGTAGTGATAGGACAAGAGGTAATGGATTTAAACTAGAAGAGGGGAGATTCAGGTTAGATATTAGGAAGAAATTTTACACCATTGAGGGTAGGAAGGTGCTGGAACAGGTTACCCAAGGAGGTTGTGGAAGCCCCATCCCTGTTGGTGTTGAAGGGCAGGTTGGATGAGGCTTGTGCAGCCTGGTCTGGTGGGAGGTGTCCTTGCTTATAGCAGGGGGGTTGGAACCTGATGAACTTTAAGGTCCCTTCCAACCTTAACCCTTCTATGATTCTATGATTCTAAGCTGTACTGGGGGCAGAGGGGATTTTAAGAGGGGGGGGGAGGGGGTGGTTATCTTGGATATTCAGAAAAATATCTTTACTGAAAATGTGGTGAGGTGGTGGAATGGGCTGCCCAGGGAGGTGGTGGAGTCACCACCTCTGGAGGTGTTCAAGAAGCATTTGTATGTGGTGCTTCAGAACATAGTTTAGTGACTGTGGTAGTTGGATTACAGTTGGACTCGATGATCTTGAAGGTCTTTTCCAACACGAATGATCCTATGATTCCATGAAGCTCAGAAAATGTGTTGAAGGGCAGGTTGGATGGGGCTCTGAGCAACCTGGTCTGGTGGGAGGTGTCTCTGCCCATGCAGGGGGGTTGGATCTAGATGATCTTTAGGGTTCCTTGCAACCCAAACAATGTAATGATTCTATGATACGATTCAATAAAATATAACAGCCACAACAGCAAATAAGTTGTCATCTCCAGGGCTAGAGAAGGTCAGGAAAATTTTAGCAAAATGTTCTTATTTTTGTTGCAATCAAAATGCTAAAAAAGAAGTGGGGTGACATGCACACCATTTGTAGTGAGATGTAAATAACTGAAACACACAGATAGAGGTTCTGTGCTTTATTTTCCTTCATGTGGATTTGACTCTTCCAAACACAAAAAAAATGATGTGTGTGTGTGTGTGCATGGGTCTGAATCTGCAGCAGTCATATTTATATTCTGTGTTTTAGTTATTAAAAACAAAGCTTCAGTCAAAACAGAACATGTGCTGGACCAGCCAGTAATTGTTATTTATTTAGCCAGATGTCACCCCTTGGCGAATAGCTCTGAGCTTTGGGGTTTAGGCATTAAAAAAAAATGGATACATTAAAACTGTGGAATGTTCCCCAAAGTGGAAACTCTGGGTAGATGGACATTGCTGAGGAAGGGGGGCTGGGGAGGCTGCTTGAGCCTTGGAGCTCTCCCTGTCCACGCTGCTGCACCCGTGCCTTGCTTGCTGGCTCTGCTTCAGACCACCCCAACTTGCTCCCTTGGAGACATGGATGTGGGGATAACTCAGCCCTGTGGTCCCACCCTGTAGCCTGGAAGGGTGAGATTGCACCCAGATGGGCTCTGGTCACCCCACACTCTGCTCCCAACCCAGTCTGGAAGGCTTTGCATCCTCAAACAGGCTTGCAACACATAGGTCTGTGCCGTAAGTGTATCACCTTGAGGTACTGCAGCAGAGTTCTCAGGATTTCAGACACTTTGAATGGAAAAAAAACCACAGAAAATATGAGACTCTGCTGCAGGGATTAAGAGGAGAGCCCAGCTGCTACAGGATGGAGATGTGGCCAACCTTATTTTAGAAAGGAGTAGACCTGAGCAGCATGGTGGCCAGTCTGACCTGCTCTGTGGTCCCTGGCCCCCTCTTAGATCTCTCTGCACTCATACCTTGCATTCCTGACCAGGTCTGTTGGGCTATACAATCTATTTCAATTATCACAGAATCACAGGCTGGTTTGTATTGGGAAGGACCTTAAAGATCACCTAGGTCAGTCCTCCTGCTGTAGCCAGGGACACCTCCCACCAGCCCAGGCTGCTCCAAGCCCCATCCAACCTGCCCCTGAACACTTCCAGGGATGGGGCAGCCACAGCTTCTACATCAAAAGATGAAGAATTAATTTGGCTAAAAATTAATCTGGCTAATGGAAGGAAGAGAAGGAAAGTTGTTTCTCCCTTCTTTGTCCATCCCAAAGCCCACTCAGTCATATGTTGGGTGGGCCAAAGGGAGTCAGCTCTATCATTTTGAGATCTTGGGGCTGCAGTGTCTGAATCCAACTTCTCACCCTCACCATGTGCAGTGAAGCCAAGCTTTGCAGATTATTTTGTTGATGGTGGCAACTGGCTCCGAGTTCAATGACAGCAGGAGGGGCAGGAGCTACTTGTAAGGAAATATAGGACAAAGCTGTGAGCTTAGCTGCTCTGCCTCCTTCCACAGGCTGGAGGGAGGGAAGTCAGGTGTAATTGTGCTGGAGTTCAAGTGAGGTTGGCCCTGGGCTCCAGTCAGCACCTGCTTTTCATGGGAGTGACAGTCCTTCTGTTCCCAGTTCAGCAAGAGCCTGGAGAGCCAGGCAGGCTGGTGCAGACCCAGGCTCCCCTCACAGGATTCACACTCTGTCTCCCTCCTGCTCAGCAGACATCCAAAGAGAGAGGGAGGGAGGGAGGGAGTTTTACAGGCTTGGATTGCCAGGCCATGTGAAGAGGAAGCTTTTCCCCCAGGCATTGCAAGATCATTTCTATACCACGTGCGTGGCCATCAAAAGCCACCTGAAGGGATGTGTTAGCATCCCCCTGTGAGGGACACATGTGGATTCACCACTGACTTGTGTCTTGAACAAGGAGGTAAGAAATCCCCAAACATCAGGCAGTTCTGCATTACACCTGTCCCTGCATCCAGGAGCCTGGAGACATCCGTGGAGCAGCAGAACTACGGGCAGAGAAAGAGTATGTGTGGGCACTGGGACAGGCTGCCCAGGAAGGCTGTGGAATATCTGGAGATATTCCAGACCCCCCTGGATGCAGCCTTGAGGAATGTGCTCCAGGGGACCCTGCCTCAGCAGTGGGGTTGGGCTGGATGACCTCCAGAGGTCCCTTCCAACTCTGACAATGACTCCGTGTGTGTGTGCTGTGTCTGGGGTGCCTGTTGATTTGCAGGGAGGCAGAGGGAGCTACACAGGGTGGGCTGAACCCACCTTGGCACATGAGCAGCAGACCAGAAATGTCTGGCAGCCTGAGGGCTCTGCATGCTGTGAAACCTGCTGCTTCAGGCAGGGTTGTGTGACACCTGGGCAGGGGGCAAAGGTGGGCATGGACCCCTTCAACCTGAGCACCCTGTGCAGGTCAGAAAGGCTAAAAGCAGCACAGGGAGGTTCAGGAGCAGAGATCAGCTCTCTCTGCAAAGCTCTGGTGGGACTGGACTTTTTCCATCCTAATTGTTTTTCAACTCAGGACTGATTGATTATTTGACTGATTATTATAAGGTTTGTACAAAGCTCCTGCTTTATTTAGCAAAGTGGTACCTCAGTGCAAAAAAACAATCACAGTGCTAAAATAACATTGTTTCAGCTAAAACTTCTGGCAAACTGAGGAAACCTTGATTTGGAGCAGAAAGTCTGGTGATTTCCTGAGAAGCTGAAGCCATGCAAACATCTTATTTGGCCAAAAGAGGAAAAAAACCCCAAAAAACAACTAAGAAAACTGTGCATGCTGGAATTGCCCTTCACACACACTGCATGGCTCACTGTAAGCACAGGCTAGAGAAGAAGGTTATCAGGAGTAACCAGCATGGATTCACCAAGGAGAAATCATGCTTGGCTAACCTGACACCCTTCTATGATGTTGTGACTGAATGGGTAGATGTAGGGTTTTAGGGAAATCAGTGGATGTGTCTGCATTGACCTTAGCAAGGCTTTTGACAGTGTCTCCCCTAACATCCTTGTGAGCAAGCTGTGGGGTAGAAGAGTGGGCAGGGAGATGGATTAAGAACTGGCTAAACAGTGGAGCCCAGAGGGTGGTGATCAATGGTGCAGAGTCCAGCTGGAGACCTGTAACTGGTGGAGTTCCCCAGGGGTCAGTGCTGGGTCCAGTCTTGTTCAACATCTTCATCAAGGCTTTGTGCAGCCTGGTCCAGTGGGCTCCAGTGTCCACTCCTGGGCTCCCCAGTTCAAGGGGGACAGGGATCTACTTGAGAGAGTCCAACAGAAGCTACTAGGATGATGGAGGGACTGGAACACCTGCCTTACAAGGAAAGGCTGTTTAGTCTAGAGAAGACAAGTCTGAAAGGGGATCTTATTAAGGTCTATAAATAACTGAAGGGTGGGTGTGAAGAAGGAGGAGCCAACCTCTTTTCAGTAGTGTCCTGTGGTAGAACAAGGGGCAAGGGATTCAAGCTAGAGCACAGGAAGATCCATCTCAACATGAGGAAGAACTTCTTCATTGTGAGGGTGCCAGAGCCCTGGGACAGGCTGCCCAGAGAGGCTGTGGAGTCTCCTTCTCTGGAGACTCTCAAGACCTGTCTGGATGCCTTTCTGAGTGACCTGCTCTAAGGGAATCTGTGCTGGTCCTGCTTTGGCAAGGGGGTTGGACTCAGTAATCTCCAGGAATCCCTTCCAACCCCTCACATTCTGTGTTTCTGTGATTTGAAAACCTTGGTGCCTAGGAATCCATGAGCCTGTGCTTCTGCAGTGCTGAGTAAGGTATTTTTTTCCCATTGTCATTTGTAATGTTGCCTTCAAAGACACCTCTTCCAGCCCATTGCCTTCATGGCCTGAAAATCATTGTCTGAGAATCATGGTCTGCCTAAATTGTAAATTTTAGTTTTCAGCTGTGAACCCTTCACCTTTCAGATCTACCTGCTGTTGGAGGCACCTAAAGCCCCACTAAGGACCTACATTTTTGTCAGAGGATATACCCTAAACCACCCAAATCCTTGTAGAGCTCCTAAAAATCCAGATTGCCAAGGAAGCCTTGATTAGATTCCCAGATTATGGTCCTAGCAAAGTTTCTGGTGAGGCTTCAGAGGAGAGATAAGATGCTCTAAGTGTTAAAAATTTGCAGTTCTTCCTGGTCCCATCTGCACTTTTATGGGAGCTCTGAAAACTCTCAGAAAGCTGGTGACCTTTCCTTTCTGGTTTAGTTCTCCGCCAATTCAATGAGCTAAAACAGAGGTTCAAAGTGTGCCAGAATCAATGGAAGGGAGGGAGCAGGACCACGTGGCAAGGAGCCCTTCAGCAGCTGTGAGCTGCTGGATCATCTCAACAAACCCTCCTCTTTGCAGCGTGGCCCAGAAGCACCTACAACGGTGTCCACACGTGTCCTAACCACAAAAACCCTCCAACCTACAAAGCCTGCCATTAGAGCACCAATCAGCTTGACTCACTACCACCAGAATAACCCAACCATTGACCTTTGAGATACCCTGCACTGGAATTTCACTGCAATGGCTCCTCTTCAAGCTATTCCACTTGGAATAAAGTATTCTGGTATTTGTGGATGAAGGGATGGGGACCCAGCAGTGGGTAGGAGACCAAGCCCTGAGCCAGGCAGCAGCACACAGGGAGAGCAGAAACCCTTCCTGCTGCAGATTCTGTCCTGCAGCTACTGTGGCATTAAGAAAAACCTCCAGGGGGGGGGAGGAGGGAGACGAGGTCTGCGAGAGCAGATCTGAAGGTTGTACATGAACTTGGACACGTCCCAAGGAATTTCACCCCCCTGCTCAGGCAGCATTCACATCAACCACAAGTTGCTTAATGTTTACTATGTTAAATAACCCAAATTCCGTGGAACTCTTTGTTCTTATACATTCAAGGAGGGTGAAAGAGTGAGACTCACAAGCAGGGCCCTCCAGGCTTTAATAGCTTTGGTCCTGCTTGGCTTCTCACTGAGTTCTGGTGGCTTTTCTGCAGACACCCAGCAGAGCATTACTTCTTGCAAAACACACCTTCCTGGGGAGACAGGTCATGCTTTGGGGGTGCCAGACCACCATGCCAGGACCCTCTCAGACCTGCCAAGGTGAGAGTTAAACCTCTTTGCCTGAGAAGTGATATTATCAGCTCTTTTCTCAGAGAAACCCCATTATGCCTGAATAGAGCTGGAGCAGGGAGGGATATAGGCACAGAGACAATAATGATTCCTTTTTTTGAAGCAGCATAAAAGGCAGCTGGGACTTCAGCAAGAAACCTGAGGAGTTAAGAGGCAGTGCTGAGGTCTCAATGGACGTGGGGTCCATTCTTCTACCCCTTGACAGGCCTTGGAGGTATTTTGGAGTGGTCAGAGTGACAGGGAAATTAGTAACTGCCCGCCTGATAAAGAGATCATTGACTGTGGAAGGTGGCCATGGGGAGGAGGGTTTTCACATTAGATTTGGGCCAGGGCCAATCCACTTAATCATCTTGGCTCCCAGGCTGACTCCCAGTAGCTCCAAATCCTGCCCCTGTTCACTCAGCTGTGCTGGTGTTGGGAAAACATGAGTGCAGTCAGCAGAAACCTTGGTGAATGGAGGGGTTTTTCTGCTGGGAACTGAAGAGAGAGGGGGATTCAGACCCACAGATCCATGACATCTAAGTTGGAAGGTAAGCAAGGCCTTTCCTGCTGGCCCAGCATGATGGGTTTCAACATGTGAGGCCCTTCATGTGTTTCTTTACTAGGTAGAGAGCTCTACAACAACCCTCCCATGGGATAAACCAACCAGGGCTTTGAGGACATGGCAGGATTGGCTTCAACAGCACCAATGGCCTCTGTCTTCTCCTCCACAGCATCTCACATCCAGTCCCTTGTGTGGTCTCACTGGTTGGAATTGTACAATACTCACAGACTTGCCCCAGTGCTTCTCCAGCACTTGCACCATCATATTTACTTGAGATAGATACTATGGATATGATCTATTTGAGACAGATATGATTGAAGTTGTGGATGCTTCCTTCCTGCATTCAAGTGTTCAAGGTCATGTTGGAGCAGCCTGGGCTGGTGGGAGGTGTCCCTGCCCATGCAGGGGGGTTGGAACTGGATGAGCTTTAAGATCCCTTCCAACCCAAACCAGTCTGGGATTCTGTTGCACAGTCCAGATATGAAGCTCTGCATGTCTCTGTTGTCTAGAAGCTATTCAGTATTTCAGGCTGAGCTCTTGGTGTTACAGAGCCCTGGCACAGCTGGGTCAGGCCCTGCATGCTTGCAAAGTGATGGCAAATAAGGTTCTTCAGGCCCTTGGGGTTGACAGGATTATTTCCTCTGTTTTTGTGGCAGAGCACACAATGTCCCTTGTGTTGTGGGCTCCAAGATAAAATTTACAGCCATGGAATAAGTGGTTACACATTAGTACCCTGTGACTTCAACCAGAAATCCACAAGGCAAACAATTACTGCAGAAAGAGCCACTGGACATGATGGAGAAGGTGGAGGAGAAATTCCTGAAGGAAGGTAGAGAAAGAGAGAGGAGATAAAAAAGAAGGGGAAAAGGCTGAGAGGAGGACTGCAATCCTGCCTCCCGTGTGGTTTTCACAACTAGACAGCACCTCACAAGCCCCTTCTCTTCTCTTGGTCATGGGATTGCAGTGGGTGGGGAACTGGGGTTGCAGGAGCCAAGGAGAGAAGTTAGGATGGCTCAGGTTGCTCAGAGCTAACAGCAGAGCCACGGATGGGTAGTGGTAGCACTGGGGGTTTGGAGAACCTGTCTGCTGTGGCCAGCAGTGAAGGATGCAGCAGATGCAAAGATGATGCTGAAATGATAAGAAGTGGAAATTCTAATTGTTCCTTCTTGTGAAGGAGATGGACAGACAGGGAAGCTGAAACTTCTAGTGGAAGGTCTTGTGGTACTTAGAGGGGGCCTATGAGAGAGATGGGAGCAAACTTTTTAGCAGGGCCCGTAGCACCAGGGCAAGGGCTGATGGTTCTAAACTGAAAGATGGGAGCCTTAGATTAGGTATGAGGAAGAAATATTTTACAATAAGGTTGGTGAAACCCTGGCCTAGGTTGCCCAAAGAGGTGGTAGAAGCTCCACCCACAGGAATATCCAAGGTCAGGTTGGAGAGGGCTCTGAGCAACCTGATCTAGTTGAAGATGTCCCTGCCCACTGCAGGGGGGTTGGACTGGATAGACTAGACCTTCTGTGATTCTATGGCATGGTGGTGAGGTATTAGTCCCTCAGTAATACCTGCTTCCAGCCCACAGCTTCTGCTCAGCAGCATTCAAAGTCTGTGAAAGTGACTACTTTACACCTGGTGCTCTTGCAGCATGAGGCCACCAAGAGCACTTAGGAATAACCACATTTCTAAATAGCTGCCTGTTCTGGTTTGCTGTCCCACAGGGTTAGGTACCAATAAAAATGGCACTTAGAAAGAGTTGTCTATGTGAGGATACACACAGGAATGGACCCTGCATCACACCTGCAGCAAATCTGGGCTACCCAGGGAGAAGTCCTCATCCAGCCTTTCAGGCAGCTCAATAAGTGAGGATTTGTCCACCCACCCCAACCTGCACCAGAAATTACATTCTCAGCCTATCCCAAGCAGCTGGAAGGGCACACATGGGAAGGGAACCAGAGCCTCAGCCTTACAGCAGGACTGGCTGGGCCAGGAACCCAGCCCACTGCAGAACTGACCTCCCAGTGCTGCACATCTGCCAGATCGTGCCCCTTCCCTTCCTTGGTGCTCACTTTGAGTGCCAGAGGGAACTTTTCCAGCCAGGAATACAAGAAACAGGATGGCTTCAAACCTAACACGTGCTGTGTGGGTGGTGAAAGCTGCCTTGTGATGTGGAGGTCAAAGAAGATACCGGGGTCCAAACCAGTCCAAAGTACCCTGCCCCTCAACAAGTTGCCTCTAAGCTGGCCTCAAGGCCACATGCAATAATCATCAATACTTTTCTATGTGGTGAAGGGCACTTGAAGTTGGCTGTGAGGTGTGAGGCCCCAGGTGCACGTCCTATAGACCTCCTTGCTCTTCCATGGAATGTCATGATCAGCAGCAAAGCCACCAGCGTGATGCAGAGCAGAGATGGAAACTCCAGGCCCTTGCCAGAGGCAGACCCCGTGTGACAAAACTCTACTGTCATCTCAAGTACCTAAAAGGGTGAAGAGATGAAACATATTTTGGGAGTAGTCTGATAGTGGTGTGGAACAAGTCTGTGGGGTGCACCAGGATGTTCCTGGGAGGTTGGTCAGGGGATTTGCATCTGGAAATCCAGGAAAAGAGCAAAAGGCAAACTCGTTAGAGCACTTATTTACAGACACATGTTCTTGGTCAAAAATAAATAACAATCAAGAAGAGCAATGCAGGAAACATCTGATGAAGCATCAGAAAGACAGAACAATGATCTGTGTCAAGAGTTTCCAGGAGATGTCAGCACTTCTTCTGGAACCGTGGGCAGAGCACGCAAGGCCTGCCTGAGCTTCTCTTCCAGCCCATTTGGAGCAGCTTCTCTTGGGCTGGATGCTTCCCAGGCTCCCATGACAAGCTCCTACACCGTGCTGCACTTCCCATCTCACGCCACTGGAAGGAAGGGATGAAGCAATGGGCATGTGCTTTGTCACCAAGGCTCCTTAGCCCTGGCCCTGCAGACTGCGCTTTGCACATGTGGCAAGGACATCTGCACAATTGCTCTCTGCTTGTGCTTCTAACAACAGCAACAACAAAGGGTCTGTTTATCATTAATTAAGCAGCTATGAGAACTATTTCCTTAGGACAGATGATGGTGTTTCAGTCAGCCATCGGGTTGCAATTGTCAACTGAAATTAGCATTAAGTGCCTAAGTGTTCTTGCCTAATGAGCTATCGGCTTCATTCTGTGCTGTGGTCACCATGAAGTCATTATTGTGAGCCTCAAGCTCCCATTCTGTTTGAGAGACCCACTCCTGCTCTGTCTGACACCAGCTCCAGCTTGGTTGGGCATAAACCAAGGTACATTTTTCTGCTCTCAGGAGCAGTTTTCAGGTGGAGATTTTCTAAAACTTCTACCCTTTTCTTCTTCCCCAACCACCCGGAGGCAGCGATGCCTCCTCTGCAAAGCAGCCAGCAGGATTTTGCCTTTTTGGACAGAAGTATAACCAAGACAGGGACATCATAACATCAGATCCTCTCTTTGAGGGTATCTCCTTTGGAACTGCCCCGAATTCTGCACCAAAATGGAAGCAGGGGCAAGGCCATCAACCTTTTGAGGATCACCAACCCAGAACTACTTGGGCCACGTCTCCTCTTCAGATAAGAAGAAATGGTGACAAAAAGATAAGGAAGGTCTGCAGGATCTGGTGCTTGGTAGTGCCTGAATCTCAGGCCTTTGCAGTTGTTGCAGCTCAGAAATAAGACTGTGATACCTCATAGGATATTCATGAGTAAATTCAATAGAAATATAGCCTAGTAAAAGTTTACTAAAATAAGGAACTTGCTATACTAAGGCTTGCTTTTAAAATAATTTGCTTTGTGAAACTATCAATCTACTATGCCAAGCATCCTGCAGGTTGTGATAACATCAAGTCTTCTAAGAACCTGTGGGGCCTAGTACCCTGCCCCTCAACAAGTTGCCTCTAAGCTGGCCTCAAGGCCACATGCAATAATCATCAATACTTTTCTATGTGGTGAAGGGCACTTGAAGTTGGCTGTGAGGTGTGAGGCCCCAGGTGCACGTCCTATAGACCTCCTTGCTCTTCCATGGAATGTCATGATCAGCAGCAAAGCCACCAGCGTGATGCAGAGCAGAGATGGAAACTCCAGGCCCTTGCCAGAGGCAGACCCCGTGTGACAAAACTCTACTGTCATCTCAAGTACCTAAAAGGGTGAAGAGATGAAACATATTTTGGGAGTAGTCTGATAGTGGTGTGGAACAAGTCTGTGGGGTGCACCAGGATGTTCCTGGGAGGTTGGTCAGGGGATTTGCATCTGGAAATCCAGGAAAAGAGCAAAAGGCAAACTCGTTAGAGCACTTATTTACAGACACATGTTCTTGGTCAAAAATAAATAACAATCAAGAAGAGCAATGCAGGAAACATCTGATGAAGCATCAGAAAGACAGAACAATGATCTGTGTCAAGAGTTTCCAGGAGATGTCGGCACTTCTTCTGGAACCGTGGGCAGAGCACGCAAGGCCTGCCTGAGCTTCTCTTCCAGCCCATTTGGAGCAGCTTCTCTTGGGCTGGATGCTTCCCAGGCTCCCATGACAAGCTCCTACACCGTGCTGCACTTCCCATCTCACGCCACTGGAAGGAAGGGATGAAGCAATGGGCATGTGCTTTGTCACCAAGGTTCCTTAGCCCTGGCCCTGCAGACTGCGCTTTGCACATGTGGCAAGGACATCTGCACAATTGCTCTCTGCTTGTGCTTCTAACAACAGCAACAACAAAGGGTCTGTTTATCATTAATTAAGCAGCTATGAGAACTATTTCCTTAGGACAGATGATGGTGTTTCAGTCAGCCATCGGGTTGCAATTGTCAACTGAAATTAGCATTAAGTGCCTAAGTGTTCTTGCCTAATGAGCTATCGGCTTCATTCTGTGCTGTGGTCACCATGAAGTCATTATTGTGAGCCTCAAGCTCCCATTCTGTTTGAGAGACCCACTCCTGCTCTGTCTGACACCAGCTCCAGCTTGGTTGGGCATAAACCAAGGTACATTTTTCTGCTCTCAGGAGCAGTTTTCAGGTGGAGATTTTCTAAAACTTCTACCCTTTTCTTCTTCCCCAACCACCCGGAGGCAGCGATGCCTCCTCTGCAAAGCAGCCAGCAGGATTTTGCCTTTTTGGACAGAAGTATAACCAAGACAGGGACATCATAACATCAGATCCTCTCTTTGAGGGTATCTCCTTTGGAACTGCCCCGAATTCTGCACCAAAATGGAAGCAGGGGCAAGGCCATCAACCTTTTGAGGATCACCAACCCAGAACTACTTGGGCCACGTCTCCTCTTCAGATAAGAAGAAATGGTGACAAAAAGATAAGGAAGGTCTGCAGGATCTGGTGCTTGGTAGTGCCTGAATCTCAGGCCTTTGCAGTTGTTGCAGCTCAGAAATAAGACTGTGATACCTCATAGGATATTCATGAGTAAATTCAATAGAAATATAGCCTAGTAAAAGTTTACTAAAATAAGGAACTTGCTATACTAAGGCTTGCTTTTAAAATAATTTGCTTTGTGAAACTATCAATCTACTATGCCAAGCATCCTGCAGGTTGTGATAACATCAAGTCTTCTAAGAACCTGTGGGGCCTACAGACAACCCACATGTTGGTTCTGACCCACTTGGGCAATCTACCAGTGGGAGACTGGAGACAGGACCAGGAGGAGAGACAGGACAAAGATGACAAAGGACTAGAATCAACAAAGACCCCACAGGAGACCCTCGAGCAGGCATCATTACAAAGATAGCCAATGCCAGGAAATAAAATGACTATGTAAAAGAATTCTGGGAACTCATTGACATAAAACTGAATATGCATTTTTTTGGTGTATGTGAGTTGGGGTGTTTCACTAACTGGTTGGAGCACTCATGGGGGAAAATCCCCAGTGCTGCCCAGTGCTGCAAAGAAGAGCCTGCTCAATAACAGCTTGTTTATTGTTATTGGGTCTTTATCTCAGAATCCTTACCCAGCTGCACCCAGCCTCCCTCTTGAGTGAGGAGTGTTAGAAAGAAAAGGGGGTTGGAAGCTCCAAAATTTTTGTTTCAACTGGATTGCTTTCCTAAGGGGGATTAATCTTCACTTCCCTCTTTTGGGGGCAGAATCATGAAATGGAGAGGGGCAAACTATGCCTGCATCTGCTCCATCTTTGCTGGATATATCCTACTAAATAAAATAAGCAAAGTCTTGTTCTCAGGTCTCAAATGCAAAAGGCTGAGCACAGCTCAGCTACTCACTTTGGAACCCTGCCCCTCACCCCTCCTTGGGAGAGCTACAGAAAGGCACTTTGAGCTGAAACTCTCAGAGGATTAAAAAGAAAGGAAGCTCAACTCACCAGAGTTTGTTTTTTGGTTCTGTCTGACAAGAGCTGTGACAGAAATACGATGCAGTCTCTCCTTTTTCATATCATGTTCTGCTTCGATTGCTTCAAGGAGAGTGCAGCAGCAGCACCCGCGGCGTGGAAAGGGGATGTAAATCATGCCCATAAATCAGGAGCCCAGGCTGCCTGCACTGGCAGAGAGAGAGGAGATTGCAGCAAGTGCACAGATTAGATTCCATATTTTACTGCTCTCATCACCACACCCTCTTCTGACTTAGCAAACAGTCTTTGGAGGGAAGAGTCATTTTTGCTGTTGCCCACAACATGCAGCAGAGTTTTCTGCAGGAGCACAGGTCTGCTCAACGGGCCTTGAAGTCTGGGAATCAGGCTTTAAATGAAAGAAGAGCTGATTTTTGTTACAAGTCAAGAGCTGCAGGTTGAGGGGAAGGTCAACAGAGCTCATGGGATCACCTGGTTTGAACTCCTG
>NW_009953512.1:318089-342943 GCF_000747805.2 Chaetura pelagica | reverse complement strand
CTGCTGAAGGAGCCACCCCTTTTCTCCTGGCTTCAGGCCCACCAAGTGTGCTGTGGATCAGAACGTGACATCCACTCAAACCTGCTTTTCTCCAGAACTGGGGATATCAGCACTCCCCTGAGGAGTTTGGTCCAAGCACCCTTACTCTCTCAGAGAAGAAATAAAATAATTGTCTTGACTTTTTCTTTTGCACTTCTTTGGCTTCTGCAATTCCCTGGCATAGTCCTCTCTGCTGGTCAGGAAGGTCTGTCAACACCCAAGCTCTGTAGAAACATCAAACCTGCCCTCCAAAGCCACCCAAACATCTTTCTTCTGAGCTTACAATCTTGATCTCTCCCACCCACCTCACGAAGGATTCATCTCACTTGAGCTTTAGACATCAGAATTTAGAAGAGGCAAATCCCAGCTTCACTAGAAGACATTTGCCCCAGTTTTCCAACCAATATTCCATTGCTGGCACCTCATCTGATGCTTGTTGCTCCTCTAAGTGCAGCAGATCCCCGTGCCTTTCTCCCCAGCCCTGTGCTCTCTGCCCTGAGCCATTGCTTCCTGGTTGGTACTCTGAAGGATGCCACTGCCCTTTGCTGTGATTGGTTGCAACAGGAGCTCGTGTTGAGCTGCCAATCCTCCCCAACCCTTAAATCCTTTAAAGACTTGATGTTTTCTTTCTCTGTTGTTCCCCAGTTGTGACCTTCCTGTCTCGTGTCACATAGATGTGACTTGGTATCACCAGAGCAAGGAGATAGGTTTTATTAACTCAGGGTCTGTGTGATTCCTCAGCCCTCCTCATGGTTTGACACCCTGAAACTTCAGCTGTACCGTTCCCAGGGTTACAGATGTATTTGTAGATCAACACTAACAATGTTGAACACCCTGGTGACTGGATCACTGCAAACTTTGTTTCAAAACCCCTGCAGATCACAATGATCTTCCAGAGACCTTCTTGCCCTGAGACCTGCCAGCCCTTCTGTCCTGGGTACCAGAAGAACAGCATTGATCTCATTCTTCTAATGAGAGCAAAAGTGCAACATTGCATCAGCCATCACAGCACATGATGTCTATACAGGTACCTCTCTAAGCCAAACTTATTTGCTCATCAACAACTAAAGCACTGTGTTTGCCAAAATAGTGTCTCAGTTTTTATTTCGATCTCAAAAAGCCCCTTTCCTGATGGGGCAGCTTCTGCTGCTGCAGTGCCTGGGTCACATCTCTCCTTCTCTGGTATTTTCTGTACTGGCTTCATGATGTTCCAAGGACTTGAATGGCCCAAAAGTCACATCCACACTGTCGAGACCACTTGATCCCGTGGCAACACCAGACACACCCTGGGTTTGGATATGACCTGTGTGCTTTGTTCCCTGATCTCAGCCCTGAGTCTCCTCCCTGCCTGAGCCTGGGGGCAGATCAATGTGTACAAGCATCAGGCTTTGCCTTGGGTTGAACTCTGGAGTGTGGCTGCCCAAGAGCACAGCAGCATCCTTATCTCCTCCACTCAAGGACAAGGCCAGACCCACTTGCAGCTGCTCAGCTCCAGAGAGGAGGTGAAGCACTGGAGGTGCAACTTGGCGAGACCCAGAAAGAGCCTCAATGGATCCTTAAAGGATCTTGTTCCTTCACAACAATTTGAGCTGCTTTATTTTGCAATGAGATTCACCAGTTCCTTTTCTTTTCTTTCTTTTTTTTGTTGTTTTTTCTGGTTCCCTCTTTTTTACCCAGTTCTGATATCCAGACAAGTCACAGTGCAGCAAGGGGAAAATCAGAAAGAACTATTAAATGTTAGTTGAAGAATCAACCAAATTTAGAAGCCTGACTGCTGAAGCAGTAGAGCCATTTCATGTACCCTTTGTTACTGGCTGCACTAAAGGAAAACCAGTTTTCATTCATTCCTGAAGCTGTCAAAAAGTCTCTGCATGAGTTTCCCCACCTCCACATTCATGGACTTCTCTGAGACATGAACTTCTCTTGAGCAGCTGTGGTGCACAAGCCAGCTGGGGATAGCAAGGTGGAGAGCTCTGAGCATCACCCTGCACTTCTCCAGAGGGTCAGAGAAGTTCATCTTGTGACAGTGGAGAAATCTCAGGGTGTTGACTCAAAGGGCTAAGCTGAAGCCAGGACACTCTAACAGAGAAGAGAGTCATGACTCGGATTAAAAATCTGAGAGAGATTGATCCTGAAAAATAGCTTGGTTATGTGTTGCACAAGTGGATTTCTAAAAGGAAATTTAAAAGTAACTCTTTAATCTAAGCTGACCTTTTCCAAGATGTTGCATTTTCCTGGGGTCAAGCTCTGATGTAAGTTTTAAAGGTTATGATCAAGAGTTACACAGCAGGGCAAGAAATAGCCCAGGCTCTAGCACTTCATGTTGTAGAGCAGGGCTGTGAGGGGAAAGGACACCCAGAGGACTCTTGCTTGTTGCAGGTGATGCAAAGGAATGATGTGCTGCACAGCAAGAGGCCCCTGCCCCACCAGCACCTGAGATGGATAAGGTGCTTTCCATGGATTTCAGCCTGGAATTTTTCCAAGCATTCCCACAGTGCTCAGGGTGAGGATCCTGCTAATGGACCAACTCACCCCCTGCCTCCCTGGCTGCTGCTTGTATTTCATAGAAACATGGGAGCAGACAAAGGTCTCCTGTCAGATTTAGTTCTCCTATGTTTGTTTCCAGTAGAAGGAGAATTTTCTGGATATCACCACACTCCTGAAGGTCCTGATTCCTCAGTTCTGGCTGCTATTGTGTGTTGCCTGCATGGTCTGGCTATTCCAGTCTTTCACTGATGATTTTTTCATGGCCAGTCCACCCCAAATGTCCTTTAGTCTTTTAACCCAATGGCTGTTCTCTTTCTGAGTTGCTCTCATCACTCATGTGTAGATTACCTTCTCTCCTGTTTCTTGCTTGAAAATTTAAACAAAGCTGCCTACTTTTCTTTTGTGGCCAGATCCCCAATCCCCAGATTTCCTCCTTATCTGCTCAGAGTTGGTTTTGAACATTGACCATCAAGACTTTACCCACGTACAAGAGATGTCACCAGTGCTTTATTTCAATGGCTCTAAATCCCTCTTCTAGCAGAACCACTTCTTCTGAGGCAATTTTGTATCTCAGGTGGTTTGAAATCTTCCCAAAGAAGCAGCAGTTCAGCACAAGAGACAAATACAAACCAAATGAGCCCTTTTCCCACCGAAGCAAGTGGTCCAACAACTTTTCCCACCACCCAGCTAAAGGAAATCTGGGAACCTCTCCCTGCATGTGTTTGGGAGCTTGGAGGCCTGACCCATCATTGCATTGATTAGGAAGAGCCAAAGCTGATGTCTGGTTTGCCTTTTCCAAGGAAGTGTGGGAAGGAAAATCAAGAATCTCTTTAAAGTTAGGGTGGTGGGAGCTGCTGCAAGGTTGGGGTGGGGGGTTTTTTGGTCCATTTATTTTTTTCCCCCTTAGGTGAATCTCCAGAAGGTGACTGCCAGTCCTCCCAGGCTGCAGCTGCTGTAAATCCAAGCTCCAAATGTCAGAGTCGTAAACTATTTTGATGAAATGCCATCAAAGAAATCATATTTATCGGGATGATTTGTTGATACTGAATATCCAAACAGTTTGGAGTGCAGTAAAGTTCAGGGGGATACAGGGATTTATGGCTCTCTGTTGCTGGGTTTGTTAATAACATTTCAGGAGACTAAACAAGAATGTTCCAGGGACACGGATGGATCAGGCAGGGGAGGGACAAAGAGTTTCTGAGTTCTGAAAAGAGCAAAGAGGCCATGGGTGTGTTTATGGAAACAGATTATAGACCCATTACATTAGAGAAGCTCCCCGGACCTGAGGAGAGGAGTTACTCATCATGGCCTTCATTTGGGGAATTGTTTTTTCAGTTCTTTTAGAAATCTGGTGCTTTGACACGGGGTGCAATGTTGGGAAATGCAATCCAGAATTCTGGGACTGGTTACCCGTCCTCTGTTGCACCCAGTATCGTTTGACTTCATTTCCAAGGGAGTTTGGCCCTTCCAGAGCACTGGGTTTCTTCTTGCTCATGTGAACAACCCTCCCCATTTTGCTTCCAGCCTCTGAGCTGCTCTCAGTCCCAGGGACAAGTGTTCAAGTTGTGCAGAACAACCAGATTATATTGCATGCAAGTTGTTCTCTTCCCCTAGTCCTTTTTTATTGACTGGCCCTTTGCCCCCTTGCTGCAAGGGAAGAGTTTCTAGATTGTCTTCTCCACATCCCTCTTTATTTTGTATTCTGCAGCCTCTTCCTTATCACCCCTGGCTGGTGATGTCATTCTGCACTGCTGGCTGCATGACTATTATGAAGGCCCATCACAGTCTTGGGCAGACAATGTGTCATGTCTCTGCAGGACCTGACGTGACCTGGAGCATGGGGAAAAGAAGCAGATTTGTCCCAAGGAAGGTTTTCAAGGATGGTCTCTGCAAAACCCAGAGAGGTGGTGGACACCTCATCCCTGGAGGCCCCATCCCTAGGAGGCCCAGCCCTGGAGATGTACAAGGTCAGGTTGGACAGGGCTGTGAGCAACCTGATCTAGTTAAAGAGGTCCCTGATCACTGCAGGGGGGCTTAGACTAGATGGCATTTAAAGGCCCCTGCAGCCCAACCCATTCTATGATTTTGTGATTCTCTGATTTTATAATTCTATGATTCTTTGACTCTATAAATGTAATTTATTGCCCAGCTACTCAAGCTCTTGGTCACCAATTGCCACCATTAGGGCATGGATGTGGTGGGGAAACTGAGTTTTACCCCAGTACAGCTTCTATGCACTTCCAAATCTTAATTTTGTCCCAGTGAAGGAATCTCTTGAAAGCTTTTTTGGGAAGTGAAGACATTTTTCACTCAGCTTGAGCATCATCAAAAAAGCATCAGCTGCTCTTTTTTCTCCTGCCTCCATGGGGTGGTCACCAAGAAACCATGGTTTGGGGAGCAGCTGTTTCCACAGCAGGATGCTGGATTATATTTGATCACAGGTTCTCAGCAAGAGGTGAATGACCCCATTAAACATAATAAATATGTTCTGTGAGGAGTGTGAAATTGGTCACATTTCCCATTCGATCTGTTAATCGGTTGAAAAAAAAAAGCTGTCTAATTAAATCAGGCAGTTTGTGGGCTGTGTTGTCCCTGTTGGTGGGGAAAACAGAGTCATTCTTGTCACAAAAGCAAGAGCTTTCCTCTCAATTTTTGACAGGTTTTTAACAACAAAAAGCAGAGATTGTACAAGGGCAAAGAAAAGACCCAGACATTTTCCAGCCAGCTGAAGTCTTCTTGAACAGTAGATGAGAACAAGATTTCATCATGTTGATGGGAAAAGATCCCCAAATGTTTTATTTCTTTCCTTCTTTTTTTTTCTTTATTTCTTTCATAAATTTTTTTAAATTATTTTTAGGGTGGTCACCAAGAAACCATGGTTTGGGGAGCAGCTGTTTCCACAGCAGGATGCTGGATTATATTTGATCACAGGTTCTCAGCAAGAGGTGAATGACCCCATTAAACATAATAAATATGTTCTGTGAGGAGTGTGAAATTGGTCACATTTCCCATTCGATCTGTTAATCGGTTGAAAAAAAAAAGCTGTCTAATTAAATCAGGCAGTTTGTGGGCTGTGTTGTCCCTGTTGGTGGGGAAAACAGAGTCATTCTT
Source organism: Chaetura pelagica (assembly GCF_000747805.2). Lineage (NCBI taxonomy): Eukaryota > Metazoa > Chordata > Aves > Apodiformes > Apodidae > Chaetura > Chaetura pelagica. Next base: position 337,306 of record NW_009953512.1, on the reverse strand, counting down.
GTCACAAAAGCAAGAGCTTTCCTCTCAATTTTTGACAGGTTTTTAACAACAAAAAGCAGAGATTGTACAAGGGCAAAGAAAAGACCCAGACATTTTCCAGCCAGCTGAAGTCTTCTTGAACAGTAGATGAGAACAAGATTTCATCATGTTGATGGGAAAAGATCCCCAAATGTTTTATTTCTTTCCTTCTTTTTTTTTCTTTATTTCTTTCATAAATTTTTTTAAATTATTTTTATTTTTTTAATTATACAGCACCATCTTCCAGGGTGGAAACACTTGAAAGTCACTCAGATCAATTCTGAGAAACATTGGCCTTGGAATTCTGGCTGCTCTTGTGAAAGAAAATACTGAACATGGGGGTTAGGGGCTTATTTAGGTTTTTGTTCTTTGTTTTTTTTTTTTAATAAATCCAAATAACTGGCTATTAACAGGATACTGTAACTATGCAAGGCCAGGCAGCTGAACAGATTTTTATTCCAAGAATTTCTAAGCAAACTACAACCCCAAACCTTCCAACTAAAGGACCAGAGCGTTGCCACCCTGAGCCCTGGGGGTCCCCACGTGAGGAAGCTTAGAATATTTCAGGTAGGACTCGTGCATCAGTCACAGCCTGGGAGTGAGAGCCTGACCTTCTGCAGTGTTGAGGAATTGTCTTTGCTCACGTTTGCAATGACAGGAGCAAGAGCTGGAGAGGCACATAGAGGAGGGATGACAAGCCCGGGGTCACACGGTGCCTTGGAAGGCAAGGGAGCAGGGCACAGCCCTGGTGTCTGGCTGCAGCCTGTGCCACCTGCATGGACATCTTGGCACAGAATAAACAGATGCTACTGATACAGTCAGGGCTGGTGCTTCTGTCATTCCTCAGGTGGTTCAGCTGTGACCTTCATAGAACAGAATCACAGACTGGTTTGGGTGTGAAGAGGCCTTACAGGTTACCCAGTTCCAACGCCCTTCTGTGGGCAGAGACACTTCCCACTAGACCATATTGAATGGCAAATGTCCCTTGGTGACCTAAAAAACACTGGGTATCACTCCAGAGGCCCCCCCCAGTCACTGAGAAAATGCATCAGCATGATCACAGAATTTTATGAGTTGGAAAGGACCTTAAATACCAAGCTCCAAAGCCCCTGCATGGGCAGGGACACTTTCCACTAGAACAGGTTGCTCAGAGCCCTGTCCAACCTGCCCCTGAGCACCTCCAGGGATGGAGCCCTCACAACATCTCTGGGCAGCCTGTTCCAGTGTGAAAAATGATCAGGTTGATGGATGGGCATCTCCTCCATGCTTGGCTCTATCAAACCCTGCCCTCTCTCATGTCAGGAGTGAAATCCTTTGGCACAGAGGACAAGCAGAGTTTGGAAACTGTCCATGAACAAGCTCTTGGCAAGCTGTCCAGTTTTAACCTGATTTTCAGAAGTTAATTTCAGGAGGAGTAACGGTTTTGTTCACTGCCAGGGTCCTAATTGCACACCAACAATAAATAAAGGGCTTTGTTTGGAGCTTTTAACATTTTTATTTGATGAGGTTTGATGGGACTGCTTCAGCTGGGGCTGCAATCCTTGCACAGAGCCAGGAGGGGAAGAGCTGCCTTCTGTCAACAGAGATGTGGTCTGCAGCTCCAGAATATCAAAGTCTTTCACATATTTATTCTCTGAGGTAGAGAAATACCCACTTTCAGAAGGAAACAGTAGCAAAAGAAGATAAGGAACTTCACTGTTTTCCCAGAGGAGGCTTGTGATGAAAATCTTCTCTCATCTACCACCACATCTTCAGCCACTCACTCCTGAGGGTTTGGAAACCCTTTGCATAGTGGGATGAACTCATCATACACCCTGGAAGTGGTTTGTTCTTCCTGCCCTGTTTTCTCAGGTGGTGGGTGAGTTCACACGTGGGCAGAGGAGCTGGCAGGGTGGGCAGCCCTACAGGAGCAGAGCTGCTGTGTTGCAGGCACCAGGGCCATCCAAACCCCAAGCAAACTGGGAGCTCCCCAACCCTCCCACATGGACACAGACAGCAAAACAGATCCCCTTGGCCTTCCACAGCATCTCTCAACCAAGCTCTTACTCAAGACTCCACATGGTCCTGTGGTCAATGCCTCATAATAGTTTATGTCATTTTACTATGGGTGGCAAATGAGTCTTTCAGTGGTCTAATTGTTCCACAGTCCTTCCTATAGCTTGGAAAGGGAGCAGTTTCCTCTGAGTGTAAACCCTGGTCTTGTGCCATCCTCTCTGCATTAAACCTTGACCTCCACCAGGGTGGAGAGGCTTCCAGGCCTTCTTTTCCAAGCTTTCCTTTATGGACTGCTTCATGTCTAGGTCTCCACAGGGTGAAAACAAGTAGAAACAAGGACATAAGAAGGGTGGGTTGGAGCAGGGACAAAGCAGATTTCCTCTCAGGCATATTTCAAACATCTTAGGCTGGGCTAAGGTCTCCTGAGACACGTGGGTGAACATGCCCCTGTATCAAACTGGAGGAAACCAAGGTCTCCAAAATGTGTCAATGCAGAGTCCTGAGTTAGCTGAAGTGGCAGGATAGGTCAGTGTTCCTGATACAGCAGATGTTTGTTGTTTGACTGAGGAGTTTTTTGAAATAGGAGATGACATCAGGGCCTCAGATTTATGAAGATACTGTGGTGGCCTGAAGAGCAAAATGTGGTGCAGGCTTTTACAGAAGTGCCAGGCAGGAGTGAGCACTGAGCTCAACAGGGAGCAAACCCTTCCCTGGGTCTTTCTAATTCTCCTGAGAACACCTGCTGTTGATTTTCCCTGCAGCATTTTTAATTTCTGCATGTGCTTTATGCTTCATTGTGGACTTCAACATGGCCCTGCTGGAGAGAACTTTTCCTCATGGAGAATCAGATCCTCACCACTGCTCCAGCTCAACCATCTACTTGAGTCCATGATGCCTGGAGGAAACCATCTACTCGAGTGCATGATACCTAAAAGAAACCTCAAATACTACTCCTGTCCTCTTGATCAGCATTCTCTCCTGCACCCAGCAGAAGAGATGACTGGGAGAGGAGTGATTCTCATCCCTTGAAGGAGAAACAGTTTTATCTGGGATCTCTTCCCTAATGTAGTGCACTGTGCAGGTTGGGTCACTCTGTCATTTGACCAAGCAATTCATGGAGGAATTGGTTGATCTGTCAGTGATGTAGCACCAGATTGACCTGAGATGTTGCTGGCTGTCCTCTAGCCAAAGGTTTGTCACCCTCAAAGGATTTGACCCACACTCTTTACTTCTGATGCAGTTCTTAAGTCCCTGCTACTTCCTGATTCATGAACCTCCTTCAAAAGACACAGTGTAGACCCCCTGAGCATCTGGATCTTTCAGTTCACCATGAGGAGGTCCCATTTCAACACTGGCCCAGCAGCTGCTCCACTCTCTGGCATGTGGCATCTGAGTCCCTAACCTGCTGCTTGGTTCATCCCAGCAGGGAACTCACCAAGGCTGGTGGGACACCCTGTTGGGAGAGCCAGGTGGAGCCAGGCAGGAATAACAGCAACCCAGCTCCCTCCCTGGGAGTGCTCCAGCCATCGTGGTGCTGGGTGTGTTTTTCAGCATCCAGAGCTTGCAGAGCTGTCACTCAGCTCCATTTGCAAAGTACTAAATCCAGATATAAAAGGCTCAGCATGTTTGGAAGAGAAACGTAATCTCTGCAAGTCCTTTGAAAAATTATGGACACTGACATTTTACACCTGTAATTCTGATAAAAGCTCTCAACACAAGCCTGCAACTGCTTCCAGCAAATAAATCATCTTAGCCCCTTGCTGTTAGGAATTTAGGGATCAGCCCTCAGCTATAAATTAGCAGAAAGTGATAATAGCTCCACTCGCAGCTGCTGCTTCATGCTCAGGAGATGAAACCCCCCATGGAGGAAGGCAGAGTGGTCACAGAGCCTCCTCCCCCTGCTCCTGCCACAACAATCACTAACAGAACATAGTTGTTCACCAGCTGTGTCCCTGCCTGCAGCCAGTGGGCATCTTCACCTGCTTCTTCCAAGGGTTTGATCCACACCAGTACCATGGGCACCTGCAGACCAGTAGAACATTAATGGCCAGTCACAGAATCACAGAGTCACAGGGTCACAGAATCACAGAGTCACAGGGTCCAAGAGTCACAGAATCACAGAGTCACAGAGTCACAGAATCATTGGGGTTTGAAGGGATCTCAAAAGATCAGCTGGTCCAACACCCCTGCCAGAGCAGGATCCCCTAGAGTAGGTCGCTCAGGAATGAGTCCAGGTGGATTTTTAAAGTCACTTCTCAGGCACAGAGACACCCGTTTGCAGACCCCAGCAGCTCCCCAGAGAGCTGTGCTGTGCCAGGGGCTCACGTCAGGGGTGCTGCTGAGGGGCTCCCCAGCCTTGAACACCCAAATGACTGTGACCTGCTCCTGGTGTTTCATGTGGGGGTCACGGATGAAGCCACCAGCAGGGCTAACATTATTAAATCTTAGGATTCCTGGGTCCTGGGAGCAGCAGGTAGGAAATCTGGAGCACAGGTGGTATTTTCATCAGTGCTGCTGGTCAATGGCAAGAGGGTAGACAGGGCCAACTGGATCCAGCAAATCAAAGGCTGGTTATGGGACTGGTGTCAGGGACAGGTATGGGATAGGGGTTTGGCTGTCTGGGTGATGGGACCAGCTCTGACCAACCTGCTCTGCTGGGGCTGATGGGATCCACCTGTCAGAAAAGGGACAGAGCATCCTCAGCCATTGGCTAGCCAGGCTGGTGAAGAGGCCTTTAAACTGATGTGGCTGGGGGGAGGGAACCTCCATTCATCCCACCCATTCATCACCCCAATGTCAGCATGATGCCAGCACCAGACATGGATGCCCAGAGCCTATAAAAGGGGGCAGGTTAGCAGGGGAGCACCTGGAGTGCAGCATCATGAAATCCCAGCCCCTCCAGCTGGTCAAAGGGCTGTGGTCAATGGTTCAGTGTCCCACTGGAAGCAAGTGACAGGTGATGTTCTTCAGGGGGTCAGAATTGGGACCAATGCTGTTTAACGTCTTTGTTGGAGATTTAGAGAGAGATTTAGGTGAGACATCAGGATAGAATCCTTCACCATGGGGGTAGGAAGGTGCTGGAATAGGTTGCCCAGGGAAGTTGTTGATGCTTCCTCCCTGGAGGTGTTGAAGGGCAGGTTGGATGAGGCTTGTGCAGCCTGGGCTGGTGGGAGGTGTCCCTGCCCATGGAGGGGGGTTGGATCCTGATGATCTTCAAGGTCCCTTCCAACTCTTCACCATCCTCTGATTCTATGATTCTATGACTGAACAGCTCTCTGCCCCCTGCCCATCCCCTGTCTCTGTGTGACACAAACCTGGGCAACCCCTAAGAACCCCCAGTTCTCACAAGGCTGATTCAAAGGATGAGGGCAGTGAGTAGAAAAGCTGGAGGGCAGCAGTTAGAGAGACACCCAGACTGAGTGGTCCCCCTTATCCTATGCTGGCTGAAGGTTTAGGGCAGAGGAGGTGTGCTGCTCTGTTAGCATCACCCAGCTGCCAAATTCTAATTACAATCTGCTCTACTGACTAGAGCTGACAAGTTCATTGACTGCTTTTTGTGACTCTGGGACACCAGAAGCCTCACTGTCCCCTTAGGTAATGCAAGTAGGGGTGTGATCAAGCAGCACAGCCAGGGCTGCCCAAGTCATTCCAGGGAATATTTGGCTTGAGAGATTTTCAGCACCTTTTCTGCCCTTGGATTGGCTGCCAAGTGTCAGCAGCTGTCAAGTCTTTTTGGGAAAGAGTAAACTGCATCCAAATGTAATGAGTCAGGTAATAGGAAAAGCCATATTGCCCTGCAAGGACCAGCTTGGCAGAACCAGGGTCTGTTTGCTGTAGTATTTTACAGTATTACCTTTCTTTTTTCCCCCCCAATAATTCTAAGCTGGCTGCAGCCCTCCCTGCCCAAACCTCAGCCCTCTGCAAGTTGTCCAGTCATCCCAATCACAGCAGCACACAAAAGCCATCACTGAGGTCAAGTGCCTCGATGTTGCAAACCAGCTGCTCAAAGGCAGCCTCTGGGACTGTGATATAACCTGAAAAAGTAAAGAAGGCTTGATAACAGCAGGCTGATATGAGCATGACCCTTGCAGATGCTTTCCATCCATGTATGTGTAGCTCAAAGCATGTTTTGGAGGTCACTGGGATGAGGTGGGAAGTTGCAGGGAAGTGGCTTCCCCAGGGGCTCACAGCAAACCACAGAAATAAGAATGTCCACAATGGGGCAAGCTAAGGGGTTTGCATAGCTGGGCATCTTCCCAGCCTCTGGGATGGTCTAGCCTATGGGAGTAACCTTGTTTACATCAATATCAGGGCACTAAGTGCCCCAGGGCTCGTGCCACACACATGGATTCATGTCCCTGCTGAGAGGGTGGCTGTGATAACCCCCGTGGGAGCAGAGCATGGTTTGGGTATCTCCTCACCTCTGCCTGCTTTTCTTTTGACAGTTCTTGTTTGCTTGAGTCAAAAACATACCAGGGAGAGTGCTGAGAATGGACACATGTGAATAATTGTGGGACAGTGCTCAGAGCAGGACCCTCTACAAACACCTCCTCTGTTTCCCCTCCCCCAGAAATCCAGCAGAAGGCACTTACAGAGGGGAGGAAAGGGCTGGGGATATGACTCCTACCTTCTGGCTGCTAATCACAGTGTTTTCCTCAAGCAACCACACGGGCTGGCTTGAAACTCTCAGTTTGGGGGTGTCTGATTCCTGAGCCCCTCCACCTGCCTCACAGCCCTGCACACCCCCCAGCAGCTCCCCTCTGCCTTTGGGGGCTGCCAAGCTCCAGAGTGGGGCTGGAAGGTTCCCACTTCAGGTCAAGGGGCTGCAGAGCAGCCAGGGATCTGTTTCCTGCTCAGAAACACTCACCTACAGCAGAGAGGGAGCAGAGCATCCCCTCAGAGGAGGTCCCCCACCTTCTTGTGGCTTCCAGGAACACCCAGGCACACACCAAGCACGTGTGGGCCCCCCAGCCCCCTGCCCTTTGGCACAAGGAGGCAGGGTTGGAGTCCACAGGCACAGAGGAGACAGAGAACAGGCTGTTTACAGGGAAACAATTCAGCCTTGTCTTCTGTCACGTTTGGCTTCAGCACACAGGTCTCCACACGGTGCCTGGAGAAGGTCACGGGGGAGGGCAGGAGACAGAAATATTTTGTGTTCTCCCAGCCAGGCTGAAGCAATTCTGTGACTGTGACCCCTCAAATCTTATTTTTAGCTTTACGAGAAACAGGTCATCAGGAGAGACTGAACAGTCCTGGGGAAGGATGCAGGAGAGAGCTTCTCACCTTGGCTTTCCCACAAAGGCACCATCAATCCCAGCCAGGTTCATCCATCAGTGACTACCTCAGTTTACCCTGTGCAAAAAAACCTCCAAAGTGCAAGGCAGGGAGAGATAGGAGTGTTGTGAGCCTGAATGCCTTCAGCTCCATGGAAATGATCCCAGGGCTGGAGCAGCTCTGCCCTGGAGCCAGGCTGGGAGAGTTGGGGTGTTCAGCCTGGAGAAGAGAAGGCTCCAGGGAGACCTTAGAGCACCTTCCAGTGCCTGAAGGGGCTTCAGGAAAGCTGGGGAGGGGCTTGGGACAAGGGCAGGGAGGGATGGGATGAAGGGGAAGGGTTTCCAGCTGGCAGAGGAGAGATGGAGATGATTTTGCACAGAAATTCTTTGCTGTGAGGGTGGTGAGAGCCTGGCCCAGGTTGCCCAGGGAAGCTGTGGCTGCCCCATCCCTGGGGGTGTTGAAGGGCAGGTTGGATGGGGCTTGGAGCAGCCTGGGCTGGTGGCAGTGGGGTACAGCACAAGCATGAAGTTTGCAGTTGCTTCTACTGGAAACTCAGCTTGAAGACATGTCCAGTGGACCACAGATGAGCACAGATCCTGCTGCTGAGTCCTGCTGTACCTGCACACAGCTCCTGGGACAGTATGTGCACAGGGAGGGCCACCAGCCCTTCCCCAAACAGGGAGATTGTTCAAAAACCTTTAGGGCTCTTCCTATTCATTGCCTGACACCAGAGTAGGCAGGAGACAAGATTTCACCCACTGCTTCCTGCCCTTTCCTTTCCCTAGGACCTTCCCAAGCCCTCATCCAGCTCCTCCTGGGAGATCCCATGGGCTCATTGTGCATTTGCCTGTTCCCCCTTAAAATCCAAAACACATCTTTTCTCACCAGGGACTGATGGCTGGAATGACTTAAGTTAACAGAGCAGTCAGATGAGACAGTTTTGGCTGCACTATCCACAGCAAGGGCTTGTTTTACTACCCTGGAGACAGAGGATGCAGAAGTGGCTTTCAGACCCTCTGACTCTTCCTTGTATGTGGCTAAGAAGATGAGAGCAAGCCTGGCATCCCCCTGGTTATCTGCTGCACAGCCTTGGCCAAGGGTAGATGTTGCCACTGGGGACTTTGGTCTCTCCAGCCAGTGGTGACAAAGGCACATGAGGGAACAATGGTCAGGCAGGGCTGTTAGAAATTAGTCTGAGCAGAGTCCACTGCACAAGCATGTGAGTTCTGGAAAGCCACATTACCCCTTGTCTCTCTCAGTCCCACATGGAAAACTGGGGGAAGCAGGAACTGTACTAAGACAAAACAGATGCTGCTTCTGAGCAGGCTGCTCTTGGAGGGAGAGGCACCGTGTCCAGGCTGTTGTATCGTGACAGGGGAGGGTAGTGAAAGAGGAAGACAAGTACTGAGAATAGTTGGGTGTCAGGATAGCAAGAGGGCTGGTGCTGAGCTGGAGGAATTGGCCAGCAAAGTACCTTCCAGCTCCTGAAGGGGCTCCAGGAAAGCTGGGAAGGTGCAAGTGCAGGAAGTGACAGAATGAGGGGAAATGGTTTCCAGCTGGAAGAGGGGAGGTGGGAGTCTTAGGAAGAAAATCTGGGCTGTGAGGGTGGGGAGAGCCTGGCCCAGGTTGCCCAGGGAAGCTGTGGCTGCCCCATCCCTGGGGGTGTTGAAGGGCAGGTTGGATGGGGCTTGGAGCAGCCTGGGCTGGTGGGAGGTGTCCCTGCCCATGCAGGGGTGGGACTGGATGGTCTTGAACATCTTTTCCAACCCAAACCTTTCTGGATGGTTCTCTGGTGGATGAGTGGACTCATCCTGAGTCAAGGCTTTTGCCTGAATTTAGCAGGACCCATGAGTGTTTCTCCTCCTCCTTTTGCCCTCACCTGGGAAGAAAAAAAAGAAAATAATTTTTAAAATAACCTTTTTCCCCTTTTCCTTTCCATCCAGTAACAAAACCTCATCTCTTGCTTCAAATCCTTGTGGAAATGGTGACACAAAGTGGCGTGAGGCAAATCCCTCCATTCATGTCAAACCTGCTTTCTCTGAGGAGTCTGTTTAGATACTGATCCTCCTGGGCCCAAGAGTTCCTCTCCCTCAACCCACATCCCTCAGATCCTCCTGGGCCCAAGAGTTCCTCTCCCTCAACCCACATCCCTCAGATCCTCCTGGGCCCAAGAGTTCCTCTCCCTCAACCCACATCCCTCAGATCCCACCATCTTCAGGCATGGCCCAGAGAGGCTGTGAGCAGTCAGGACCAGCTTGGACCTTTCCTTGTGAGCAGCAGGCTGTGGTGGACCAGCCATGGGGACTAAGACAGTGGTTATCAGGAGCTGTTACATGTAGTGTGACTGATCAGAGCCCAAAAGGGAGAGAACTGAGAAGAGCCAGGGAAGAGCTCTGTCAGGATGTGTATCAAAAGGACTCAGGAGCTGGGAATTTTCTTTCCCTCCCAATAGGACTTTATGGAATGAAATGAGCAGCTTTCAGGTTCAAAGCACACAGAAGGAAATGGTCCTTCTCTGAGTGTGAGCTGAACCTTTGGGCTCCTCACAGAAAGACACTGTGCAGGTGAAGCATCTGTAGGGGTTGAAAACCCAACTGCAGAAGTTCACTGGAGGAAAACCCTTCAAGTTCTGCTGAACTGAGACCTTGGGCATTCAAACCACTATGGACAAACCACAAAAAAAATACAGTCTCAACAAAGGATGAGAGAAAGAAGAAGGATAAATACCTTGATACAAAGGTATGACTCTAGTCCTAAGTGTCTACAGCCCAGTGCAGCCCAGTATGCTTCCATATTTCTGAGGTGGTCAAGAGCTCCTGGCTGCTGTGGTGCTGGGAATGAATAAAATACCCTCAGACCACAAGGGAATAATGCAGCATGTCCATGTTCCTGCAGGCCAGGTGGTTTCAAATAGGTTGAAAGGCCTGTGTGAAGACAAGAAGTTTTGTTCTGGTTGGGGCTGGAGTGTCTGAGATGTGGTTTGGATATAAATAGGGGAAGAAAAACAAGAGAATTTTATAAACACTCTCAAAAGGGAAAAAAAAAAAAGGGGGGGGGGGAGGGGAAATTTTGGGTTGATTCAAGTGTTTCAAATGACCCATTTTCTTAGGATTTCTGTCTTTGTGTAGATTGTGTTTTTTAGCTGTGGATCTAGGTATCTAATGGCATGAAAATAAAACATTTCTAAACTAAAAGCTAAAATGAAAAAATCATATTTTCCCATGAGGAAATGAAATGCTTGGTTCAGAAAACATCTGCAAGGGATGTTTCAGCTTGGCCTGATCTTTTCTCAAGATTTTCTTCCAAAATGAGGTGCCTGTGAAACGTGTCCCTCTGTGCAAAGTGCTCCACTTTCAGCAAACTGGATCCTGCTGGAGCCTTGCTCCCCTTGCCATCTCCCCAACACTTCTTCACAAGAAGTGCTGCTGCTCTGGGGAATCACTCCAACCATGGCATGATGGCTCCTTCTGCTCCAGCTCCAGGCTAAACAAAAGGTTTCATGATATCCCAGTTTGCCTGAGAAACTAAACCTCAGCTTTCTAGTAGAAGGTCTTGGAAGGGACATCAAATAGATGATGATAATAGATGAGGATGCATCAGCCTGGAGAAGCAGTAGCTGGTCTAGGATGGATATCCTGGCTGAACTAGGGAAAAGGAAAGTGATTTTTCCTCCCACAAAATGTTGAGGGCACGTGAGGAGTTGGGCATGAGCTTCCCAGGGACAGAAGGCAGCAGTTTCTCACATCAGGTCAGTCCTTGAAGTCAGATATGTTCCTGGAGATCAGAATCTCCAGAGACCAAGACCCCAGTGCAGTCTCCAAGTGACTGTTGAATGCTGGGAGGTGTTCAGCAAGGAAGGGATCACTCATGTTTCTCCCAGTCTCATACCCTCTTTAAGCATCCATTGTCAGCCATCACCTCACAGAGGGGCCACTGGAAGCTGAGCTGGTGTTTTTATTACAGTCTCTTTTTTCCTATTATTTTCTGGCTTGTTTGGTTTTTTGGTTTGTTGGTTTGTTTGTTGGTTGATATTTTATTATCTCTTTTATCTTCTTTCTTTCATGTATTTTGTTTGTTTGTTTTTTAATTTCCATTTGTCTTTTCATTTTTTCTTCCTCTCCTCTCCTCTCCTCTCCTCTCCTCTCCTCTCCTCTCCTCTCCTCTCTCTCCCCTTTTCTGTTCTCTCCTCTCCCCTTTTCTGTTCTCCCTCCCCTTCTCCAACATTCCCCACTGGCTTTCAAATATTTCTTGGTGAGCTCAGCCTAGAAACTCCTGCTCACCTTCTCAGGAGGCCATCAGGCTGTTCAGCACACAGGGAAAGCTGCAGCCACCCTCCCACTGTCTCAGGGTCTTGGAAAAAACCCCTCAGTCACATGAAGCAAAGTTCATTTGCACACAATTAATCAGCTTTGACATTGATGTTTGTCCTCCTGCTTCTCCAAGCAGCCAGGGAAGCTGCTGTGCTGAGCCACGAGCAGTGGGTTTGGTTCAGGGGACACTGCAGCTGGTTCATGCTGTCTTGTGCTATCACCTCATGGAGGATCTGGCTACATCTCTTCTGACAGGGCAAGGCTCCCAGGAGACCTGTGGCCCTGCCTCAGAAAGGCAGTTGAGCACAGATCTAAGTGGAACATGAGTCAGGGAAGGACATGCGTGTGTCCCACTGCCGGGTGTGGGAATGCAGCGTGTGTCTGAGTGCTTTCCTGGCACATGATATGGTTATGGATGAGAAGATATGACATGGTTTCCTGCAGGAGCCAAGACACTCCCTTCCAACCCTATATTCCTGACACACATCAGACAGGAATGTAGAAATATGGGCTACTAAACATGTCTGCCCAAATCAGCGTGTTTAACCTTTACATAAATGTGATACAGTTATTTAAGGGTGCTGACTGTGGGAAGACCCTTCCCACTGCAGTGATGGATGGGGGCACATCACCTCTCAAGCTTGGATTGCATCTGTCTTGGGGCTAGAATACAATTTTACAAGATTCTTGGGACTTTTCCCACATTGTAAAACAAACCTTTGACTTTGCCTCCTGCTCTGAAATTCCCTGGAAGACCCAAGAAACACTTTGCTGTGAAGCATGATGGAAGGTATGATGGGTTCTCAGCTTTTCCTTCTTATCAGTTAGAGTTTTATCATTTGTCTTCAGTGACAAAGCACTGGAAGATGTGTGTGTTTCTCTCCTGTTCTCAGAGGAACAGGACAGATGCTCATTCACCCATAACACAGGTAAGACACGTAGGTGGGACTGGGCCAGTGCTGGTGAGGTGCCCATTGGAGCCAGTAGGAAAACTTCTCTTTCAATCTGATAGTCTGGGCTCCTGTTCTGCACGTGCTCCTTCAGATCCCTCCTGCTCAGGAAGCAGTGCTGGATGCTTTGCACCCAGAGAGCTTGACCTGTAGGAAGAGACCCAAAATACACCCACAAGCTCCACAGTGTGGGAGCAGGTGTTCAAGGCTGTGGCTCTATGAGGCACCTTCCCAAGGGGATACCACTTGGTGTGAGAGGCAGAAACCCAGTTGCCAACACGAGACCTTAGGCTGAAGTTTTCCCTAAGGATAATTTAATTCCATCTGCCTGCAGATTAAAGGGGAAAAAAAACTTCTGCCCAGTAATCCTGGGCTGTATTTCATCCTTCTCCTCCTGCAGTGGCACAGTGAGCCATGATAAGGGATCTGCCACTCCCAGGCAGTCATGGAATCATAGAATCATGGAATGGCTTGAGTTGGAAGGGACCTTCAAGACCATCTAACTCAGACCATCTCACTCAAACCCCCCTGCACGGGCAGGGACACCTCCCAGCAGCCCAGGCTGCTCCAAGCCCCATCCAACCTGCCCTTCAACACTGCCAGGGATGGGGCAGCCACAGCTTCCCTGGGCAACCTGGGCCAGGCTCTCCTCATCCTCACATAGTCATTCAGTTCTGTTTCCAACATGTTCAGGATGACAAATGGTTTTTAAATAGCTACAGACAGATGAAGATTAGATAGGAGTTGCAATAGCAGAAATGGATGCTGACTTGCACAGGTGAAGGGAGAGATGCACAGGCATCAGAAAAACTTAGCAGGGCTGGGTACAGTAGGTGCCTGCAAGGTACTTAGATAAACCAACATCAAGGGAAGAGAAGGGTGAAGAGAGGCTGTGCTGAGCTGGAGCACCTAACCCAGCACCCCTATCCAACAATGGCCAAGAGTAAATGTCCCAGTAAGTGCTGTGTCTGTTTACTGGGGGGACAATGGGGGCAGGAGAGCACTCTGTTCATTGCAGGTTCTGCTCTCCATGCCCAGAGGTTCTGCAGAACCTTGGTGGTAATGCAAGCCAGCTCCCACATTTACCTTCTACCTTTTACCTTCCCAGTGAATTACAGCCCTATGATTTTTGCTCTGTAAAGGCTGAAACCTCAGAGCTCTCAGGGAGCTCCTTGTCTAACACAGTCAAGTGCTGTGTCCAACACATGTGGCTCCAGCTGCCCTTATCACACAAGGCAGACCCAGTGCTGAGCTGAATCAAGTTGACTTATCAGGACAGGCAGAGAGTGATTCCATCTGTAAAGAAGAAAGCAAAACAACACCCAACACCAGGGCCATGCCTGGCTTTTCTTTTTTCTTATTTTTCCCTTTGGAATGATCAGAAACCTCTGGCAGATCCCTCAGCTTCGTGCAGCACAGTCAGAGCTGACCAGAATAAAACTGCTCAGACAATGGGGAAATGTTCCTCAAAGACTTCCAGGCTTCCCTGTGGTTTTTCAATGTGGCAACTGCATTTCATTCCATGCAGTTTGCACTTGGTTCCCAAGGTGGAAAAGCCACAGGTTTGGGATGTCTGTGTGTGCTTCTGTGCACGGGCTCAGGAGAGGAAACTGCATGGCAGGTCAGATGTGGGATGGGCCCTCACAATTCTGTCAAGATATTTTGGGGGGTCACACATTTCTGAGATCACTTTAATCTCAGTAACTCTTCTTTTAGCACTGTTGGCTTCAAAGAGATCCCTGCTGGTTGAAATGCAGGCTCAGACCTCATGGATGCTCAGGTACCTGATTCTCTGGTTGTTTCCATGGATTCAGAAAACAAATATACTTGAGCTCCTGGGAACAGCTACTGGTACAAGAGGGGTGTTACTTCCCAGCTGCTAACCCCAGAATGCACTCCTCAGAAATCTGGGCTAGGATATAAAGTTCTGGATACCTCTGATGGGTAGGTTGAGAATTGGGAACAAAACCACCATGGTTGGCTTGAGGTATGCACAAACAGGTAGTCAGGTGACATGGTTTCTGCATGGTCTTCCTCTAGAAGAGCACTGAAGAGTGGTTATTTGTCTTCCTGTTGACTCCTTGCACCCCATCTGAGGAGAGAGCCAGGCAGAGCTGTACTCCCCTGCCCAGCCTTGGGGCTCACCTAAGGAAGAAGTGCTGAGGGTTTTTTCTCTGTGCCACAGAAGGGCAAAGAGAGCACCTGCCTGATGTGCATTGCTGAAGGGGCCTGTCTCAAAACCTGGGGCTCAACATTTCATTAGCACAAATGATTGTAAATATTTGAAAGGAAAACCAACATTTTTTTTTCTCTTCTTTTTTTAAACCTGAAATTTGTAGGTAATTGCAAGACTCCAGCAAGCATGGCTAGAAAACCCCCATCCCCAAAATGAAGTGTTGTGACACCAGCCAGAGCTGCCTTTGCATTGAACGTTCTCTGCTCTTTCACCACCTTCTCAGACCTGACTTGGATTTTATTTGACATCTACATTGAAATTTCACTCACCAGTTGACAGTGTTGAACTGAAAATGGACTCACCTCCAAAGCACAGGGAGATATTCTCTCTTTCATAATGGTGCCAATCAGGAATAACTGCATTTGAATAACAGATAATAAAGCTGATCTATGGGAAGAATTAAATGTTGCAGCTGATCAGCCCCTGTAGAGACAGACTGGTCCCCAGTCAGGGAGACTTGGCCTTCAGATGCACTTGCTGCAGTTAGATGTTATACCTGGCATCCAGGAGCTGGGACAGGCAGAGCTAACCCCCCCAGGGAGAGGCATGTGACTGAGCCAGAGGTTGTTTCAGCCAAATTTAAGTACAGAATAGGTGTTTGTTTCCAGTTTCAATCAGCCCTGCTCCCTCTGCTGCCAGCAGAGAAGAACCCTTGCAGAAAGCCTGGGATTCACCTGGAGTAGAAGTGACCCATTGCTGTGGAGGAGCCCAGGCAGTGCCAGTAGGTTACACCTGGAGAGCTGAAGGGAGGTGAGAGGAATTTCTCCATTGCTGCTCTTCTGGTCCCTGCCACAGACTCCCAGGATGTCCTCAAGTCACATCTGTGGCAGGAGATCAGATCTGTGTGCAGTGAGCAAACAGCTCATGTCTTCAGGCACCCACCTGTCCATGAGAAGTCATTACAGGTGGCTTCTGTGTCCTTCTGTGCCTCAGCTTCCCTTCCCTTCCAGGCAGGGGATTAGTCACATCATATCCCCTTGGAGAACACAACAGGGTGTGGGCTTAACTTACAGTGTCCCCCAAACCTCTTTGAAGTCCACTCAGATGAAGCAGCCCCCCAGGCACTTTGCTGAACCAGCAACCCACCCATTCCTGTTATTCCTGCTCAAAGAGCCCTCTGAGACCCATGGCTGATGGGTGCCCTCAAAGCCCAGGACACCTAATGCATGTGAGGTGACTGATGGTGGCTCCTGGCAGAGCAAATGGTTCCATCAGCCAGTACCAGCCACCAGATCATGGACCAGAAGCTGGGCAACCTACCCAATAACTGCACCTTCCCCCAGAACGTGCCAGGCTGGGGTGGGGAAGGTCTCCAGAGGAGGTGAAGCTCTTTAATTTCCATTCCCTCAGAAGACAGTGCTGCTGGTGTTTCCAGACTCCCCTTGTTCTTTACTTACCCTTTTGGATCTCCAGGGATGCCCCATGACAAATTGAAGCTCTCTGGTGCACCAGTTGCACTCTGTGTGTGTGTGTGTGTGTGTGTGTGCTGAAGATGAAAGATTTAAAATGCAATAATGTTTTGTCTAAATTCTTGTGGAAATAGCTTATGACCTTTCATAGAGAAATGTGGTTTCAGCTTTCCGGTAAGAGAGCTCCCAGCTAATGATTTAGCTTTATTTTCTAATAAATAGTTGGCAAGAGACGACCACTCTTATACCCTTTGTCATTAGGGACCTATTATTTATGACTCAGAAATGAATCATTAGGCTTGGCAAACAGCAATTTCTTTGTGGCCAATGTATTTTTCCACTCAGTAGCAGAGTATGCTTGTAAATTCTTCCTAAAAATTACCATTAAAGTATCTCCAAACAGACTCTCCCCCACACTGCTATAAATTCTCTCCACTTTGGTGACTATTGGTGGTCTTCCCACCTCAGGAAAAAGGCTTTATTTTTTGTTCTTAACTCCTTGCACATTTCCTTCCAGCTAATTACACTCTTGTTTAATGAGGTAAATGCGTTTTGTTTTCCTTATGATCTCCCCTTTAATAGGATGAAACATTTCCCTCTGCCAGAGCCTTCCTGTCTTCTGTAGCCTGGCTCAACCAGGGCCTGGGAGCACTTGAAGCTGGAGAAGACCTTTGCACTTTGACTTGGCAGTGCCTGTTGGCCAAGGGCTTCCAAAAGGCCTTTTCATGGGAAGCCACGATGACACATCCTGGACAAGAATCATCCTTGGGGCAAATTTCCCCCCCAATCCTGAAAGTGTGGAGGAAAACCAACAAGGCAGCAACTCACTTGCTCCCTCCTTCTCATTTTTGAGTCGTTATTCACCTGGTTGAGCAACTTGTTGGATCTGCTCCTTCTTTGTCCTGTGAGCATCTCCCACTTACCAGCTCATCGGGGCAAGAGAACTAAAACAAGAAGAATTGATGAATATGGTTCAGATTTTGTTTCAGATGCAAATTTTACCAGTGCTCACTCACGTCCCAACCCAGGACACTGTTTCTTACTGAAGACTCAGTCTGACTGTAGGAACCTGGTCCCAGGACTAACTTTTCTGACACCTGGGAAGCTGCAGGTGGCAGGTGGGGCAGCAGGTTGGGTGAGCAGAAAGCAGAGGACAGGAAGCTCTGAGAAAATTCAGGGGGGAAAAAAAGTGCAACTAGAGGCTGGCCAACAATGCAACCCTAGGCTGACTATCCCAAAAGATGGAATAACCCTTGGATGTTTAGGCTTGCAGATTTAAACACTGAAGGAACCACTAGGTCACTTCATCTGGTCTCCTCCAGAGCAATTTGCTCAGAACTTGGGATCCTTTTATTGTCTCTTGCTCCCCTGTGACATCAAGAAGAGGCTGCTCTGCCTTGGCCACCAAGCAAAAGGAGGTTTTGGGGCAGGGGACAAAGAAATATTAATGTTTGCCAGTGTAAAATATAAAATACTCCCTGGGAATAGTTTTTGATGGCAAACAGTAGCAGAGCAGCCTGAGCCTGGCCCAAATAGAAAGAGAATCCTGTTCTTTTCTTAGTCAAAACAGCAATTCTTGTTTGAAATTTAAGGTTTGGCAAAAAGTTATTTTCTCATTCATTTTCTAGGAAGGCCTACAGGTACCACATACACAAGGTAGTAGAAAAAAAACACTTCTTAACTGACATTTTCTTCTTGGGATGTTGGGTTGGATTTGGTTCTGGTTTTCCTTCCAGAAATACAGCAGCATTTTATTTTCAAGAAGGTGCCTGTAAGTCAATTAATGGGTCAAATGAGGGGAAAATAAAAGGAAAAAAAAAGGAGCAAAGCACTGAAACCTTTGGGGAACAGAAGAAGAAACAAAAGACTTGGGTGAGCCAAGCAGGCTCAGGGTGTAGCAGAGAAAAATCCAAATTGCAGTCTCCAGAAACCTCCTGAAGGGTCAGAAAAATTAAAGAATGGGTTGAGAGAAGTGGAGCTGTGAACATACATGTGTCTCAGATGCCCCCTGGGTTTGTTAGAAATAGGTAACAGCAACTAAACAACCTTAACTTGAGGCAGGGGAAAGGAGAAGAGGTAGCTGAACGTTGCCACTGAAATATATTTGAGCTGGAACATGAAAAAAATACCCCAAAACAAACCAGAAATCTGTTTCTTTCTGAAGCCTGGAATTTTATTTTGAAAATGCCACAAAGTTTTGGAATCTGCTGATTTTTTTAGGGGGAAAACATATTAAAAATAAACCTTTCCATAAAAATCTGGACAAAAGGAACATATTTTGATCCAGGATGTGTCTGAACATCTGTCATATGGAGAAGATCACTTTGTTCCCTGCTGGTTCAGACCAGAAACTCGTCCCCTGGGAGCACCAGCTTGCAGAGATGTCCTGACCACTCACTTCAAAGGCAGCTGTGAACCTCTCACCAAAATAATAATCATAAAAACAGTTTCACCTGTTTATGGAGAGTATTCCCATTTACTCCTCCTTCCTTCTTCCCCAGTTCTAGCCAGATGTCAGTGTGATGCTCCAAGTTAAAGAGGATGATGTTTTCTTCCTAAATCGTTGCCTATTTCTCTGGGTACTTTAACTTTCAATAGTTTTGCTCTCCACATAGATGACTGGACCTCTCTTGGCTCTTGCTAAGCTCTTCAGCCATGGAATAGTCTTCAGGAACCAGAAAGGTTTCTCTAGGTTGAGATCACCATCACCAATCTGATACCTTTGTGAACCAGGTCCAACCTCTTCAGAGGAGAATGTGCCCAGAAGACTCGAGGGGTTTTATTACAAAAGAAGATGTATCTCTCTGCCAAACTTGCATACAACATGAAGAGTACCCATCCTGAACCTCATCTGAGGCTTGAAAAAGTTTGAATAACCTTTTTCTGCTCAATATTTTCCTTGTACCTCAATGCTTTCCAGTCCAGGAGAACATGGGAAGCACGTGTGCCAAAATTCTGCAGAATAAAACCAACCAAACAAACAAACAAGAAGAAAAAAAGAAACACAACAGCAGCAAAAAAAACC
>NW_009953512.1:315809-318041 GCF_000747805.2 Chaetura pelagica | reverse complement strand
TGAATGCTGCAAATACTGGCAGTTTCACAGGGAATGGAAACCTACAGACCCAGAAGGTTAAACAAACACCATCCAGGTTCTTGGTTGGTTGGTTGGTTGCCAAAGCCCAGGAAGGAATACAATGGAAGAGTTCATCTCCCCTTTTTTTTTTTCTAGATGTTTACAGGAGTCTAATCCCACTAAATTGTCCTTGTTCCTGGAAATGTGTCATTTCACTACGTATTTATTAAGAGCAAGCGTGGATTTGGCTTGTAAGGAATGACCCACCTTAGGGACTGTTGTTGCTGACAAGGTGGGCATCTTATCTAAGCTTTGTCTCTGGGCCTGTTAGTGAGAAGAGTCATCTCCAAATGGTGGTATTTCCAGCTCATGGTTCCCCAGATAGGTGAAGTCAAATGAAGTGGGTCCTGTTGCTGTTATCTGTAGGGTAAATTGTGATGCAGAGCTGCTTCCTTGACAGAGAAACCACTGCCTCAACTGGTGGCTGTGACATCTGGAGCAGAACACTGGACTCAAAACCCAACACCAAGCTCAGATCCTCCCTATTTCAGGCATGAAATTCACTGCTTAACATCTGATGGGCTTCCTTGCTGCACCTCCATTCATCCATGGACATTCAAGGTCCAAAGCAGACAAGCACCTTCTCTCTCTGTCTTTGATACCTGAATCCCCAGGTTCAACCACTCAAGTGCCCCTTTGAAGAAACAGGGAATTGTCTTGACTGAGTTGATAAATCAACAGAACCTTTAACAGATTGGTATTTAAGGACTGGTGTAGCAGAAAACTTGTGGATGGTGAGCCACCTCTAGCCTCCTGGATGCTTTTTTTTTCATTCTACAGGTGGCTGCCATTACTTCTGGAGAGCTAGACCTTCTTATCCAGGAATTTGGCATTCAGGCCAGGGGTCCATCTGCCCTACACATTGAATCATAGAATGGGTTTGGTTGGAAAAGACCTTTAAGATCATCAAATTCAACTATTAGCCCTCTAACCCATGTCCCTCAGCACCACATCTACAGGGTTTTGGAATGCCTCCAGTGTTGGGGACTCCACCACTGCCCTGAGCAGCCTGGGCCAGGGCCTGACAACCCTTTAGGTGTAGAAGGTTTTTCAAATATCCCAGCTAAACCTCCCCTTAATGCAGAGTTTAGTGCTAGGAGAAGCAGTGGGTCCAGCAACCCTCAGAGATGGGAATCCCAATTGTGCAGAACGTAGCAAACAGGGCAAAACCCTCTTGTGTCAGGCACAAGCAGGACAGCACCTCAGCAGTGACAAGCCACCCCACACTTGTCTTTGAGAGCACCAAGTTCATGACACAAGTACTGGCACAAGCACTGCCCATTCACTCTTCAAAGCCCCCCTGCTCCTGCAGAAGTAGGCTGCAAAAGGCCATTATTTCCCCATATCTGACCACTTCCAATTGCATTTATTTTCCCTCCTATGGCCTTTTTTTTTGCCTTTAGGTGGTTCTTGTTGTTTTCCACCCATGTTTGACCTCACCACCAAGAGCACTGCCTCTCCTGCCCTGCAAGGCAGGCAAGTTGGACACTCTGTTCCACAGAAACCCCAGGGGGGGCAGTGGGACATGATTCTAGTATTGTTTACACTCCTGATCAGCAGGCCCAGCAAACGCCCACAGGTTGGAAACCGACCCTAATTGTTGTGAGTTGGTTTGGTTTTTTTCCCCCTGGTGGAAAAAAATCTGGTAGTTATTAATCAACACCCAGCCCTTGGTTTTCAGCAGAGCTGAGATGTCTCTATTGCATCCAGGGAGTGACAAGACAGTAGGAGAGGAGGCTGCATCATGGGCATGCAACTGAGAACCTGGCTCCAAGAGCTGCTGAAGTGGCTCAGCCCCTTCAAGTGCCCTGCCACACTGTTCTCAACAGATAAAGTCACTTCTGCCCATAATGGTCCCAAAGGGGATATTTGCTTGAAATGTTCCCACCCACCAGAAAATTCTGAATTAGCCTTTCCTCATCCTTCCACAGGCCCAGCACAACAAAGGCTTTATTTGTGAGATAATATCAACTGGAGACTGAATAATAAAGCATTAATCCAGCTATTTACACGCTCAGGTTCTGTCATCTGTTCTTGTGTATTCTCATCTGCCCACCTATCCATCTCTTCACCCGTTCCTGCCCAGGTTGTGTTAGCACTGGGCATTCACCAGCCCAGGCTTGCACACGCACACACTGACACACACTGACACACACACACACTCACACACAC
>NW_009953512.1:285644-314275 GCF_000747805.2 Chaetura pelagica | reverse complement strand
CCTGGGCATGCCTGGACCAGCTGGAAGCTGCAAATACTGGCAGTTTCACAGGGAATGGAAACCTACAGACCCAGAAGGTTAAACAAACACCATCCAGGTTCTTGGTTGGTTGGTTGGTTGCCAAAGCCCAGGAAGGAATACAATGGAAGAGGTCATCTCCCCTTTTTTTTTTTCTAGATGTTTACAGGAGTCTAATCCCACTAAATTGTCCTTGTTCCTGGAAATGTGTCATTTCACTACGTATTAAGAGCAAGCGTGGATTTGGCTTGTAAGGAATGACCCACCTTAGGGACTGTTGTTGCTGACAAGGTGGGCATCTTATCTAAGCTTTGTCTCTGGGCCTGTTAGTGAGAAGAGTCATCTCCAAATGGTGGTATTTCCAGCTCATGGTTCCCCAGATAGGTGAAGTCAAATGAAGTGGGTCCTGTTGCTGTTATCTGTAGGGTAAATTGTGATGCAGAGCTGCTTCCTTGACAGAGAAACCACTGCCTCAACTGGTGGCTGTGACATCTGGAGCAGAACACTGGACTCAAAACCCAACACCAAGCTCAGATCCTCCCTATTTCAGGCATGAAATTCACTGCTTAACATCTGATGGGCTTCCTTGCTGCACCTCCATTCATCCATGGACATTCAAGGTCCAAAGCAGACAAGCACCTTCTCTCTCTGTCTTTGATACCTGAATCCCCAGGTTCAACCACTCAAGTGCCCCTTTGAAGAAACAGGGAATTGTCTTGACTGAGTTGATAAATCAACAGAACCTTTAACAGATTGGTATTTAAGGACTGGTGTAGCAGAAAACTTGTGGATGGTGAGCCACCTCTAGCCTCCTGGATGCTTTTTTTTTCATTCTACAGGTGGCTGCCATTACTTCTGGAGAGCTAGACCTTCTTATCCAGGAATTTGGCATTCAGGCCAGGGGTCCATCTGCCCTACACATTGAATCATAGAATGGGTTTGGTTGGAAAAGACCTTTAAGATCATCAAATTCAACTATTAGCCCTCTAACCCATGTCCCTCAGCACCACATCTACAGGGTTTTGGAATGCCTCCAGTGTTGGGGACTCCACCACTGCCCTGAGCAGCCTGGGCCAGGGCCTGACAACCCTTTAGGTGTAGAAGGTTTTTCAAATATCCCAGCTAAACCTCCCCTTAATGCAGAGTTTAGTGCTAGGAGAAGCAGTGGGTCCAGCAACCCTCAGAGATGGGAATCCCAATTGTGCAGAACGTAGCAAACAGGGCAAAACCCTCTTGTGTCAGGCACAAGCAGGACAGCACCTCAGCAGTGACAAGCCACCCCACACTTGTCTTTGAGAGCACCAAGTTCATGACACAAGTACTGGCACAAGCACTGCCCATTCACTCTTCAAAGCCCCCCTGCTCCTGCAGAAGTAGGCTGCAAAAGGCCATTATTTCCCCATATCTGACCACTTCCAATTGCATTTATTTTCCCTCCTATGGCCTTTTTTTTTGCCTTTAGATGGTTCTTGTTGTTTTCCACCCATGTTTGACCTCACCACCAAGAGCACTGCCTCTCCTGCCCTGCAAGGCAGGCAAGTTGGACACTCTGTTCCACAGAAACCCCAGGGGGGGCAGTGGGACATGATTCTAGTATTGTTTACACTCCTGATCAGCAGGCCCAGCAAACGCCCACAGGTTGGAAACCGACCCTAATTGTTGTGAGTTGGTTTGGTTTTTTTCCCCCTGGTGGAAAAAAATCTGGTAGTTATTAATCAACACCCAGCCCTTGGTTTTCAGCAGAGCTGAGATGTCTCTATTGCATCCAGGGAGTGACAAGACAGTAGGAGAGGAGGCTGCATCATGGGCATGCAACTGAGAACCTGGCTCCAAGAGCTGCTGAAGTGGCTCAGCCCCTTCAAGTGCCCTGCCACACTGTTCTCAACAGATAAAGTCACTTCTGCCCATAATGGTCCCAAAGGGGATATTTGCTTGAAATGTTCCCACCCACCAGAAAATTCTGAATTAGCCTTTCCTCATCCTTCCACAGGCCCAGCACAACAAAGGCTTTATTTGTGAGATAATATCAACTGGAGACTGAATAATAAAGCATTAATCCAGCTATTTACACGCTCAGGTTCTGTCATCTGTTCTTGTGTATTCTCATCTGCCCACCTATCCATCTCTTCACCCGTTCCTGCCCAGGTTGTGTTAGCACTGGGCATTCACCAGCCCAGGCTTGCACACGCACACACTGACACACACTGACACACACACACACTCACACACACTCACACACACACTCACACACACTCACACACACACACTCAAACACACTCACACACACTCACACACACACACTCAAACACACACAGAGACTCTTTCTGTGTGTCCTGCCAGTCTTTGGACCAGCAATAGATGGAACTTGATTCAATATCATCTGTCCCCACTGCAAAATGTTCAGAAAGGCAGACAACCCTTGAAGCTGTTACACCCTGAAAGCACCTCCCAGCCTGCCTTCCTGGGAAAGGAAAAACAGGGGGGAAAAAAAAATTAAAATATAAGGAGATAGGACCTACTGTTGTTTTAAGTGCATCCCCAGATCCCTGTTTGCAGCTACTGAAGAAGATTCCTAGAATCATAGAATGGTTTGAGTTGGAAGGGACCTCAAGGATCATCCAGTCCCAACCCCCTGCATGGGCAGGGACACCTCCCAGCAGCCCAGGCTGCTCCAAGCCCCATCCAACCTGCCCTTCAACACCCCCAGGGATGGGGCAGCCACAGCTTCCCTGGGCAACATGGGCCAGGCTCTCACCACCCTCACAGCCCAGAATTCCTCCCTCACATCTCATCTCCAGCTCCCTCTGCCAGCTGGAAACCCTTCCCCCTGCTCCCATCCCTCCCTGCCCTTGTCCCAAGCCCCTCCCCAGCTTTCCTGGAGCCCCTTCAGGCACTGGAAGCTGCTCTCAGGTCTCCCTGGAGCCTTCTCTTCTCCAGGCTGAACACCCAACTCTCCCAGCCTGTCCTCATAGGAGAGTTGGATGGGACTTGGAGCAACCTGGTCTAGTGGGAGGTGTCCCTGCCCATGGCAGGGGGGTTGGAACCAGGTGATCTTTAAGGTCCCTTCCAACCCAGAACAATTTGGCATTGTATGATTCTGTGATTGTTCTCTCAAGCTCTTTCCTTCCCTGAAGTGCACCTAAGCAGACACTGAAGCCTGTCTCCTAGAAGGAAGAGGAGCCATATTTTCACCCTGCCTCTAACTGCACCCTCATTTTGGGAGAAACCCAAAGAAGGGAAGGGAAGGTGAGGATGGAGGGCTTGTACCTGCTGCTACCTACATCACAGCCTCCCTTCCCCACAGTATCTGCACAAGGCAGATGCCTGCACCCATCCTAGAAACACTGAAACAGTGTTCTTCCCTGTGGAGTACAAGTGACCACCCTCTGGTACTTCCAGCAGACACATCCCATCATCCTAAACAGCCTCCAGCTGAAATGCAGCTCCATCTCTGAAAAAGGGCCCAGAGCCACACAGCTCTGTGCACTAAACCCTGACACATTGCTGGAAAGGTCTCCCTCATGGCTCTTCCAAGAATAGCAAACCTTTGCAATGTGCTCTCATATATCATCAACAATTAAGGACGGTAACAATCCAAACAGCCAATATCTCCAGGGATGGAGGGAGGGAAGGAAGACTTATTAGGCCCTCAAAGAAATGTAAACCCAGCACTGTGCTGGCCTTGAATGTTCTGCCTGGCTTTGAGAGGCTGCATGTGACCAGGATGCCTGGTCTCCTCCACTGCAGTCTGGCTTTTGAGTGGGATGGATGGTGCACCCCAAAGGTGCCAAGAACGCAGCCTCTTTGGAGAGAGATTCTGAGGCCTGTTTGTGGCATCTCATGCTTCCTGCCCTTCTAGTTCTTGGATCTTGGACTCCACTGATCTCCATCCAGCCCACTTTGTGGAGAAGGTGCAGTCTGTGCACGAGGCAGCAGCGTGGGGCTCTTTGGTGCACCCGCCTATTGGGTTGCTCTTCTTGAAGACCAAGAGGGCAGAAGCAGGGCCAGGTCTTTTGCAATTACTTAGAAGCAGCTAATTGTGCCCCAGGACAGGAGATTGGGTGCACCACTTGCTTTCCAGGGCCTTGTCAGCCCTGTTCTCCTGTGATGTGGTTTAATGGGAACAGGGGTCCTTCTGGGAATGGCTCCATGGTGTTGGCTCATGGGGTCTCCAGAAATGGAGCAGACAGACAGACAGACTCGGGTTTTCAGCTGTGCCTGAAGATCTGTCAGCTGTGAACAGAGCTGGCTGGCTGGGTCCTTTGGTGGAACTGCTCCCATGGTTCTCCTGGAACAAGTGTTTCTCCCCCACTGGAGGGCATGTAGCTTGCTCTCCTCCCTGTCGTAAGGAGAACTTGGCTGCTGCCACTTGTGAAGCCATGGGACATCAGAGCCACAGCCTGCAGGATGTGAGAACAGTGTCACACCTCCCCAGCCACACAGGCCCTTCCACACGGAAGTAAGAGGAGAAAGCTCAGATAAATGGCACGGCCCATCCTCTGCCCCTGCTCCTTCTCCCACCCCAAGCACCTTGGAAACAGCAGGAAACCTGTCTGATCTTTGTTGAAGTCACTGGAGCAAGACTGGGGGTTGGAAGTGGTTGCTTTGCCACTTCACGTGTCTATTAACCTGTTGCAACCTGTTCTTCATCTCCAAAGGAAACCGTTGGATTCAGACCTCAAATACGCAGGGTACAGCTCTGCTAAGGACTAAACTCCCATCCAGGGAACTCCCCGGGCCAACTCCTTACCCAGGTACCCTGACCTTGCACATTTTGCCATGGGACAAGACCCATCAGGAGAACATTCACCCCCCAGTTCCTCGCCAGCCGCGGCTTCACGGCTCCTCTCGCGAAGAGCAACCTCTGTTCTCTTTGTGCTTTTTGGCACAGCCAGGCTGACCAAGGGGCTCAATATTAATCACACTTCCTTCTTCTGTCCCCGTTGGGCTTCCACGTGAGTCCAGGATCAAGCCCCAGGTTTCTCAAACCTGGCTCCTTGCCTACCCGTGCTGCTGGGCCAAGGCACGTTCGGAGCAGCCCTGGCGGAAAATGTTGGATGGGACAATTTTCCATTGGCAAACGCTGCATCAATGAAACCCAAATATTTTGTGGGTGTAACTCAATTTCCATTAAATTCTTGACAAAAATTGTCCAAACCCTCCTTCCCCACCTTTTTTCCAACCCCCCTCCTCCTCCCCTCCCCAGTGACTGCAACTTTGGATTTGCCATTTCAACTTTCTCCTTTCCCTTAGGGTTGCCAACTCACTTCATCTGATAAGTTGTGTGTAGATGCTGCTGCTTCGTGCAGCTTTGGGTGGACTTCAAGGCATTGCACTCAGTAACTGCTGGAGTATTTCATAGCCTGGTGCTGTGGTGGTGTAAAACCTTCCTATCCTGTTGAAATGAAATCTCCAGCACTGTCAGAACGAAGTGGTCATGAACCATCAAACAGGAACAACCCCGCGGTGCTGAAACGCAACCAGTCGATGCCATGAACAACACATATTTTAGTATCTCCAGCAAGAGGTTTTTTTGGAAGTGCCATTTCACCAGAAGTTTCAGATTTTCACTTCTGTGTTCCAATTTGGAATAAACACAGGAGCAGAAATGATGGCATTTCCCCCGGGAAGGAAATTCGATTTTCCAAAAAGTTTTATTAATAATCTGGGATAGGGGGAGACATTTAAAAACCTGTTATTAAAAAAAAAAAGACTGTTCGGCCAGTAAAAATGGTGTGAAAGGAATGAATTCAAATATAAATTTACAGGGTTTTTTATGTTTCCCCTCCGTAACTAACATGTCTTTTTATGGATGTATTTCACCTTCCCAACACTCCTTCTTTGTTACAAGCACCAGGCATCGTTCTTAGATGCTCTGATTAACCCCATCACCTCAACTGCAGGCAATTGTTCTTAAGCTTTTCATTTAGCTGAAACAATTGCTGCTTTTATTTCAAGGCTGAAAAAGAACCTGTGTGTGAAAACCAGGCTGGTTTTGGTCGGTTGGTTGTTGGGTTTTTTTCCAGAATCCTTCGTTGGACTCAAGAAAAGCCGTTGCCTCTTTCCCCCCAAGCTTTGCATCATTGTAAATCTAAGAAAGCTGATGCAGGAAAAATAGCCTGGGTTTCCCAGTGTGTGCAGAAGTTGTGCTGAGGCTGCACTGCACGGGGCTGCAGGAGTGATCTGAGACCAGGGAAACAGCCGCACCAAGTCAAACCAAAGGTCTTCCCCCATTTCTGACAGTGACCAGCACCAGATACCTAGGAAAAATGCCCAAAGAAGACAGAGAGATTAGAGCATTCCTCTGGGATTCTTCTACCCCAGTGTCTGGGAGTCAACAATTTTGGAATTTGCCAAGATTAAATTGACATCTGGACTATGATGCTTCATAACCACGGATGGATTTATTCTCCCTAATTTATCTGAGACCTTTTCAGTTCAGTGGGCTGTGATGCCTTGAAATAATTCAGCCTGAATTATGATTCCTGGTTCTTTTTGTTTTAAAAGTTCATAGGGGAAAATATTGCTTGCAGGGAGAAAAAAAACCTGTCTCATTCTAGCTTTTTCATATTTTAAATGACTTTCCTTGTATTCCTTCTATCACATTCCAATGGATTTCATTCTAACCAAACAAGAATGTCTGTATAGGCAATTTAGATTAATAACCAATATTTAGATTATGCTTTTAACTTACTAATGCTTCACAACTGAACTGGAAACATCTCTTAGAGGCAGAGCTTTCCTGGAGAGAACACTGTTATTTTTATCTCCACTCCAAACAGGATTGATTCATTGGGTACCTCGTAAATGTGTGTTTGTGGGGAATCTGTTTTGGAAGAGCAGTTTTTTATCACCCTGATGTGGTGCAACTACCCCACCCTCTCTCATCACAGCAGATAATGATGGAAAAGCCAGTGCTACTTTTGTGGATAAACTGCTCTACTTGTGTGTGCAGCCATAGGTAAGGCTGAAGATTGAGGTTCCCAATCCTAAAGAACTCACTTAGTGGGGAAAAGACCTGATGGAGCAGAGAGATGCTTAAACCTGGCAGATGTTTCAATGAAGAGATGAAGATAAGAAGCTGGTGGGGAGGACATTTGGTGAGGAAGTGATATCCAATTCATCATCCCATGAAATCTAAAGCAAAAAAGAACCACAAGCTGTAATTTAGATTAAATTATTTTAGCATGTTCCAGGCAGCCCCTAATGTTTTTCTCTCCTGTTCATAAAATCAGGAGTAGTTGCCATAAAATATGGGGATGGCTCTTTATTAACTATATGTGAAAATGAGAGCACAGAAAGAATCTCTAAGGGAAACTCCTGAGTCTGGGCAAGCAGTCAAGCCTGGACCCTTAAATCTTAATAAACTAAGACACAACTTCTTCTGGATGGGGATCAGGAGGAACCAAAGCCAATCGCCTTCTTCCTGGACCTTAAATGCAGAACCAGCCTTTGCATGAAGTTAGCAAGCCAATCTTCTGGCCTGAAATAAAATAACCCATAAAGTTAACCCTGCAACACGTCCTCCTGTTGGAGGGGGGGAGCGGGGTTCATTGGCACGTTTGTTTGTTTGCTTATTTATAACACAGGCAGTTCCAATAAGCCAAATTCATCCCAGATGTTACTCAAGCTGACCTCAGAGGGGTTATTTTGCACCGACTTTGATAGAGTCGTGCCGGGGTGAATTCATTTGCAGACCTGCCACCTTCCATCCCGTGGCTGCCAAGCTTCCTTGCCGCAGGGAAAGCTCCCTGCCTGGCTGGGCTGCCTGGCCCTTCCCACTGCTGCCTCTTCCCAGAAAGGCAAGCTGTTCAAAGGTTCTCTGAGGGGAGTGCCTACATCAACATGGCCCGTGGGCTGTATCCATTCCCACGTCCATGCTCCTTCAGCTTCTGCCCTGCTCACCCCCTCAACCTCATGCTCAGGTCTGGAGCACGTCCAGGCTCTCAGGAGGGGCAGGGCCTGACCATGTTCAGAACTAAATGATTCTGAGTCCTCCTGTACCTGAACAGGTTGTGAGCATGTCTTCTAATTCTACACCTAAGTTAGACTACCTGGGTATGTCTGTACTAGCAAGCAAGGTGTAAGTAAGGTGTAAGCAAGGTGTAAGCAGCGTGTAAGCAAGATGTAAGCAAGGGAAGGTCTTTGCATTTCTTCAGTTCTCTCTGTCCAGTTTTCCAGGCATTCCCATGGACAGCAGAGGATAGTAAGGATAGTTCTTAACACATGGGACAGATGAGACCAGCATGTCTGGAGGAACTAGAGTGCAGCTATGAGGACGTAGCCATGGCTAAACAGCTTCACATTGGAACAAAAGAACCAAAATAAATTTGATCACTAATATATATGTAGATTTAGGACTGTGATATAACCAAGCCAATAGCCTGGACAGATTTTTCATGGATTAGAGGCTCAGAACAGTGAGGGGTGACCTTGAACTTGCTCTTTCATCTGCAGTGGTGTTATCTCCAGTGACTCAATCAGGAGTCAGTCTGGAAGCCAATCCCATAGAATCAGAGAACACTAACTCTGTAAGGAAGTGAAGGTCTTTCAAAGATGGGACAGCTTTCCCACTCCTTTTGCAGTTGGCTGTAGTTGTATCCAGTCTGGGTTCAGACCCAGTTCAAGGCATCACAAAAAGAAAACAAATGGGTGGTTACCAGAACAAACCAGTCAGAACCAACACCCATCAAACTCAAGCCTCAGTTCAAAGCAGAGTGTTGAAACTCAAAATTAAAACTATTGTTTTTTGATCGTTCGTTTATTTTCTGACTTCAACAAACAAATTTTTTTCCAAGTACTTTTTTGTGTTGTCAAATAAACACAGGGTTTGTTGTTTTTTTTTTAAAGAGCACTTTGTTTTAGTGAAATAAAATCCCATCTAATATATCCTCTGCCACATCGCGTGGCTGTGACAAAATGATAAATCTGAGGCCTGAGAATGTTCTTTCAGCACACACTTGTGTTGCTGGAACTGCCAGAACAACTTTTCCTCACTGAGACAGCTCAGCCATGACATTTTTATGATATTCCCAGGAGATTCATGTGTCTTTTTCTTCTCATTAAGACATGGCTCATCTGCAAATGAATCAA
Source organism: Chaetura pelagica (assembly GCF_000747805.2). Classification (NCBI taxonomy): domain Eukaryota; kingdom Metazoa; phylum Chordata; class Aves; order Apodiformes; family Apodidae; genus Chaetura; species Chaetura pelagica. The sequence continues at coordinate 305,164 of NW_009953512.1, read as the reverse complement.
AATCTGGCCCAGTGTACTTTGGAGCTTTCCTTCCTTCATATATCTCATACTTAGAGAGCTCATCAGCTCTAAGGAGACATTCCAGGCCTTCATCTGATCCTTCAACTCTAGACACAGTTACCACTGATTCTGTAACTCTGTCCCCTTGCTTCTGTGTGAAATGTTTCTGCCTCCCTACTGATATTAATGCAAAAGATGTATGAAAAAGAGAGATTTTTTCCTTTTTTTTTTCCCCCCAAGGAATGCAGAAAAGTTTCATCATTCCCATTGATACAATTTCAAAAAAACCAACCACAAAACACAACAACCCACAGCGTGTCAGTCACTTTCCAGCAAACTTTGCTTACTGAAAAATGTTTGTTTTCATCTGAGGGTTTCCAAACAGTGATGACACATCGAATGCATCTTTGTCCCCCTTTCTGGCAGGCAAAGCAGATGGTTGGAGACATCCAGCAGCAAAAGCTCCTCCATTCTGGGGGTCATACAAAAGTGGATGGGGGTCATACAAAGGGAGGGAAGCTGGAGCACATGAGAAGGGAAGATGCAGCAGGGTGACATGAATCAAAATGATTTAGTGGCAGGGACAAAGACAGGCACAAGTATTTCCTCATGCTCTGTCAATGGATTGGAGCAGGAGGCAGAGGACACTGTGAAGGCAGGTGCCAAGTTCTAGCTTTTGCCTGGAAGCCTCAAAGCAAAATCTTAATCCTGTGCTAACAGGGCTCTCTCCTGTGACTCCAGGGGGAAAAGTGTGTCTGCTTTAGGAAGAGAAGAAAGTAAAACGTGTGCACTCCTCTCCATGTCAGTGCTGGGGCTTGAGTGAGCCAACATAAATGTATTTGGGCAACAGAGGGTTGATTGTTCCCATGGCCCTGCTGTTTTCTTAAGTGAGTGAATGTGTGTTTTGGAGGGGAAGGTTTTGACAGTGCTGGTTAAAGACATCATATGTTAAAGAGAGTTTGGATGTTACCTCCTTAGTCACCCCACCTGTCACTAGGTCACCCTGCTATTTGTCAAGAGGAAAAATCTTTGTTTGCTAGGAAGCAGTCAGGAGTTTGAGAAAAATCGTGCAAAACTGCTGTTTTGTTTTAATAGTGGAGGAAAAAGGAGCTAGAGTTGCTGTTATGTCATCAACTGGACCCTTCCATCTCACAAAATCTCCTGGAACTTGCTCAAGACATACAGTCCCAGTTAGGCTTTCAAGAAGTGATCATCTGGTAAAATGAGGGCAGCTTCCAGTGGTCTGGTTTCAGAGGAAGTGCTGTCTGGGTGCAGAAAGAGAAAAGGGCATATGTACAGAGAGAAAGTGAGCTCCTAAATATTCCTACCTGGGAGACACAGGACCAGCTGCAGCCCTTCTCACTATCTCTCTTTATAAACTATGCAATTACAAATTCTGGGACTCTATGAAACCTGAAGGCTCCATCCTCTACAAACCATCTCAAGATGCTGCAAGTATGGTCAGAGAGGCTGAAATTCCCCGTGTAAAAGAGAGACGACCCAAAATCCAGACCACACAAGACTTTCCATGGTCCTTCATGTTGGTGCCAACCCCCTCTCCCAGCGGTGGCTGGATGTGCTGGGTTGCAGATGTGATTCCTGTAGGCATGGCACTCAGCCAGCCAAGCTCCACTCCAGATACTGGCTGCTCTTCACATTAACACATCACTGAGGAGACCAACCCATCCTCTGCAAAGAGGGAGGACAGAAATGAAGAGGGTGCTGCAGTCACGACCTTCCCCTCCCCTTGGGCAGATGTGCAGCTGCTTCTCCTCCTCCTCCCCAAACAATTCCCTTCATCTCTGCAGGAAAGCAGAAATGCTTCAACCTCCTTCAAGGTGTCAAGGAAAATAATGTATGACCTGGCTCCTAATTCTACAGCAGATGAAAGTGAAGGGGCTGCTCTGCCCCGTCTGGGCTGTCATGTGTTACACACTGTAAAGATGTAAAACATCAACCTGATCTGGCAGGGCCTGGGTCAGAGCTGGTGCTCACTTAGTTATGAAGGAGTTTTTGTTATCCCAGGAAGCTGGAGCAATAAATGCAAATTGGTTGCTAAACCTACATCCTTTTTTTGAGAGTTAAAAAACAATTCAGTGTCCTACGTATCTGGGAATTCAGTGTGACCTGCCAACTACATCCTTCTATTAGAAAAAGCCACAAATCTGCCACAGTGAAGTAAGGACATTTTGGAGAGGAGGGGTGTACAAGCCTGTGAGCACTTCAGAGATCACAGGACACATGGCTCAGGATTCTTCTATCCACCTACCATCCTGGAGTTGGATCAGAACCTTTCCTTGTTCCCCCATGCCTGCCTCCCTGCACACATCACTGATCTCACCTGCTTATTGTCTTCTTCTGCTGAGCACCAGGAATGACATTGACCTGTAGACTGAGACACATTGATGACATTTAGGTGTCTGTAGGAGAGCAGGGTATTTGACATCCTGCTGATCTTCATTGACATTATGGCCAATGAAGGTCAACAGCATGATCTGTCTGCCTGAATGCAGATGTCTCAGCATGGTTTGAGATTTTCTGATGTATCCAAACCTCCACATAGGGCTGACAGATGCAACATGGGATCTATAAGAGATGATGATATTTCTGCAGTGACTGCTACAGGCAGGGAAGGAATTCCCAGAGTCTCTCAAATGGCAATAAATGTTCATGTTTAGCCACTAATTGCTGCCCATGGTCTGAACTGATGAGATCACCATTGGCTATAGCAGGTGTTGGAACAACTTGCTTATCTCAAGACACTTGAATTTTGGTCTCTTAATCTGCATGCAGGATGATACCTTGGTACTCAATCTTAACTACCCATTAAATGGAGGTGGTGTAGAGCTGAGAGCCTGCAGCCAGCCTCATCCCCCTCTCCAACAGAGCTGTCTCCAGATGAGATGAAGCACCTTCTCCTCAGTCTGGCAAAGAGAAAGCTCCAATGAGATGACAGAGCAGCTTTCCAGTGCATGAAGGGGACCTACAAGAGAGCTGGAGAATGTTTTTATTTACAGAGGCACATAGTTATAGGGTGAGGAGTAAAGGTTTTAAGCTGAAAGAGAGTTAATTTAGATGAGATCTGAGGGAGGAATTCTTTAGTGTGAGGGTGGTGAGACCCTGGCCCAGGGTGCCCAGGGAAGCTGTGGCTGCCCCATCCCTGGCAGTGTTGAAGGGCAGGTTGGATGGGGCTTGGAGCAACCTGGGCTGGTGGGAGGTGTCCCTGCCCATGCAGGGGGTGGGAACTAGGGGGTCTTTGAGGTCCCTTCACACCCAAACCATGCTATATTTCTGTGCTTTCCTCCCACCACGAGCACATGTCGTGAGAGCTGAACTGTTCTGTGGACCCATCTGCACATTGAGCCCCAGCCCTACATCCCTGAGGTCCCCAGCACTGTCACATGCTGCACCCTGAGCATCTCCAGGTGACACTAGCTCTGTTTCCCATCCCACATCTCAGTTTGCTCTGAGGGCTGGGCAGTCTGCCCTGCTTTGAAAGGACCTCTCCAGGCAGCAGTCCTGGGGTACCTTGCTGTTTTCTCTCTTTGTTCTCATCAGGGCCTTAGATGTGAAAGAACCTTTTCTAATCTGGCACTTTTATGGGAGTTGTAACATTCACCTTGGATCCTGTCCAAACCATCCCTTTCTGGAGATATTTCTAAGCTGGCAGTGTTGTTCTGTGTTGCTTGGCTGTTTTCCTCTGCTTTTAAGTTGCACACCCTGCCTCTCAGAACCACCACTATCAGGGTTTAGCCACGGCCTTTTCTACTGATGTCATGGTACTGGTGGGGATTTCTGACACTTATCAGCCCCACTGGTCCTGCATGGCTCTGCTTTCTGCAGGACTCTCTTGTGCCAGTTCTGCTTCAAAAGAGACATTTCCTTCACACCAAATTCCAAAGCAAATGCTGCAAACAATTAACTTAGTCCTGCCTTTCTTGACCTGGAGGTGCTGATATGCAAGTGGAAAATGACATTTCATCTAAGTTTAACTGAGCTGGAGAGAAATTATTCTAATTTTAGCCAGCTCTCTAGTCTGAGCCAGTCACCTTGGATCTGTCTCTGCTGAACTGAAAGATGTTTGTACTTGTAGAATCCCAGAATGGTTTGGGTGGAAGGGACCTTAAAAACCATCTAGTGCCCCGTGCATGGGCAGGGACACCTCCCAGCAGCCCAGGCTGCTCCAAGCCCCATCCAACCTGCCCTTCAACACCCCCAGGGATGGGGCAGCCACAGCTTCCCTGGGCAACCTGGGCCAGGCTCTCACCACCCTCACACTAAAGAATTCCTCCCTCAGATCTCATCTAAATAACCCCTGCTCCCATCCCTCCCTGCCCTTGTCCCAAGCCCCTCCCCAGCTTTCCTGGAGCCCCTTCAGGCACTGGAAGCTGCTCTCAGGTCTCCCTGGAGCCTTCTCTTCTCCAGGCTGAACACCCCAACTCTCCCAGCCTGGCTCCAGAGCTGCTCCAGCCCTCCCAGCATCTCCTCCTCTGGACTTGCTCCAGCAGCTCCATGTCCTTTTTGTGCTGGGAGCCCCAGAGCTAGATGAACTACTCTAGGTGTTGTTATAATCAAATGTTCACATTTTCTCAGCACTGTCTGGAACCTGAATGAAGGGCTTGGGCAGCAGGTGTATCTGGGCCAAATTCCTTGCAGGAACAGGGATGTAAAGCTTGACAGAATCACTTCAGGAGAAACAAAACCCCAAACCTAAACATCATGAAGATGTAATGGTGCATCTAGCAGTTTGCTGAATGTTTCAAGAAACCTGTGCCCACGTCCTGATGGATGTGGCAGCAGCACAGAGACTCTCCTTGCTTTACCACCTCAGACACTGAGATGCAGCCACCCAGCCCACTGCTTCAACCTGTGCATTTACTCAAGCTGATAAAATCAGCTTCCTCCTGCCTTTCACAGAGCACATCCTGTCCCTCCTGCCTCTTTCTCAGAATTTCTGGCTGCACATTCCTTGGACTTGCTGCTCACTCCCCTTTTAGCACAGCTGATACTGCACAGTCACTCTGGTATTCCTTCCCTTCCAGACTTCTCCAAGTGCCAGCAGAGCTTGTGGGTTTGTGCAGACCCTTGTGACTTTGTTGTTGCTTTGGGAAAAAAAAAATTATTACCAAAAAAACTATTGAAGACTGTCTGTAACATCACTGAGCTCATTTCCCTATTTCTGATAAGCTAATTCTTGATGCTGGTAAGAGTGACAGTGCTGAGCATTCCTGTGGATCTTCCCATGGCTTTGCATTTTGGCACTGGGCAAGAGAGGAATTGCTGGGGAGATTTTCCTTCTGTTTCCCCTGCTGATTTTCCCCAAGGAGCAGAAAGGTCAAACTCTGAAGTCTCAAGAAAGCAGACACCAAAAGTGTGAATTTGGGATCAGTTTCAGTTGCTGCAGTGCAGCCACTTGGACACTGTGATGAAATTTCTGGCATTTTATGGCAAACACCAGTGATTTTTCTGGGATGAAGATGATCAGAGGGCTGGAACAGCTCTGCTATGGAGCCAGGATGAGGGGACTAGGATAGTTCAGCCTAAGGAGGCTGAGGGGAGACCTGCTGGCTCTGCAGCTGCTGAGAGGAGGTTGGAGCCAGGGGGGTCGGGCTCTGCTCCCCAGGAACAAGGGATGGGACAAGAGGGAACGGCCTCAAGTTGTGCCAGGGGAGGTGGAGGTTGGATCTGGGGAACAATTCCTGCCTGGCAAGGGTTGTCAGGCCCTGGCCCAGGCTGCCCAGGGCAGGGGGGGAGTCCCCATCCCTGGAGGGGTTTCCAAGCCCTGCAGATGGTGCTGAGGGACATGGGGCAGTGGGGCCTGGGCAGGGCTGGGGGAACGGGTGGATTTGATGATGTTAAAGGTCTCCTCCAACAAAAAGAACTGATTCTATGATCACAGTATTTTCTTGCCTTTTCCTTATCACCTTCTACAATACGAGAGCTTGCAGAGAGAGTCTGGGATGGAAGAATTCAGCTCCTGCCTGGCCTGTCCCATCACCTTGGCCTCTGATTGCTGCTGAGGAGAAGCTGCCCTGCAGAGCAGCACCGAGGCCCCGAGGTCAAGCAGCAACCACACTGAAAGGAAACCTCACCCCAGCAGGCAGCACGACAGCCCCTCCATTCCCAGCCTATCGAGTGAAGGTGCCTTGAATTCTTCCCTTTTCCCTTGTATTTGTTTTCCAAGAGAGGTCACCAGCTGCTCCCCTCCAACCTGCCCCTCCTGCCCCGCGTGGACGTTGATGTGGTTCGGAAATTGAAGGCATGAGAGATGACAGGAGTTGGAAGAAAACACAGAGGGTGCTGGGTTTGCCTATTTATAGAGGGCAGTTCAGAGCCTGCCACTTAAATATACATTCCTGATAAGTGAATAATCTCTGGCAGGGCATAAAAATAGCTCTGTGGCTCCAACCATAATTAGATGGTCATGGTTCAGCAACCTGGCCTGTATCAAACAGACTGCAACTGTCACTGGTGGGAAAGGACCAAAGGAGAGAGGAGAAGGACAGTTTGAAGTTCAGGGGGAAACACTGTGTTTTAAATGCTAAATATATGACAGTAAAGCTGCAGGGACTGGGCTTAGGAATGATGCAAGAAGGCCTCTTGATTTGGAGGCTGAGGAGGGATGGAGAGAGGCTGGATGCTTCCCATCCTGCTCTGAGGAAGGTCACCTGCTTCCCTCTCCACAGAAAATACTGAACCTTCTTGACCTCTGCTTGGCCAGACTGTTGGTGGAGGAATCAAGTGCATCTCCTGATAACCCCTGGCTGGAAAGAGTGGATGAAGATGCCAAGCCAGGTCAGCCCCAAAGCCCAGTATCCTGCCTCTGGTAGCTGTAAGGCTCAACTGGTCTTTGAGGATGGTGTAGGGTAGCCACAGAGAGAGCTGTGGGACTGTCAGCCCTCTGTGTTAACCCCTAGACTTAGAAATCAGAGCAAACCCTGAAAAATCCTTGCAGAACACTTTTTTCTTTTTTTTGTTGTTGGTTGGTTGGTTGGTTTGGGGTTTTGTTTGCTTGTTTGTGTTGGTTTTTTTCATTAACTAGAAATACTTTTGCAAAACCCTTGGCCTCATCAACATCCTGTGGTGATGAGATTGACAATCTAATTATAATCTGCTTCTGCACTGGGTTTGCACACGGGGATCTGCTGCTGCTCAGGTGCTCACAGCTCTGCCTTCCCATGGAGAGGAACCTCAGCCTTTCACCAGCACCACGGAAGAACTGGGATGAGATCAGGTCCCCACTTGCCACTGGGCAACTCTTTGTTGAAGGAGGAAAAGGGTGAGAGAGGAATGGACTTGCTCATGACCTCCCATTTCTCCTAGAAGATACCCTGTGCCTTCTCCCTTTGCAGAAGCCACAGAAAGTCCTTGCATGTTATTCTGGTTTAAATAGCCAGGGCAAGCCACAAACCAGAAGGCAGAAATTGCTCCCTATTAGCATCCCTTCACCCTCCCAAAGGAAGACAGAAGGGGAATAAAGAAGAGAGACTTAAGGGTTGGAAATAGAAGCTGAAACAAATTTACTCTAACATAAAAAAAGGGGAAAGAACAGATCTATAAACTTCTATACAAATATACACAAATCCAGTCTTGCTGATGGCAGGAATAGGTGGGTGAAGGCCACTTGCAGCAAAGCTGCTTCAGGAGAGGGGTCCCTGGATCTCACAGGACCTGGTGGGGTTGGATTCTGGAGAGCACGTGGAGAACTGAAGAATCTCTGAGCACAAACAGCCCCAAGTAAGAAGGTGCAGGAAGAAAGAAGGGGCTGAGCTGGTTCTTCTGGCTTTTACAGAGCACAGCAGGAAGTGGGAGGAACACTGACCCCCCCTGTTTCGACCTTCCTGAGTCTTTCAGGGCCCCAAGGACCCTCTCTCTAGTTCCCCTTACAGGTGTCCAGCACCAGGCCATTTAAACCATAACATGTCTATTATTTCACCCTCCCTCACCTGAAACAACTGTAAGGAATTCTTGAGGGTTGACATTGCTGCTCAGCAGAGACATGTCCGAGGTGAACTCCCTTTCTCCAAGGTACCAGAACCCAGAAACCAGGAGCAAGGTCTGGTAGCTAACATCAGAGAGAGAGGCAGGAATCCTGGGGTCTGGTTAAAGTTGACTTACTTTGGGGTTTTCAGAATGGGGTGAGAATAAACTCCCCGACTGCTGCTGTCTAACAATGAGGTGTTGGTCTGACCTTGCCATCCAAACTCCTCTGTCCTCACAGGCAGAGGATGATTTGTCTCTCCTGTCCCAGATTCCAGACTTTGGATTGATGGAGCTGCCTCTTCATCTTGGAGGGAGCCAAGATGACTTGGGCAGGATGGATAGCTGCTGGATGGCTTCCAGTGAAATGAGACAAACCCCTCCCTTGATCCCTTTGGTACATAAATGTGCCACCAACACGCTTGGTTTGGGGACAGTTATTAAATCAGCATCTAACCTGAGGTTTCCTGGAGTGTAAAGAGTCAGCCCCACCCAACAGTCAAGCAGGACAGAGATGTAAATTGAAGGCCACCCCAGAGAAGGGAACAGAGCCCAAATCCTCTCTGTCTTACTACACTTACCTGATTCTTGAAGAAAATTATTTTGGGACTGGTTCATGGTTACATTTTCATTCATGGGTTCAAAGGTAAACATTTCCTACCAGGAGTCTGGAAGCAGTAATCCTTCCTTCTCAAAACCTGAAAAATGCTTAGAAATATTTCTCCAAGCTTCCTAATATCCTTGAGAGCTTCAAAATATCCCTCAAAGGCATCCTTCCTGCTGCCTGGCCTGGCCTGAACTGGCCAACAGTTCAAAATACTCGCAAGGGGAAAAAGAATATTCATAGAATCATAGGACCATAGATTATGCTGAGTTGGAAGGGACACCTCAAGATCACTGAGTCCAGCTCCTGTCCCTGTGTAGGACACCCCAAGAGTCACACCATGTGCCTGAGAGCATCATCCAAATGCATCTTGAACCCAGGCAGGCTTGGTGCTGGGACCACTGTCCTGGGGAGCTGGTTCCAGTGCTCAGCCACCCTCTGGGTGAAAAACCTTGTCCTGATATCCAGCCCAAACCTCCTCTTATTCAGCTTCCTGACATTTTCCTGAGTCCTGTCATTGGTCACAGGAGTGAAGAGATCAGGACCTGCCCCATCTCTTCCCTTCCTGAGGAACCACAGGCTGCAGAGAGCTCACCCCTCAGCCTCCTCTGCTCCAAGCTGAATAATCCTCATATAATATCCCATCCACACCCTTCACCATCCTCATGGCTCTCCTTTGGGCACTCTCCAATAGCCTGATGTCCTTTTTATGTTGTGGTGCCCAAAACTGGTTCAGTTCCAAGAACTAGAACTCCTGGTTCAGTTCCAGGAGATCTCAGGAAAAGAACTCCCAGCCAAGGAAGGGAGGTGACCTGCTCAAAGAAGAGTGGGGATCAGAGAGGAGGTCACCATGTATGCAGATAGATATTTTTATATCTGTTTGGACACAGCACCCCTCCTTGGCTGTAACTCCTTTCCTCCTGGAGAAATACACTCCTAATTCATCAAGGAGCTCAGGTGCTGTGGCAGAAAAAGCCATGTAGGAATGGGGGGAGGAAAGAGTTTCAAAGGTCTTTTTATTCCTAATGCCCAAACCAAATGCCAGATGAGAAGTCCACTGGAGAGAAATGAGGAAAGCCTTTTTTTTTTTTCCTCATCTTTCCTTTCACTGGGGAGCTGCCACAGGAGCATGAGCTGAGCACACACTGCTTGTTATTCCAGTGTCTCCCAGCTTCTCCCCTGTCACTGCCAGCACAGCCCAAACCCACTGAAATGTGTTACCCAGAGAAACTCTATCATCTTGAGGAGGGGGAGAGCCAAGCTCTGCTTGGTGCTCTTTCAAACCACAGCATCTGAAGTGGCACAGAGCAACATCTTGGATGTCACATCACTAGACCACATGGTTTCTATTAATCACTTGATTACACAGAAAAGGTTCTTTGCCTCCTTCCAAACTGGGCTTTAACATACAGCTCTGCAAAGTCTAGATGGGGAGATGTCTGGTAAAAGGCAGTTTCACTTTTCCTTCCCTAAAGAGCTCCAGAAATAAAATATTCCACTTGAACCTTGGGTACAATGTTTGATATTCCTGGGATTCATTCACTCCTGTGTCACAGGGATCCTCCTTGGCCCTGCAGGTGGGGAAGGCTCTGCACAGTCCCTGTGCCTGGCTGCTGAGCGAGGTCATTGCTGGTTTTGCAGTGAACAGTGAATCTTAAATGTCTCCTTCTTGCCCCATTTAAGCATTTTGGTTTACAGCACAAACGCGCACAGCTGAGCTCCCATGAAACATGGCCCTTCAGTGGGCTGCTCCTCTGTCACCTGGAGGTGACCTTTCTTCACCTCTCCTGGAGGTGGGAAGGCAGACCATGAATATCATAACATCCACGGGTGTCTGGATATGAAAATGATGACAAAGGCATCCTCACCCCACACCTTAGCAGGGCAAGGATGCTCCAAAGCAACCATTGCCCGCTGGCCCACGCTGACATCTGACCCAACTTCACCAACTCTGAGCTATCCTTGAGCCTCTCAGAACTTCATTTTTCCCCCATGGATCAGGTGTTGAAAGCTCATAGGACCCTTCTGAGGAGGGTGAAGGGACAGCTCCCAGCCTTTCTTGCCACCACTGTGCAGTGGGGACGATGTTACCGCTCATTCACCTCTGCAAAACACTCGAATTGAAAACAACATATTTGGAGTTTAAAAATCCAGAGACCTCAGCTGGTGCTGGGAATAGCTGTGAGAGCCAATCCTTGCCCAGCCATCCAGTTTATTAAAGGGAAAGCCTTTTCTGCTCTGCTCCATCCTGTTTAAAATAAGCACTGCTCTGCTTGTGCCGCGCTACAAAACCTTCGCTCGCTCGGTGCCTCCCCCCTGGGCCACCCCTGCTGCTGTGCATGGGCACACGTAGGCATTTGGCATGGGCACCTGCCTAGCCAGGCCATGGAGCACCAGCACTGCCACCTCTTGGCAAAGCCCACAGGATCTGGCCACCACCAAACCCACCTGGCAATAAAAAGCCATTTCAAGGGAAGAGGAGAAGGAAAGGGTCGGTGCTGCAGCTGGGCAGGAGGCACAACCCTGACTGTTTGCAGGAGCTGGAGGAGCCCCCTGCCCCTGCCCCACCAGCTCTAGGGAAAGCCACAGTTTCCCCTGTTGCTCTCCTGGCCCTCATCCTTGTCTCCCCAGCACATACAAACAAAAAATCCCTCCTGCTTGTAAACTCTGGTTCACCGGCTCCTCTTCAGGGCTGCACCGACGTCGGCACTGGGGAATGTGTTTGTGCTTATTTTGACTTTTGCCCTGGGCCACCACAAATCCTCAGGGCCAGATTTCAAGTCGACACTCCGTTCTGGGGAAGGCAGCCTGTCATCAAGGCCTTTATTTGTGGGAGGGGAAGCCTGTACTTAACCTCAGCCTGGGAGGAGGAGGGGGGCGGTGAGGGACATTTGTTCTTTTTTGCCTTCCAATTTGGGGCCCTTTGCTCCATCCTTGGCTTCCTCCTTTTCAGGTTCCTCCTGGACACGTCTCCTCTCTGCCTTGCCTCTTAAGGCAGCTTTAGAGCTGCTGGAGCCTGAACCCAAGTCCCTCACCCCTGGAGGAAATCCCAGTGCTGTGCCCTGCCCAACATCCATGGATGGCACCAGCCCAAGGTGGGGCCTCTCCTCCAACACCTCTTGCTGTGCACAGCCCAGGAATGGCCATCAAGGGCACTGGGTTGGTCTGTTCCAGATTAAAGGGGATTTTCTCCATATTCATTACCTGACCTCTTTTTGTTTTGTTTTTGTTTTTTGTAAGATTATAATTGTTCTTTTCTTACTGCCAAAGCCACTGGGAGATGTTTTGACCTGAAGGCCCCCGCACCAGGTGGGAAGCATCATGTCCACCCAGCCCCACACCACGAGTGGCCCCTTGGCTTCCCACTCCAGAACCCAAGTGTCCAACCCAACCCAATGGCCCTAAAGCCCTGCTTGGCTCTGCAGAGCAAACACACCTGGAGGTGCCAAGAATTTCTCTTCATCCAAGCTGACTTAGTCTATGGCAAATAAAAGGCAGGTGGGGGATGAAGACTTGCTTGTCTTTTCCCCTCCATCCAAGCCCAATGGCCCTGTCTTGACCTGCCCAACAAAAACTGGAGAGCATTCACATTTGGCACAGCCCAGAGGGGATGGCAAAGGAGGGTGTCCTCAGTGACCCAGCTCAGTGTCCCACGACCCCGAGTGTTTGGCTCCTCCTTTCAGCAGGGCTCTGCAAGTCTAACAAAGAACAGAGCTTGGCCTTGGACCTTCTCATTTCTAGATTGCCAATTTGTCTGTACTCAGCAGAAGGCTCTTTAATCTAGCAGACAACAGCTTAACAAGATCCAATGGCTGGAAACTAAAGCCAGACAAATTCAGTCTGGAATAAAGCACACTTCTTTCTCTTTCAGTATGGTAATTAACTACAGGAGCAACTTACCTAGGGCTGGTGTGGGTTTCCCCTTTGAAATCAAGCTGGGATGTCTTTCTAAAACACATGCATGAACTCCCTGGTGAGTTACAGTGCAGGAACTCTGGTGCAGGCAGGGGGGATTGATGTGGGAGGTCAGAGGTTTTTTCTTGTCTTATATTCGATGAATCTACAATTTGCTACAGGAGTTGGATCCTTCTCCCCTCTGAAAGGCTGCATTTCAAGTGATTAATGTCCAGCAGGATCCTTTTAATCTATCAATCCATTTCAGATTTTCTTTTCTCTATTTCCAAGCCCTCTCCTGATGCAGAGGACACCACCACTGGCCTCAGTGCCAGCTCAACACTTTGCTTTTTTCAGCACTTTGCTTTTTTCCTCCTCCTGCTTTATCTCAAAACAATCGTGTTACATTTCTCCCTTTGAAGAACTGATTATTGTCTTGGACCCTCCAAAGCACCCATCAACATGAAAGGAAGCACTTTGGTTCCTCTTACAAGGGTGCATGCAGTGAGGCATCTGCCACATCTCACCTGCAGATTGCATCTTGGCAGCACCACCAGCTTCCACATCATTTTCAGCTGCAGAATTTCAGTGCCTTCCTTTCTTGTTTTTTTTGCAGAGCAGCTGGGAACTGCTGGTCAGCTGCAGAGCAGCAGATGTGCACGTTCCAGCAGGATCAGAATTTCAGAAATGTATAGATTGCAGCAAGCCTGCAAGAACAGAGCTCATTTTTTCTCCTTGGCAGTGATATCTGTGCATTGGTCTGGGGCCATTCTCTGGTCCCAGGATGCTGCAGATCAGAAACCCAAAGTCTTTGCTCCGTCCTCCACACAAATGAAGTCTCAGCAGAGGGAGAGGTGGGAGCAGCAGATGTGTTTATAAGACATTTCCACATTATCACCATTACTGGTCTTGAACCTGTATTCTTCCAGAGATTGGCTCATACATCCCTGCTGTGGGAGAGAAGCCAAGCCATGGTGTGGGTAAAGCTCTGAGTGCTCCCTGCCCCAGCTCCACATGTTCATGCTGCTTCTGAGAGGCTCCACCTGCCAATAACCATGGTATTTAAGAGATCTCACTGTTTGGAGAGTGGATTCAGGCTTCGCAGAGATCATCTCTGCCATTTCAGTAGGAAACATCTGGGCTTTTCTAAGAGTGGCCTGAGGTGGTCCCATCTGCCTGGGGTTGGGGCACCTGGTGGTGGCAAGGCTGGTCACAAGGCACAGTCCCCCTCGTGGAGACAGCTCTGCTCAGCCACAGAGTTTAAGGCACTTTTGTGAGCAAAACAACCTCTTCTGACTTCACAGAGAGAAAGAAAAAAATAAAGGAAGTGATATTTGTGAGTTCATCATCTGATGGTCCATGGCAGGCACCCTCATACCCAGCATCTTGTTGTGACCAAACTCACCACCATCACTGACTCAACAAGTCCCAGCTGGACCCTCCAAAGCATCCATCAACATGAAAGGAAACACTTTGGTTCCTCTTCCCCCAGCATGTGGGGAAAAGCTGGGGAGCAGCACAGAAGGGGAATTACTGGGAGCCCCACAAGTAGAGAGGTGGGAGCTGCAGTAAGTCCCTGGGGCAGGAGGGCAGAGGGAAGGCATGGCACACCCTGAGTGATCTCCCCGGGCTGGCCTGAAAGTAGGACAAGCTCTTGGATGGAAGAGGGAAGCTCAGAGGGCTGGGCCAGCCAGTTGCAAGATGCCATGAGAACAGCCTTTCCTGGCACGGACTGCAGCGTTTCCAGCCAGAACGGGGAAGCACAGAGACACAAAAATTAGTGGAGGAAGAGGAGAGAAGCAAGCAAACGTCTCAGAGTACCCACAAAGGCAGATCAGCTCAGAGTGGGACGTGGGCTGAAGCACGGGGCCACCTCTGAACGTCCCCACCAGTGCCCAAGGGACCATGGGGACGTGCAGACTGGGAGGATCCCGGCCCCTCGCTCGGCGGCGAGGAGGGCTCAGGCTTTGATGAAGGTGGTTTTGCTGAGAGCCAGTCCTCAAACGCAGGCTTTTAGCCACCAGGAGCCTTCCTCCTTCCCTTCTCCAGTGTTCCCACTCCCATCTTCACCTCCTGAGGCTGCCACCCCAGCCACAGCCTGGTGGGATGTGCCAACGTGCCCCGCGGAGCCGCCTCCGGCCGGTGGGAGAGGTTATAAAAAGAAATGTTCCTACCATAAATGGCCCTGGATTAAACAAAACTGTAAGAGGGGAGAGGAGGGGAAGGCCATGCTCTGCTTCCCAGGGAGTGTCTGGCATCTTTCTGCAGAAGCACAAGGGTTTCAGACCTTCACTCCACCACCACCCAGATGTTTTTAGCCCCCCCTGTGCTGCGGAGGCTTCAGGACCATCCACACCTCACCTGGGGTCACGTCTCTCAGAGATGCTGCTCAGTTATGTTCAGCAACCAGGATGGAAGCCTAGGGGTGGCAAATGGGTGCATTTGTAAATACACCTGTACTGTGGATGCCTGCTGCTTTAGCACAGCACCTGGCTCCAGAGCCCAGGTCTCCCAGCAGTCTCATGCAAACAAAACTACGAAGCAGTCACACATGAATAAGGAAGTCTTCTCTTGACACTGTCTCCTCTCCTTGGGATAAAGACTTTGTCCCTGCAGAAGTAACTCCCTCCATGCCACGGTGCCTTGCACTCTCCAGTGCCTTTCAGCTCTGAAGCTCTCACAGCTTTGGGAAGCCACCTTTGCTGCTTGGGTACTTATCCTTTCCCCAGCAGCTGCATTCAGTGGGACAAACTGTTGCCATTCACAGCTGTCCTCTGGCTTATTTAGACTAGATAGCAGGAAGGAATGTTTCCCACTGAGGGTGGTGAAACCCTGGCCCAGGTTGCCCAGAGAGGTGGAAGGTGCCCCATTCCTGGAAACACTCCAGCTCAGGTTGGATGGGGCTCTGAGCAACCTGATCTAGTTGAAGGTGTTCCTGCTCATGGCCGGGGGGGTTGGACTAGATGAGCTTTAAAGATCCCTTTTAAACCCAACCATCCTGTGTTGCTGTGACAGGAGCCTCCAACTACTTGTACAGCAGCTGAGTCATGACAGACCCGAGGCACCAGAGATCCTGGCAGCAAGAGTGAGGGGTGGAGAGAGGCACCAGCCTGAGCTTTCTGTCTCTGTTCAAGGTACAAAGCTCAGAGCAGCTCCCAGGCCAACCAGGACGCCCACAGGTGTAAAGTGGGTGCTCAGCACCACGCAGCATTTGTGCCTTGCAGCTCCTTCACTAACAAACCCCCTTTTCCCAGGGCCAAGACGCTGCACCCTCCCAGCCCCAGATTGCAGCTAACACCACCTCTCATGGAATACACCAATTTGCTCCTACTCAGAGCAGATTCTTTTTCACTCCAGCCTTTCTGTGGCTTTGGCTGGGCGCCGTGGCCTGCCCCGAGCCCCGGGAGCTGGCAGGGCCAGCACACTCACACACAGAAACACACACACACACATCATCGAAGCCTTCCCAGCGCCCGGGCTGCTGGGATGACAGAAAAGCACTTGTGAATTTATTGGCTAATTAGGAGACAGGCCTGTTGGAAAGTGAGGTGGGAGGTGGTGTCGGTGAGTCAAGGGGTGGCAGGTTTCCACCTCCCGCCGGACAGTCCTCCCCAGGCTGGAGGGTGCTGTGCTGGGGAGGACAGAAGAAGGCATTGATTGTCCCAGCCCAGGCGCTCGGGAGCCTCTGGCACGCTCCTGCTTGGCTTTGTTTTTCTTTCCAAGGGAAAGGTGTAAACCTCCTCCTCCTCCTGAAAGTTTTCCCACTGGGGTAAAATGCTCTGCCTTTTGTGCTTCCCCCCCCCAGCCCCTCCTCTCGCAGCGTTTCCACTTCCCCAGAGCACATCACGGGCAGCACCGTCTCTTGTCACCCTGTTTGTGAAGGTGCTCAAAGCTGGACACACCTGCTTACACACCTCCTGCTTTACAGCTCAACCCTGGACAAACCCAGCCCTGCAGGTCAAGAGGCACTTCCTAGTTGATGGAGCCATGTTGGTCTGCAATCAGAGGCCAAAACTCAGCTCACTATTACAACTTTTTGGTTCAGAGGCAGCTGCAGTGCTTGGGGGGGCTCTAGTCCCACCAGGAGTCTGGTTCCTCAGACCTCTGGTCCAAGAAACCTCACAGTCCCAGGGCTGCTCTGGTCTCCCCTGGCAGCTCAGAGTCTCAGAGCAGCTGTGATATCCACCTTCAAGGAGAAAGAAGAGGGGATGAGCCTCTCAATGACAACTCTTAGGGGGCACAGAGCTGGTATTTTTGTCAGGGAATGTTCATTTTTCAGCTGTTCTGTTTGTTTTGGGGTTTGGGGGGGTGTTTTTTGGATCGAAACAGTTTATGTTTTACTTGAAACAGCTGAAATCATGAAGGATTTTCTTTTCTTTTATTTTTTTTTCCTAGAACTGCTCACTTTGCAGTTTCAGTTGTCACTGGTGGTCACTTTGTTGCCAGAAGACTAATTCTGGGCTTGAAATCCATGCTTCTCACTCTCCAGACACTCCTGCCATGGGCTGTTCAAAGCCCCTGCAGTGGCAGCCCAGCAGCCAGCTCTGGGGAAGCTGCAAACAACACCACTGCTTGGTGTTAAAGCTGACAAGTTGGCATGGAGAGGGAGGAATGGACTTGTCCACAGCAAATCTCTCCAGTGGGCCCTTTCCATGGTGCACAGGGCCTTCAGGAAATCCAGGGATCACTTGCCTTGCAGGTATCTCTTTGGCAAGATACTCTCAATCTCAAAACTGGCCAGAACATGGAGAGAGAGAGAAGGTCTCAATGCTTGTGTTTGCAATTCAAAATGCTGTTCCAGGATTCTCTCTACTGCAAAAAAGTCCTGGAACATTCCTAAGATTTGTTCCCATTTTAAATGCTTATTTAGGCTCCATCTCTACGAACTCTGATGCAGCTTTCCTGGGAGTCAGAGCAGAGCTGGGTCCTCAAGGACTGGTGGCCAGTGAGGTGGAGTGGCCTGGCAAAGGTCCTAAGGGGAAGGATGTGGAGGAGTAGGGGCTTCAGGCACCCACCAGATGTCCTGGCTGTTGGACTTTTAGTCCCTCTCATAGTTGAACATACGTGGGCATAAACCAAATCCTGCTTGTTACTTTTAAGAGCTAATTTTCTTTAAAACCCTCTAGGATAGGTCAACCAGGTGAGACAGGCCAGGGGTTATGGGAGAAGCAAGGGAAGCCAAGGCAGTGCTACACTCAGTCAGCAACACTGACTTGCCTGTCAGCCTGGGAGTGACCAAAGAAGCAACTTCAAAGCCTCCTTCCTTGGTTCTGAAAGTTCACTCAAGAGTCATAGAAACATCTTGGGTGGAAAAGACCTTTAAGATCATCAGGTCCCAGAGTTAACCTTGCAGAACCACAGGGCGGTTGAAAGCAGCAATTACCTAATGTGCTAAGGACTTCAAGGAAGAGGTGATGGCTGCATGATGCTGGAGTCAGGTCCCAGGAGGAGCATGTAGCTCCTACAGGTCTCACAATCCTATATGCTCAAGGGAAGGGCTCCTTTTTTGATGTGACACCACGCAATGCTCGCCACCAAAACTGGATGCAGGCTCTGGTTGTGGTCTCACGAGCACTGGGTAGGGCTGGGAAACTGCTTGGCTCAAGCTCCTGGCTGTGTGGGTGCCAGGATGATGCTGGCCACCTTTGCTGCCAAGGCCTGTTGCCCACTGAGACCCTCAGATGCTGCTCAGCAAAGCTGGTCCCAGGCAGATGGCCCCCAGTGTTGCCCCAGTCCACTTTTCAATGAAGTTTCTTTCCTTACTGGTTCTCCACTAATAAGATGTGAACTTCTACACCACATCTGCCCCTTTCTCAGTTGGGATGTTTACAAATACAATTTATCACAGTGCTCTTGCTTTTCTCTCACAATGGGCCAAAGCCTCATAATTTTTGACCGTTCTGCACCAAATCCACTGTGATTAAACCCAGCCAAGGGGATCAAAATTCAGTACAAATGCAGTCAGGCATTCCTTCATCCTATCCTGCCCTTGTCCCAAGCCCCTCCCCAGCTTTCCTGGAGCCCCTTCAGGCACTGGAAGGTGCTCTAAGGTCTCCCTGGAGCCTTCTCTTCTCCAGGCTGAACACCCCAACTCTCCCAGCCTGGCTCCAGAGCAGAGCTGCTCCAGTCCTCCCAGCATCTCTGTGGGCTCCTCTGGACCTTCTCCTACAGCTCCATGTCCTTTCTGCCTTGGGGACCCTAGAACTGGACCCAGCACTGCAGGAGCAGGTCTGACCAGAGTGGAGCAAAGGGTGACAATCCCTCCCTTGACCTCACACTGCAGGTGACAGCCCAGGACACGGTTGGTTTCTGGCCTCCAGTTGCTGCTCATGGTGAGCTTCTCATCACCCAGCACCCCCAAGTCCTTTCCCTCAGGGCAGAAGGACACACACACACAAGGACTGGCCACCTACATCCTTTTAGATCTTGAAAAAATCTGGCCTAAAACTCGAGCTGTGTGCAGTACTCTGGAGGGAGAGCAGCAATTGTGTGATTGAACCCTGGATTTGGTTTACCTGGGGGTTTGAGGCAGGGTCTAGGCTAGGGGAGGGTGCACTTGGTTGCAGAGTGTGCCTGGTGTGTGTTGCTGCTCAGCTGAGGAGACACTGCTCTGAAGCAGGGGGCAGTTTTCTGTGCTTGTTTTTAACAAATTCCTCTCCCTTTGGCCTGTCTCCAGCTGGTGCCAGCAGCCAGTGGCACTACCAGGGATCTATAGCCAAGGTAGGTGCCTCTGAGGATCTCCTGGTGACAGGCAGGCCCCACACACCTGGGAGCAGAGCTCAGCTCCTGCAGGGGCCAAGGATGAGCACCCAGCCTCCCCACACACATCTGTGGCATCCACAACACTGCAGTTTAGAAGTTTCCTTCCTTCCTTCCTTCCTTCCTTCCTTCCTTCCTTCCTTCCTTCCTTCCTTCCTTCCCTCCTTCCTTCCCTCCTTCCTTCCCTCCTTCCTTCCCTCCTTCCTTCCCTCCTTCCTTCCCTCCTTCCTTCCCTCCTTCCTTCCCTCCTTCCTTCCCTCCTTCCTTCCCTCCTTCCTTCCCT
>NW_009953512.1:271849-285488 GCF_000747805.2 Chaetura pelagica | reverse complement strand
TTCCCTTTCCCTTTCCCTTTCCCTTTCCCTTTCCCTTTCCCTTTCCCTTTCCCTTTCCCTTTCCCTTTCCCTTTCCCTTTCCCTTTCCCTTTCCCTTTCCCTTTCCCTTTCCCTTTCCCTTTCCCTTTCCCTTTCCCTTTCCCTTTCCCTTTCCCTTTCCCTTTCCCTTTCCCTTTCCCTTTCCCTTTTCTTCCTCTCTCTCTCTTTCTCTCTCTCTCTTTCTCTCTCTCTCTTTCTCTCTCTCCTGCCTGCAAACCAACCTGTCTCTCAGCCAAGCCCCCTCAGAGAGCAGGAGTGGCAGAGGCAGGAGGAAGGTGAATTTGGCATCAGACTTTCAAGACTGTTCATTTTAGGTGGGCACAGACATTGGGTAACGTTCACTGAGTCTGACATATCATTAAATTTCCTCTTTCTTCCCCTGAATCCAGACACTGCACAGATAAATTCAGGCAATGGCTGATAGGGAAAGTGTCTCATTTCAGAAAGTAAAGGGCAAGGACAGCCCCTTCCCCTGCCTTGGTACATTCAGATCTCTCAGTCTCCCCTAATTATTGCTGATTTAAATTGCACTGAGAGACACACCCTGTGCTCTAAAATACAACCCTGGGGAGGTGGAGTAGCAGCCCCTCTCTGACAAGCATCTGGAAGGTAGAAGGGGCTGTGTCAAATTCTGGGCCCTTGAGCTGTGCAGTCTGGAATGAATCTGTTCAAAAGGATCGTTCTCAGAACGGAAAATCGTGGGAAATTCAGGAAAAAAACACAACACTGCTTGGATCTAAAGTCTCATGAAGCTTAAGAGGTTTTCATCAGGGTGAATCTGAGTGCTGCAAGATCCTGGGAAAAGTTACCCACCTGGCAAGGCAGGCTGTTCCATGAAATGCAGTTTGGCATGGGGAGAACCATCATCTGTGAGGTCATGGAAGGGGCTCCTCAGCAGCATCTGTGGCAATTTAAAGGAGCAATGATTCCCAGCAGAGGCACAAGATTTGGTTTCACTGCTGCCAACTGCAAACTCGTGGAACCTACAGTCAGATATTCCCCCTCTACCTGTCCTCAGCATCTAGACACTCAGGAAGTCACAGTTTGCAGCAGACCTGCCTGCTCCAAACAGCTCTGGGGATTGTTCTCCACCTTTCCAAGGATCTCTGGGAAGACACTGTAAGGGCCATGCCCTTTGTGGGGTACCTTCCTGGGGAAGACAATGGCAGGAGAGGAGCTTCTAAAAGACTCCAGATGTGTTTCTGCTCCACTGAAATCCTCATTTATGCCCTTGAGGCAGTCACATAAGGTAGTCCTACAGGAGGACTTCTGCAGAGTGGCCCTGCTGAAGAGACAGAGCCTCAAGGGTGACCCCAACTCATCTGCACCCTGTCGTGGCAGGAATGAGAGGAAGGTCAGTCCTGTAAAGCAGGAACCATAGGAAGCAGTGAGCCAAGGAGGGGAGGGCAAGCCAGGGGATAGGAAAGCTGGAGAGGTTTTCTCAAGAGGAAGAAGAAAAGCTTCCTGGCTTCACTGATTTTGGTAGCAGCAGGGGAAAGGTGAATCCAAAATCAAAGTACCTCCACTTAGAAGCAAAGAGGGGAAAAAATATATTTACCTTTATATGAGAAAACACCCTGAAGAGGGACAGGGCCCCTCTCCTTGGGTGGGGTTCTTTGTCCCACACTGCCATGGCTTCAAGAAGGTGCAGCAAATTTCTTCCCTCTAGTAACTGTTTTCCTGTGATTAACAGGAGAGGTACAACAGGTTGGAGGAGCCATAATCCTCTTTCCACTAGATACAAACAAAAGCCCAGGTAAACACATCATCTCAAGGGCTTTATAGTCCTCCATGTCCTTATGGCCACTTGTCCCATCACAAATGGCAGCAGCCAAGCTGCTGCAGAGCTGCTTGTGAAAAGCTTGGGTGCCATCAGGAATATATACTGAAAGAATGTGACCTTTTTTCAGGGTTTGTTTTCCAGAAAAAAAGACAGCTCTGAGGACATAAGATCTGAGTTGAAGACAGAAGCACCAAGATGGAGAAGAGCAACCCTTAGAATAATGTTTGTTTAGGAAAGAATAGGTGTAAATCAGCCATTAGTTATTGTAGGCAGAGAATTACCAACCAGTTTCCAGCCACTGAGACAAGAAGGCTCTGAAGTGATGTTTTAAGTAGCAGAGAAGAGCCAAAACACTCCCCAAGTGGTAACACAGCTGGACTGGTTCCCTGACATGGAACCAGCATCCCTCCAACACAGGGACCTCCACCCAGTGACCCCAGAGGGTTTTCAGCTTTGATTTATAAGAATGAGGCCATGTATGAAGTTGAGACAGATCAATTCTTTGGCTCAGGCTCATTGTTTTAACCCCAGCTGTGTCTGGAAGTGGAGTGGCAGGGGCCAGACAGAGATATTGAGCACAGCTGTCCTGGAATGCTTGTCCCAAGTGCTGGCTGCCAAACAGCTTCTCAGCCACCCTATTTCCAAGCACATGCACATCCTCTGGCAGGTATCATAGAATCACAGGCTGGTTTGGGTTGGAAGGGACCTCAAAGATCATCCAGTCCCACCCCCTGCATGGGCAGGGACACCTCCCAGCAGCCCAGGCTGCTCCCAGCCCCATCCAACCTGCCCTTCAACACTGCCAGGGATGGGGCAGCCACAGCTTCCCTGGGCAACCTGGGCCAGGGTCTCACCATCCTCACAGCCCAGAATTTCTTCCTAATGTCTCACCTAAGTCTCCCCTCTTCCAGTTTCAATCTATTATGCCTTGTCCTCTCACTAGAAACCCTTGTAAGAAGCTCCTCCCCAGCTTTCCTGGAGCCCCTTTACATACTGGAAGGCAGCTCCAAGGTCTCTCCAGAGCCTTCTCTTCTCCAGGCTGAGCTTTGAGGCCTGACCAGAAATACAATGTTCTTGAAGTGCATTGATTCCTATGATCTGATCCTGCATAGAAAGCTTTTTATGAGAATTCTGGAAAGAAAAGGGGCCCAGAAGCTGAGAATACAGACTCTCTCCTTGACCACGTTCTTCCCAAGAAGAACTCACTCAGTCTGTGAGTGGCACAGGCAGCAGGTGACCAGTCACAGCTCTTGTACCTTCATCTTTACACTACAGAGCAGTGGGAAATTTGCAGTAAATATTTCAGCTGAGGAAAAAAAAAAGAGATTAAATTCTTCACAGTTCTTCTCATTTACCTGTTAAGACATTGATTTTCAAATGTTCCCTGTCTGGTACTCACCTCTAGCTTGAAGGTGGCTACGTCCTTCAAATAACTGTTTGTATTTTCTTTGGAGGAATCTAAGAAGAATCCGTGGTGTTTCACATGTATCTCATTAAAACTGGGATAAAATATTACATGGGCAAAGAAACAGTGCTTTCTCAATCTCATTACTATCCTGGAACATTAAAAGGAACATTGTGCTACACACAAGAGATCCCAACATTTCACAAGTAAACCCACCAAACTTTACAATCACTGGTCACCTACACAGACTAATATTGGGCCTTCAGACCAGGGCTGTGCTCTCTTATCTTCAGAGACAGCAGGTGGCAGGTTGCTGTTCAGTTTAGCTCTCAGGAATTAAACTCAAACTGACCCAAAACTTGAGAAAAGGGTTCCCTCCACACGTGAAGCATCACCAGAGAGTGGAACTGGTTGCAACAGGGAAGAATGTAGAGAGATTAAAAAAAAATAAAAATGAATCAGTTAGATGCTGGGGAAGAGTTAAAGGAAGGGCAAGACTGGATGAAGATGCTAAAGCCTCAGGGTTTTTTGTTGCCTGTTTAGGGGAGTTCTGGGAAGGGTCTAAATCTCAGAAATCTACATCAATATTATTTACTTATTAACTTACAGATTAAGCTGCACTGGCCCTGTTGGGAGATTTTCTGCATCAGTATTTGCAGCATTTGCTTTGGATCCCCAGGGCAGACAGGACAGGCAGCAGAGCCTGGGACCAGCCTGCAGCCACCATCCCCCTACCTGGGAAAACCCAGGGATCATCATCTCCAAGGAGCATGTGATGAAGATGGGGTTGGGCTCCCAGGCCCCAGGACTTGCATATCCCTGGAAATGTTATTAGCTTTGGCTCATTGGCTTCACATTCATGACTTTCCAAGTCCTCCTGCCCACCTCTTCCTCCAGGGACTGCCCCACCCTGGCAATGGCTTTTACTGCTGCCTGGCCCAGCAAGGGACAGAGTAAGTGAGAATCCAAGAGGGAGGAAGCACTGGAGCCGAAGACATCTCCCTCAACTGGAGCAGACACTGCTGACTCAAGGAGCTGTGAGCACACACTGAGAGCAGCCAAGGCTGGACACACTCACAGCCCTTCCTGGCCCAGCCCAAGATGTTGAATGCCCAAGAAAAGGGAGGGGGGGGAAAGGGAAGCTGTGTGTGTAAAATAGCTCACTCCTCAGTGTGAACAAATATAGTTTGAGTGTGACATGGCATGTGGTGCTGCCAGGAAGCCAGTTCATCCTCCCATCTCTGTAGTATCTTCTGGATTCTATCACTGGAACTAGATGATCTTTCAGGTCCCTACCAGTCCCAACCATCCTATGATTCTATGATCTCTGCCCCAGTATATGCAACAGGCTGGTCAGCAGCTCCTCCTGAAAACTGCAGATGCTTGAGAAACAGCCAGTTCTGAGATGGGGAACAGCACTGAAGAAGCCATCTCAGAAAGCACAAACCCTTCAACCCCATAAGGAAGGAGGGGGACCCAGTGAGACCAAGCTCTCCCTCCTGTGTGCCACATGTTGAAGAAATGCTTGCTATTCATTCTGTGATATTCATCTCACCTGACTTCCAACTTCCATCTTAGCAATTCAACCTAAACTTACAGCTTGGGCTCCCTCTGTCAGGACAGAGCTCCATTCCTCTCATCATCTCTGTGGCTCTGCACTGGGGTCTTCCCAGTAGTTTCTTATTCTTTATGAACTGGGGAGCCCAGCATTGGATGCAGATCTCCAGATGCAGCCTCACCAGGATAGGGGGAGAGGAGAACCTCTCTTGACCTACTGCCTACACTCTTCTTAATGCATCCCAGAATGGCATTGGCCTTGCTGGCCATAAGGGCACATTGTTGGCTCCTGGTCAGCCTGTTGGCCACCCCTCCAGATCTAGAATGAAGAGAGCAGAGTCCTCACCTGTGAGCACAATATTTAGGTTACTCTGGAATGGATTAAGACAATCTTCCTCCATTTGGTACAAGTTCATCAAGGAGCAACATGGCTTTGTTGTATTTCAGTATTTCAGTAGCAGGATCCTTTGCTCCAAAACATCCCTGGTTTTGATTTTGTGGGGGAAATGATCAACTGATATTTACAAAACCAAACCAAGCCCATTTCTCCCCTTCTGTTCTCTGCAGGCCCAGTGGTTCTGCTAAAATAGCCATCCTCACAATTCCCCACTCTGCTGCTTTTGATCTCAGCTGGAGCCAGGAAACACCAAAGCAGCCACAGAAGGGGATGGGGGAGGGAGGAAAGGGGAAGGCTGAGCAAGAAAAGTGAATTGAACTTTTCTGAACCACAGAAAATGTTCAGGGGATGATCTCATTTTATGGGTCTATAATCCATGTGCCAGTCCCTCAATCATCTTTAAGGGCTGAAACACATCAACGATTTTGCTTGGAATTTGGCAAAGAAGGGGAGAGATCATGAAGCAGTGGGAGGAAGGTACCTTTCATGCAGTCAGGGTTGTAGAAACTTCAGTGATCAAAGCACCATCCAAGAGCCACTCCATCAATGGTCTGCTGATACTTCTGTCATTGCCAGTGGTCTCCAGAAAAGATACTTCCTTCTTACTAAAACAACATGTGTTTATTTTAAACATGGGTTTTCTGTGGATCAAATGTGTTTTAAAATCCTCCAGCTCCTCCCTCCATGAGCTGCTTTCTAGGTGTCCCATGTTCAGCATGTCTTTTAACTCTGGATCTGATATCATACCCTGGCTTACCCAGAGTTGAGGCACTTCAGAACCAAGGTTTCAGCTCACACTCATTTTCTTAGAATCCCAGACTGGTTTGGCTTGCAACGGACCTTAAAGCTCATCCAGTTCCACCCCCCCTGCATGGGCAGGGACACCTCCCACCAGCCCAGGCTGCTCCAAGCCCCATCCAACCTGCCCTTCAACACTGCCAGGGATGGGGCAGCCACAGCTTCCCTGGGCAACCTGGGCCAGGCTCTCAACTTCCTCATGGCAAAGAATTTTTTCCTAACGTCTCACCTAAAATCTCCCCTCTTCCAGTTTGAAACCACTCCCTCTTGCCCCATTAATCCCTGTTCTTGTCCCAAGTCCCTCCCCAGATTTTCTGGAGCCCCTTCAGGCACTGGAAGGTGCTCTAAGGTCTCACCCAGAGCCTCCTCTTCTCCATGCTGGACACCCCAACTCTCTCAGCTTGAAATTCTCCACATCTGCTGGGCAGGCACCTTTTGTCTCAGAAGCCTCCAGAGCAGGATGGACTCTCTGTAGGATCACACACCACTGCTGATGCCACAGCAAACAGAGAGAACCAGAGGGCAGGCACTAAAGATGCCATGACTGCAATTGCATGGGAGTGTGATACATCAAGAGCTGACCTGGGCAAAAATTCCACTAACCAGCCCAAATTCAGCTCATCCTTCAGGAGCCATAAACCTTGACCAATTCCATCAACTTCCCACCTAGACCACTCCAGATTATTCTCAGTTATTCTTGCCAGCTTCACTGGGTGCTGAATGAACACATCCCACGTATCACACCACAAAGTGTCTTCTTCAGCTTAGCATGATGCCAAAACAACCCTCCTCAGGGGAACCCCAGCTGTGCATCTTTTCACTGACTCTTTACTGCCAGATTTCTGAGCCTCATTTCCTCCTTTGCCACTGAGAAAGCAAAAAGAGAAAAAAAGGGTGACCAAAAAATGGACCTCTAACCCAGAAGCAGCAGCAAGAATAATGGAAGTGCTCATCATTGATTTTTCATAGTTGTTACTCAAAGGCCAGGATTACAAGTTCACAGGGAGGCCACTGGCAGTAACCCCAGTCTGCAGTTAATGTCTTCCATCCAGGAACTCCCTTGCAAAAGCCATCCAGCTCCTAAGAATCTCAGTGATAAGTTGAAGCTACCCCAGCAGATAATGGAAACAATATGTTCAAAATACAATGCACCTGCCTGAGCACACTAAGGCACTAGGAAAATAAAAGGGATGCAAAAGGTATGGGTGTGTAACCACTTATTGCATAGATCCTGGTGCCCCATGAAGTTACCTCTCTGACCTGGGCATCATTGGCCTTTCAGGAATGAAGTAGGATCCTTTCCATTGTGTTTGCTTCCCCACCAAGAGCAGAGAGATGCTCTCATCTGGGCTGTGGGAGGAGCTGAGGTGGCAGCTGTTGTGGGGTTTTTTTTCCCCTCCAGTGGATGGTGCTGAAATCAAAGGTGAGTTTTTCAGTCCCACTCATCACCCAAAAACGTGGCTGCTCTGCATCAGTTATCTCAGACATCTGCACCTGGGAAAGGGGGGAAAATAAAAGGGCAAAAATATAAAGACTTTCCTATGAGCTGCTTTGGAAAACAGCAGAAAAAAGGGATTTCCACCAACTGTTCTACAGCAGCTCCATTGTTTAAAACCAGTAAATAAATCCAGACCAAACACACCTTCTGAATCTTCCCTTCCATCTCCCAGGTAACATGGATTCCTACCCCAGATCTTGCCCATTTTTGTATTGAAGCTGCAGCCAATGTGGCTTCCACGTACACACAACCACCCAGCCCTGTCCCACCAAGGACAATTCCCAGCCAGATTTCACTGCTGGCCTAAATGATCATCTTCATCTCATCATGATAACCTCATTAGACCACGTTAAACAGCACAATCACCCTCCCCCCTGTTGACATCTTCACCATTGTTAAACTGTTATCGTGTCTCAGATTTAGCCAGGACCTTCTTCCCAGCTACATTAATCACAGGCCCCAGAACAGATGATCAAGTGCAAGATGTTGTGCTTTAAATCTTTCTTCTCCTTAAAAGAGTCTCACCAGCTCTTCGGTTAGTGCTGCTTCTCTTCATTCTCTCCAGCCTCTCCATGTGTTTCTGTGCACATGTTGTGCAGAAGTTATCACTGCAAGTCAGTTTTGCTGAAGTGTTCACCCTGGTTTAGGTCGAGGCAGCTTAAAGGTGGGAACAAGGCCCCTTCAAGGCACACAGGAAAGCTGGGGAGGAACTTTTGACAAGGGTTTGTATTGAGAGGACAAGGTGGAATGGATTAAAACTGGAAGAGGGGAGATTTAGGTGAGACATGAGGAGGAAATTCTGGGCTGTGAGGGTGGGGAGAGCCTGGCCCAGGTTGCCCAGGGAAGCTGTGGCTGCCCCATCCCTGGCAGTGTTGAAGGGCAGGTTGGATGGGGCTTGGAGCAGCCTGGAATGGTGGGAGGTGTCCCTGCCCATGCAGGGGGGTTGGATCTGGATGATCTTGAAGGTCCCTTCCAACCCAAACCAGTCTGGGATTCCCCAAATGAGAGCCCAGCTCTTTTCACCCACCTTGGCTGGACCAAAGAAAGAAGGTGAGGCATGTGTCCCTTAGTCATTCAACAAACCAGCAGTCAGGTGGGAGACAACAAGTCCAAAAGTGTGATCCATCTGCTTAACTTCCCACTCCCTCCTTAACTCAGTTGTGGTTTTCATGGCTTTGGAGCAAGAGCCCCTGGATACAGGGGAGACAGGCTGAAGGGACAGGCTCTGGGGTGGGACTAATGTGTATTCAGTGATAAGAGACCAAAGGAAGTCATCCTGTTCCCATACCACAGTGGGATTTGGAGGAGCTGATGGGAATATGTGCGTGCTGATGGATGGATGTGCTGGTCTATAGGGGTGCCCAACCAGCTACAGCCTCAGAGGGGTCTCTGGAGAAACAGGTCTGACCTCTGCCCAGCCAGAAACACTCACCCACCTTGCCCTGCCAGGCACTGCAGACAACACAATTTCACTTTGCTATCTCAAAGCACCATCATCTCAGGTTGGCTCAACATTCTGGGGTCTTCTCAGGCTATTTTGCCTCTTTTTAATTATTTCTTTAAATTTTTATTTTTAAATAATCTTAGGAAGCCACTCGCCCGTGGAAAAGAAAAAGGCCTTTAACTTTCTCATTTTCTTTTTCCCTCCTATCTCCCATTTCCACCTGAAACAATTCTGCTGGGTTCCAAACCAGCATTTTTCTGGGGAGATTTAACTCTCAGCAGAGCGATTGCCCAGCTCTGTTCTTCTGAAGCTGTGGTTTCAGGCAACCTTGAAAACATTTAAATATGTAATTATAATAATTTACAATTCCCTCAACTACCCCCTAGACAGCAATTGCTAAACAATAGCCTTTTCCCTTTCTCCTGCTATTCCCTGGCCCCTCTGTGAGAGCAGGAGAGAACAGCACTCTGCATAGCATAAATCATAATATTTAACAGACTTCTGGACCACAGCTCTTGTCAAACCTGCAGAAATCCATCACGTTAATTACATGTAACATCAACTGTTGCCTATTAGATAACATTTCATGTGTGTACACACTGGTTTTTATGGAACCACAAGGAAGACCAAAAGCCAACAGCACTAACATTCAACTTTTGCCCGAGGAGCACTTTTGCAGGCGTGTCATTCTGACTGAAAACAAGCACCACCACCAGTTGAGTGAGCTCTTCCTCTCCCCTAAGAAGCACTCACACCATACCCACATGCTTCTGCTGGGACCTCCAAAGGGAATCTGCTCTTGATCTGACCTTGCTCAACGTTTTTCTCACTGATGTAAGAGAAAAGATGAAATAATTGAGGCTAAATATGAGACAAAACGGAGTGAAAAAAAGATACTCTGGTGTTTTCTATTTAAAGTACACAAAAGAATGTTTGCTGCCACTTCATACCCAGTCTTTGTGGCTGGGGCAGCAGGTCCCATTTCCTTCTCACCAGTGTGCTCACTGCTCTGAGTCACCCTCCTGACACAGCCAACGAGTTTATGAAATGACTGCTAATTGGGCTAGAAGGCACCTCGAGAAGCTCAGGGCTGCCACAAAGCAGAAACTTGCCAAACCCATGTGAATTCCTCCATGTTCAGAGCCCAGAGGGCTCAGCTGGGCTTTCTCCAGGAGCTTCTGGCAGCCAGGGTGTAGAACCTTGGTCACATCAAGCCCCAGTTGTCTGCCCTGACCATGGGTTGGCTTCCTCCTCATTTACAGGGCTGCAATTCCAGGAACAAGGAAAGTAGGTCACATTCAGTGAGTGCATTCCCAGAGAGTCTCAAATCCCAAGATACACTTGATGAGACCCCAAGTCAGGCCTTGGGTGTGCACAGAGGCAGTGAAAAAGGAGATGGCACCTCCTTTTTGCATGGCTTTTTTTTGCAAGCCCAGACTGGAGAGACCATCACGTCCTGTTGTCCACATTTGAGAAAGGACATCAAGGGGGAAAAAGAAAGGGGAGGGGGAAAAAAAGAAAAAGAAAGAAAGAAAAAAAAGGGAAAATTGGAAACAGTTCAGGAAAGAGCTATAAGTACAGTTTGAGGTCTGGGAAACCTGCCATATGGATCTCCAGCTAATAGCTTATCCAGGAGGAGGTTAAGAGGTGAGTTGATCACAGCCCACAAGTACCTGCATAGGGAAGAGATTTTTGATAGCAGACAGCTCTTTAATCAGCCAGCTGATGACTACATAATGAAATCCAAGAGCCAGAAGCCAAAAGGAGGCAAATTCAGGCCTGAAATGGAAGTTTTCTGACAATGTGGGGAATTAGCTGTCAAAACAGTCTACCTCGAGACACCCCAGGCTTTGGGTTGCTTGGGGCTTTAAATCAAACCAGTTATCTTCCAAAACTCTGGGTGGGATTCACATCACCCCTTCTTTTTTTTTCCCTCTGTGACTAGTAAGGAGGAGCCCAGGCATTTGGTTTAATGACCACCAGAGATGGGAAATTTCAGAGGACAGTTTGGGCCCAGCTTTTTCCCTTCTTTTAAGAGGTGACTGTCAGTGCTTTCCCCTCCTACAGGCTGTACTAGCACAAGGAAATACCAGTAGGTCCTTCCACCTCTTGGAAGACAATGCTCAGGTCATGGCACACCTAGAATTTCTTCCTGAAAGCTGCTCATCTGTGCATCCTACCTCCAATGTGAGGGCCTTAACCCTGATGGACCAACAGATCACACTGATCAGTTGCCCAGGTTGGAAGCTGCTGCTCCACTGAGCTTCCAGACTTGCTGTCACTGGGTTTCAGTGAGACAACTTGGAAGGTCTTCCAGTGACAGAACAAGGGGCAGTGGTCACAAACTGGTACACAAAAGGTTTAACCTGAATGTGAGAAAATCCTTCTTTACTTTGAGGGTTCACAGAGCCCTGGAACCAGCTGCCCAAGGAGGTTGTGGAGTCTCCAACCCTGGAGATGTTCAAAACTCAACTGGACGTGTTCCTGTGGGATCTGCTCTAGGGGACCTTGCTCTTGTAGGGGGGTTGGACTTGATGATCTCCAGAGGTGCCTTCCAACCCCACCATTCTGTGATTCTGTGTGATTCTACAAAGAACAAGAAAGGGCCATTCATTCCCCAGCCCTCCTGACGTGGATGTAAGCACAGGAGCCCACCTGCCCTGCTCCAGCACAGAGGCAACCTGAGAGAAACCTAAATGGCTGCTGCTAGTTCTGGGAATTTCCACATGGATCACAGTCCAAACTGCATTTACAGGAAAGCTTAAGCAGTGGTGGCTTCCAGCTCCCCCAGGGCTTGCAAACGTGCTCCAAGAAGGCATCAGGGGAAGGCAGGAGTCTCAGCACTTGGGATCATTTCCAAGAAAGGAAAGACTGGGTGTAATGAGCAGCTTGAGGAAGAGCACGAGCATCAAAGCAGGTTCATCTGCCAGAGCTGATGGCCTGAAGGATCTCCTCCTTTAATTACTGTTTGAGACACACTCCAACATGCCAGGGTGAGGGCTGTGCCAGCAGGCAGGCCAAGGAGGGTTGGTAAATGGTGCAGAGAGAAGAAAACTGCCCCTTCCTGCCCTGCTGCTGGCCTTGCAAGCTGCCCCAGAGCAGGGCAACCTGGGCCGGCAGCTTCTGGGCTGGTTACAAACCAAACTGCAGAGAGAGGCCATCAACTCCACTCCCTTTCATCTCCCTCACCCCAAATAAATCTTGGCCACTCACGTTTGGTAGCCAGTGAGCTATTAGGAGAGAGCAGACTTTCCAGGACATGTTTCTGAAGTGCAACAGCAGACAGAGCAATTGTTGCTTGGGGACTCTGTGGAGTTTTTACAGTTTCCATAGAAAGCTCAGGCTGGGAGGGGCTGTGGGCCTTTTATTTCTTTTTTTAAGGAAAAAAAAACTTCTCTTTTTAGCTGATTTCCAGCCTGGTGTCTGTTCAGACCTGCCTCCAACATCTCTCCCCTTCCTCCTTTTTATTGTGCAATAACTTTCAGGCCACTGAAGCTCCCTGCTTGCTCAAATCCCCCTCACTTCCAGACATTGCATCCCAACGACTTGATCTGGCAACACTTCCCAGCTCCAGAGCAGGCACGTGTGCACTGGCCTCCTCTCTCCTGGGCACTCACACCTCTCCCCACTGGCTTCTTTACACTCCAGCATTTGTAGGGACAGCAGGGGATAGGAAGGAGCTACCACATCCTGCAGCCAGCCCAGGTCAAGGTGGCTGGAGAGCCCCTGCAGCTCAAACCCACCACCTATTTTCCATAGAGGGTTTGGAGAAACACCAGAAGGTGGAAGGGAACGAGGAGATCATGCAAAGTTAAAGCAGCCTATGTAAGCAACAGCTCCCATGGCCTTTAGGAGAGCAAAACAGGCTGGTTTGGAGGTCCTGGGGGTCCTAAACACCATCTTGCAAGATGGCCAAGTGATTCAGCTTCTGGTGACTTCTGTTGTTCAGCCTGGAGAAGAGAAGGCTCCAGGGAGACCTTATTGTGGCCTTTCAATACTTAAAAGGGCCTGTAAGAGAAATGAGGACAAAATTTTAACAGGGCCTGTAGTGATAGGACAAGGGATGATGGTTTCAAACTAAAGGAGAGTAGATATAAGGAAGAATTTGTGGGGTTTTTTAACCACGAGTGGTGAAACCCTGGCCCAGAGAGCTCAGAGAGGTGGTAGATGCCCCATTCCTGGAAACATTCAAGGTCAGGTTGAATGAGGTTCTGAGCACCTGGTGTCCCTGCTCTCTGCAGTGGGGCTGCACTACATGTGCTTTAAAGGTCCCTTCCAGCCCAGCCATGCTGTGATCCTATGATTCCTCACAGCCACGTCCATCAGAAATAGAACCTGGTTTTCCTGCTGCACGTTCATCCCATAAAGCAGAAGAGGAGGGATTAATTCATTCCTCAAGCTCATGCAAAACCCAAACATTCCCAGACTGTGGAAATTCTTTCCAATTTGACTCTGAGTTAAGGGGCTGGACCACAACCCAGTTACAACATTAAGAACCTACCAAAGAGGTTCTCCTCTCAGAGCAAAGCCCAGCTCAAGGCAGTGTCTCACATGAGCTTTTTGGGTGCTGGATCAGACTCTGTCTTCTGTCATGCAGGAGGAATTGCTGCCTCACTGCAGAGCAAGAACACGTTGGCAAGAACACCCTTTGGTTTTGTCCTGCTCCTGCTGGCATGGGGCAGCACCAGCCAGTGCTGGTGGCTTCTCCACGGCTACAC
>NW_009953512.1:267866-271644 GCF_000747805.2 Chaetura pelagica | reverse complement strand
CACTCCAGCATTTGTAGGGACAGCAGGGGATAGGAAGGAGCTACCACATCCTGCAGCCAGCCCAGGTCAAGGTGGCTGGAGAGCCCCTGCAGCTCAAACCCACCACCTATTTTCCATAGAGGGTTTGGAGAAACACCAGAAGGTGGAAGGGAACGAGGAGATCATGCAAAGTTAAAGCAGCCTATGTAAGCAACAGCTCCCATGGCCTTTAGGAGAGCAAAACAGGCTGGTTTGGAGGTCCTGGGGGTCCTAAACACCATCTTGCAAGATGGCCAAGTGATTCAGCTTCTGGTGACTTCTGTTGTTCAGCCTGGAGAAGAGAAGGCTCCAGGGAGACCTTATTGTGGCCTTTCAATACTTAAAAGGGCCTGTAAGAGAAATGAGGACAAAATTTTAACAGGGCCTGTAGTGATAGGACAAGGGATGATGGTTTCAAACTAAAGGAGAGTAGATATAAGGAAGAATTTGTGGGGTTTTTTAACCACGAGTGGTGAAACCCTGGCCCAGAGAGCTCAGAGAGGTGGTAGATGCCCCATTCCTGGAAACATTCAAGGTCAGGTTGAATGAGGTTCTGAGCACCTGGTGTCCCTGCTCTCTGCAGTGGGGCTGCACTACATGTGCTTTAAAGGTCCCTTCCAGACCAGCCATGCTGTGATCCTATGATTCCTCACAGCCACGTCCATCAGAAATAGAACCTGGTTTTCCTGCTGCACGTTCATCCCATAAAGCAGAAGAGGAGGGATTAATTCATTCCTCAAGCTCATGCAAAACCCAAACATTCCCAGACTGTGGAAATTCTTTCCAATTTGACTCTGAGTTAAGGGGCTGGACCACAACCCAGTTACAACATTAAGAACCTACCAAAGAGGTTCTCCTCTCAGAGCAAAGCCCAGCTCAAGGCAGTGTCTCACATGAGCTTTTTGGGTGCTGGATCAGACTCTGTCTTCTGTCATGCAGGAGGAATTGCTGCCTCACTGCAGAGCAAGAACACGTTGGCAAGAACACCCTTTGGTTTTGTCCTGCTCCTGCTGGCATGGGGCAGCACCAGCCAGTGCTGGTGGCTTCTCCAGGTCTCCAGTTTCCCCATTCCCAAACGGATCTGAGCCACTGGAAAAGAGATTTGCTTCGGGTCAGACCAAACCAGAAGTATTTTAAAATCTTCAGCAAACCAAAGAGCCATAAAAGTGTCACTGGAGGGTCGAACACAGCCCATCACCGGCTCAAAATGAAATGTCTTCTTTCCTCCCTGAGCTTATTAAAAGCTTTTATTAAAAATAAAAAATGAACATAAATTTTGAACGGGAACTTCAAACTCCAAGTTGAATATTTTTTTTTTTTGTTAAAAAGACTGAAATGAGCCATTTTCATTCCCACACACACATTGTTATTTCAAGATTGGATGTTTCCATCAGAACAATTTGTCCAACATCAACAGGAATTCCAGAAATGCCTCCTTTGAACCCGCTGTGCATTTTTCAGTGAAAAACAAAATTGTGGTTGAGGAGACCTGCTCAGGCCCAGCTGGGAGGCAGCTCCTGGTGAGGTTGTTCAGAGTTGCTGCCACAGCAGAGGGTGCCACACAAGTCCCTGTCAAGCAGGCAGCCAAAATGAACCTGTCAGTGATCGTGGGGCTGGGCTGACACATCACTTGGCTGCCTAAAGCAAACCTGGAATTGTCCTCAGGACTCATTTTGCAAGGTTGTGGGTGGCACAACCTCCCCCTTAGAA
Source organism: Chaetura pelagica (assembly GCF_000747805.2). Lineage (NCBI taxonomy): Eukaryota > Metazoa > Chordata > Aves > Apodiformes > Apodidae > Chaetura > Chaetura pelagica. Next base: position 269,916 of record NW_009953512.1, on the reverse strand, counting down.
AAAGGGGCCTGTGAGCATCTGGTGCTGCTACAACCTCTGGCAGGCACAGCTAAGTGTGAGGTTCATGCCCTGTGCTACCTATCACAAGGTATTTGCCATCATCCCTGATTGGACAGACCCATCCTGCCACACTGAAGGCAGCTGAGCACAAACCCAGGTACATATTTTACATGTGACTCTGGAGCTTTCAAAACAAAAGCCAGAGGGTCACCCACACATCTGGATATCGAGGGGCTGGAGATCAAGGTGGGAACTCTGGAGTCTTTCTCCTCCTGATCAGGAGCAAGGCCTGAGCACAGCTGTCCCAGGTGCTGGCTGGAAATTCTCCAGCACCACTGGTTACTCCACAGTGTCCAGGTATTATCCCTCCAAAGGGATTCCCCAAGAGCCAGGTGAACCCTTTCCATTCCAGATCTGAGCAAAGTGAGGATTCTCACAAAAGCAAATGAAAACTGAGGTTGTTTAGACCAGCTTATTGTTTTCTGACAAGGGTAAACCCAGTCTTTAGGAAAATGAAAACATCTCAGGTGTTTCTCACATCAGACACAGGCTGCAGCCTAGATCTACCAGATTCCCACCCTTTCATCAGGAAAAAAAGACCAGAAGTGTGTCAGAAGGTTAAATTTAAAAAAAAAAATAAATTCAAAATATCATTCTTTATGGAAGGAAAGAAAAGGGAAATGTTCTCCCACCGTTGGAGAAAAGTGTCACTGGAAATTTATTTCCAACCACCAGGTCACTATTTAGGTGTCTTGTCATTCAGCCCTTCCCATGGGGCACAGAGCTTAGGAACAAGAGACATGTTGGCACCTAAACAACCTCCTTGGTTGGAGCCTGGGGCTTGGAACAACTTGGCCTGGTGGGAGGTGTCCCTGCCCATGGCAGAGGCTGCAACTGGATGGTCTTTAAGGTCCCTTCCAACCCAAACCAGTCTGGGATTCCATGATTCTATGAAGTACTGCCACACAGGGAAAACTCAGCTCCAGCCACACTGATTGCCCTGAATCCATGTCATTGCATTGGCACAGGAACAGGAGGAATTGACCCAGTCCTCCCCAAAAATACTTGGGTGCAAATCAGAGTAAATGGGACTCGTGCTGCAGAGTCAGGCAGGGACATTTTAACTTCTCCCCTCCTGCCTAGGGGACAGACTAAGTCTCTCTGACAAAGCCAAGCCTGGAGCAAGATGCTAAATCTAAGAAAGACTCTGGGTTTTTTCTCTCTAAGCAGCAGGATATTGTGAAATCCAGGCAGGGGCCACTGCTCAAATGAAATGCCAGGAGCACAAAGGGCAGTGCCTGCAGCAGAAAGCCCAAGTTCTCCCTGCATTCTCTTACACTATCTGTACACACACTTTTTAGAGTTTTTCAACTGCTCTGATTCTCTGCCAGCTGCTGTAAATTTCACCTGGAGAAGGGGATCAAGTCCAGGCCTCATTAGGTTTTTATATTCTTTCTGATTGCTTTTGCAGGCCTCCAAGCCTGTCTCCAAGGGACCCCAGGGTTCAAAGATCAAATAAATTGTCTGGCAGATTTATCAGGTCTCATGGTAGGTAGCCATGTAGTAAACTTCCTTTGCTTTTCTCCCCCTCCCCCTCAATCCCACAGCAGAAAATGAAAGGGACACGAAAGAGAAGATGGTGTCACATCACCTACTTTGTCACCTCCCTGGTTTTTTGGATGCTGAGAGCCTGGTGCCTTCCCTATCAGGTCTCATGGTAGGTAGCCATGTAGTAAACTTCCTTTGCTTTTCTCCCCCTCCCCCTCAATCCCACAGCAGAAAATGAAAGGGACACGAAAGAGAAGATGGTGTCACATCACCTACTTTGTCACCTCCCTGGTTTTTTGGATGCTGAGAGCCTGGTGCCTTCTGAGCAGCCTTCCCTGGCAGGAAGCAGGGGAAGCACAGGAGGAGAGCAGGCAGCAGAGCCAAACAAGCCAGGAATAAGGCTGTTAGACTGAGCAGCAGAAAAACAAATATATATATATATATATATATATATATATATGACAAAATAAGGCCTTTGCAACATCACCACACTGCCTTTCAT
>NW_009953512.1:249346-258401 GCF_000747805.2 Chaetura pelagica | reverse complement strand
CGGGCAGGAAGCGGGGGAAGCACAGGAGGAGAGCAGGCAGCAGAGCCAAACAAGCCAGGAATAAGGCTGTTAGACTGAGCAGCAGAAAAACAAATATATATATATATATATTTATATATATATATGACAAAATAAGGCCTTTGCAACATCCCCACACTGCCTTTCATGGGGCTCTCCTCTGGGTATGCACCCTGGGCTGTTTCTGCAGAGGCTGTTGCAAGCAAGGTGTGAAGCAGCCCTGCCAGATGCCTGCAGGCAGCTCTGATCCCAGCAGATCATTAGCTCCAGGAACTGCTCCTGCCCTGTGACACCGTTCCCAGCCCAGTGCTGGAGAGCAGCTGGAGCCAGGGGGAGCAGGAAAAACGTCCCCACATCTGCCTCCCAAAGACCATGTGTACACAGGGCTTGGGCTCTGCCCCAAAACTGTCCCTCCCTGCTGCACCTCTGTGGCTCCAGAGGAGCAAGAAGTTTGCTTTGTTCCTCATTTGCAGGGATTAACTGAAATCAAGAACAGACAAAGACTCTCCTGGGTTCTCTTTGAAGAAGTGTCAAGTTATTCACCCTAAAATGTGAGCCTGCAGCCCAGTCATTCCCAGCCCTGGGGGGAGGTGTGGACCACAGGTCCTTGTTAGGAGGAACTGGCCTGAGCTGGAAGGTCAACCTGAGAATCTGGGACACTGCAGGGCCCCCAGCACTTCCAGGCAGGGGTTTGCAAGAGCAAATGAGGAATCCAGGGGTTTGAGGAGCAGCAGAGGCACTTTCAGCTGTCATGGGTTGAGGGTACAGGAGAGGCAAAGCTTGGAGGAGGCAGCCGTGACATGAAACCAGTAAGGGGAGCTGGAAGGAGGAGGGAAGGGTTAAAGTTGAAAAGCAGGGGAGCCTGAGACATTACCTTTATATTGTAGCTTCTTTTTTTAACCCCCTGCATCAGCTAGATGGAACACAGGAATGTGGGAGCAGCAGTGTTCAGATGTGATCAGGTAGGTGACAAGACAGACAGGGTGTCAGGAACACAAACCCTTTCTCACCAGATCTAAAAGACACTCAAGGAAAAGGGGACATGGCTCTGAAGGCTGTCATGGAGAAGAGCCTCTCTACCACAGCAGTGCCACCTACACAGCTTCTTCCTTGGTTACCTCCAACAGATACTTGCCTGTCTTGCCATTAGAAAACCTCCATGAGATCTCTGGCTGCCAGGAAAGCAACATCACATCTGCACTTTCTCATCACTCTTCCTGCCTAACAGAATCATCACTTTGGTTGGAAAAGATCTTAAAGATCAAGGCCAACCATTAGCATCTTGCACCAGCCAGCATGGAGTCATCTTCAGAGACATCATCCTCAGCAAGGCTTCATCTCTGGTCTTCACCCTAAAGCAGCAATCCAGGGTGTGCATCAACTGTTGTCATCAGGCAGGGAAACATATCTCACTGCAGAATCACAGAATCATAAAGCTTGGAAGGGACCTTCAAGATCACCAAGCTCCACCCCCCCTGCCATGAGCAGGGAACCACTAGATCAGGCTGCACAAAACCTCATCCAATCTGGCCTTAAAAACCTCCAGGGATGGGGCATCAACAACCTCCCTGGGCAACCCATTCCAGCTCCTCAGCACCTTCAGAGCTCCCTGGAGCCTTCTCTTCTCCAGGCTGAACAGCCCAACTCTCCCAGCCTGTCTTCATAGCAGAGGAGCTCCAGGCCTCTGATCATCTTTGTTGCCCTCCTCTGGACCCTCCCCAACTGGTCTGTATCTTTCTTGTGCTGAGGGCACCAGAGCTGTACCCAGTGTTCCAGGTGGGGTCCCACCAGAGCAGAGGGGCAGAATCAAATAGAAGTATCTGAAGCTGAATGCAAGAGGGAAGCACATCCCTGGGCCTTGGCAGCTGCTCACAAGTATCTGAAGGGGCTCCAGGAAACTGGGGAGGGACTTTTTACAAGGGCTTCTAATGAGAGGACAAGGGATAATGGGTTAAAAATGGAAGAGGGGAGATTGATGTCAGACTTCAGGAAAAAATTCTTTAGAGGGTGGTGAGAGCCTGGCCCAGGTTGCCCAGGGAAGCTGTGGCTGCCCCATCCCTGGCAGTGTTGAAGGGCAGGTTGGATGGGGCTTGGAGCAGCCTGGGCTGCTGGGAGGGGTCCCTGCCCATGCAGGGGGGTTGGATCTAGATGATCTTGAAGGTCCCTTCCAACCCAAACCATTCTATGATTCTATGATCTCTGGGACATGACGTTTGATGAAGCAAAAGAGCAGCTCCAGTGTTTAACACAATGATAAAGGGTGTTGTGAAGGGAGATGAAAGCCCCTCAGAATAGAAACACAAACCTGAGCAGCTGCCAAGACCCAGGGATGTTCTTCCCTCTTGCATCCAACTTTGACCAGTACTGTACTGCCAGCAGAAACCTGTGGAAAGAAAATGCATCCAAGCCTTTTGTTCAGCTGCTGACAGAGGGGTCTGTGCCACAGGACTCCCAGGCCAGGCTGGTGCCTCATGATTGCTTAACAAGATGAGCCAGGAAGGAAAAGCTCTCACACAGTGGTTGAGCCAGGAGCAGAAACCATGTGAGGACAAACAGAAACACAGGAGTGGGAAAGACCAGCTGCTCACAATGTCTCCCAGGTGTCCCACACCCAGGAAGGGACAGTCAGAAGAAGACATTTCAATATCAGTTGAACATCCCAAATTTTGGCAGCACTGGGAATCCATTGCTAGTGAGTTCACTAACAGGTTCTCCTTTGTGTTTTCTTCCCCAAGGTAGAATGGACTCCAGGGGACCACCAGACCCCCACCATATTTACCTTCTGAGAAGGCAGCCCATGCAAATGGAAACTCCCAAAGCTACATCACTGCTGGCTCAAAGTCACTCCCTGGTCTGGGCTCCATCCCAAGCTCCCCTTGCACAGCAGAGCTGTTAGACTTGCACAGTGACTAGTAAAGACATCCTGGGAGGACATGGAATTTGGTGAACACCTTGGTCCCTAACAACCATATCCTAATGGCAACATCAAAAGACCTCAAAGGACCATTGCCCCCTCCTCAGCATTGTCTCCTGCTTAATGCTCTTGCCTCAAAGCCCAGTGCCACATCTCAGGGCCTGGCCTCCATCTGCTCAGCTACTGAAAAGCCTCCTGGAAAACCATCAGGGTCACCCCAAAAGTCTCCAGGCCATGGAGGCTGTGCCAGTCTTGGCCTCCACACTGCAGAAAGGAGAAGTCTATGGTCAGTCAGAGCCAGCTGGACTAAGTTTTGTCTTCTGCTCAGCTCTCAGATGGTAATGCTGAGCCCAGTTAATCAACTGTAGCATTCCACCCCAGAGCTGGCTGCTCTAAGGGGAAGAGGGAAATGATGTCTATATATAGGTCAGTAAGTGCTCTGGGAATGAAAGATGCTTTATAAAAAGTCCTCCTCAACATACAGCATCAGCTGTGCTTTTCAGGAGGGGCTTGGCTTGTGTGTTGTTGTTTTTTTTTCATCAAATGATTTTTCCATGCACCAGCTGATCTGGAGTTATCTAAATGAATTTCCACAGGCATAAAACTTAATCTGCTCTCCTTGCAGACTTCCATATATTTTTAATATGTCAAGCAGTGGAAATTTCTCAGCCCGAGTCAAGGGAGCTGTGAGGTTTACAGCTCTGGAAGATCAGAAATAGCTTATCCATCCAGCAGACCTGCACATAACAGCAATGCAGAGGGATGGGAAATGAAATGGGATGCTTAAGAACAAACAGGAGGCACAGAGCAGACAGGCACCTAGATGGGAGCTCCCTCATGGTGTCCATGCAAAATTAGCATCACATCAGGCAGAACAGTTTCCATTGATATTTGGTTTAGTCTATTCCCCTCCCCCCCTCCCCTGCTGGAGCAGGGACTTGGACTAAGATGTTAATCTGCTAGAACAAAATTTCAGGCCTGAAGTGGAGGCTTTGTTTTCCCAGAGAGCAGGCCAAGCTTTATCCTTCCCACTCAGGTTCTTACCTTGCTGGTCGCTCGTGGCACCACTTGTGTTCAACCCTGTGCAGGGGGCAGGGCAGCAGCCCCTGCCTGAACAGCCTCCAGAAAGGAGAGCTCAGGACAAGATTAAACCATGCACTGGGATCCCAAAAAAACCCTCCATGTTTCTTCCAGGGTCTTCTGCATCACCCACCATGGTCCAGACATGTCAGACTCTACATCAGGACTCTCCAAATGAAACCCTCCAAATGGCATTGTGGAATAAGGGCACAGAGGTGCTGAAGGACAAACCTTCCTGGGGGAAGTCACCACCTCATATGTCCATTACTGACTAAGATGAGGGTGAACACCACTGCCTAGGGAGATGCAGGTGAACAGGAAGGTCCCACAGACTCTCTGCCTGCTGCAGACAACATCATCAGGCACCCAGCAGAGTGGCTATCACCTCTTCCAGGACTATCTCCAAGCCCTAGCAGGATGTGTTGGTCTCCAAGCCCTAGCAGGATGTGTTGGTCTCCAAACAGGAGCAATTCAAGTCTGCAATGCCTACAAGATCCCATGGCAGAGTCCCCAAGACAGCAGAGCTCATTCTCTCCCACTTGGAGCAGCTCAAGTTTGGGTGCAGGAGAGATTCAGCAGACACCTCTTGTGCAAAGGAATCCAGCCTGGTGGAATGAAAAGAAACCCTCCCCATGCACCTGAGCCTCTCTTCTAGCAGGTCTGGTAGCCCTGCTCCCCAGGGACATCTCTCACTCCATCAGCACCCCACACAGTGCAGCAGTTACTCTGTGGTAGGACAGGTCACCCTGCATTCAGGAGGTGTCACAGAGACCAGTTGCCCATTAAATTAATGGTGAGAACCCTCTAAACCCTAATCAAGGTTTAGAATTTTTAAACCTGGGAGAGCAAAATTAACCTTTTCTTCCCTCAGAGCCTGCAAGATGTGGGATTCACCTTGTAGAGCCATTGCCATCTACAGCAGACCTGGCTCCACTTCAGGTTGGAAGCCCAATTTTACCTTTTTTCTTTTTTCAATATTTTTTTTAATTAGTCAATGGAAAGAAGTGTCTCCAAAATGAGACTCATCTCATCAAGAAGCAGCCCACCCTAAATCCTTTGGAACCTCTTTTAACTTACGAAATCCTAGTGAAATGGTCTAATTGACCCCAAAAATGATTAAGGAGGGTGACAGAAAGAGACACTGTAGTTGCATTAACCTCCCCATCTGAGGAAACGAGGCCAAGAAAATCCCTTACAGAGAGCACAAGGGTGGAGTTTCTCTTCCACTACCCAGGCCAATTTCAACACATTGAAATCCCACCCATGCTCACACAAAAACCTGCAGTGTGCCCACTGCTCCTCCAGGAAGGAAAGTGGGTGGAAAAATTACCTCACAATTCAGTTTCCCCCACCCCTTATCCTTTTATTTAAAGACATTTCAGGCTAGCAAGTGGAAGGAGCAGCCAACATGATGGCTGCAGGCAGCAAGGAGATGACAGCACAGGAACTCCATCCAGACACCACTCAGCTGCTTCTTTAGAGCTGCAGTAACAACAGCCTGGGGGCACCTCAACAGTTTTCCTGCACTGAGGGGGCAAGCAGAGAGAGGACAGATGCTCTTCCCAAGGACCCACACACACAGGACAAGGAGCAGCATGTTGCACCATGAGAGGTTTCATCCTGGCAGAAGAATCAGGGTGTTTTACAGTGGGAGCAGATGATCCCTGGAACAGCCACCCCAAGGATGTGGTGGAGCCCCCATCACTGGAGGCTTTCAAGGCACAAGGTCCTAGATCAGCTCAACTATGATCCCTTTTCAGTATCAAGTTGTACCAGATTATCTTTGAGGTGCCTTCCATTCTGGGCTGTTATATCATAACAAGAGCTATGGTCCTTAAATCATCCATACTGTGTCAAGCCCATCTCATGCCTCCTGCAACAGAAAGCTCTGCTGTCCAGGAGGGACATCCCTGCTCTTCCTTCCCTCCTTACAAAAACCCTCTGAGCCAGCCTGGTGGGAGTGCAAGATGTGTCCCACACCAATTTAAATCACAAGCACATTCTGTACCATTTGCTGGGTCTGTACCTTGCTGCTCCTGTGCCCTCACACCTTTCTGAGGGTGTGCACAAGTACTTGATCTCTGAAGAGCAACCTGAAGGGTCAACTTCACCCAGCTTTAGCTCTTGGCCATGGAGGCTCCTCCCAGCACTTGTTCCCACAGGGATCTGCCCTGCTTAAAAACACAGGACAAAACAACTGTGTCCAAAAGCCCAGAGAGGAGGAGCATTGACCAGAGATTTTGCTAAGCCATCAATTTTGCTCCATCTCAGCAAGAATTACATGTTGCAACATACCCACTACCTGGGGACTGATGACAACATGCCCAGGTTCCCACTTAACAAGAGTTTACCAGGATGACCAAAGAGGTTAACTATTACCCAGGGTCTGGCTGGCTGCCTTGGACCTTGCAGTCAGTGTGGGATCCTCCTTGGGTGAAACACAGAATGGGAGACAACATGGCCCAGAGCAACCAAGCTGGTGAAGGGACTGGAGAATAAGCCCTATGAGGAGAGGCTGAGGGAACTGGGAGGGTTTAGTCTGAAGAAGAGGAGGCTGAGGGGAGACCTCAGTGCTCTCTACAACTGCCTGGAAGGAGCTTGTAGGAGGTGGGAGTTGGGCTCTGCTCCCAAGGGAATAACAGCAGGACCAGAGGAAATGGCCTGAAGCTGCACCAGGGGAGGTTCAGACTGGGTATTAGGAAGAATTTCTTTACCCAGAGTGGTTGGACAGTGGCACAGGCTGCCCAGGGAGGGGCTGGAGTCACCATCCCTGGGAGTGTTCAAAATAAATGTAGATGTGGTGCTGAGGGACATGAGTTCAGCACTGAAGGGGTAAATCAGGTTGTGGTAGGGGGAGTTGGGTTATGGATGGACTTGCTGCTCTTCAAGGTCCCTTCCAACCAGGGTGATTCTGTGATTCTATGATCAAAGTCCAGCCTGTGGTTTGATAGAGCAAGAGCCTGTTTGGTTCCCCACTCTGCCATGCACTGCCTTGGAGATGGGCAGACGTTCACTCCCCTCACCTGTGAAACCAACCTGTAATATCATCCTCTTGTCCACTGGAGATGCATTTCCAGGACAAAGCTCAGCTCCCAAAGAGCAGCCAGGACACTCCTCCAGCAACATGTCCTTTTGCAAGGCTTCTCCCTGTTTGTCTCCTCATTCTTAGACTCCCAACCTAAAGAATCCTCATCTGCCAAAATTCTGCTGATCCCTGCTTGCAGTTCTCCTGAGCACAGAGCCTGCTGGGCATTTACCTCCAGATCCCAACCATGCAAGCAGGCCTGCTAACAAACCAGCCTCCCACCTTCCCCCCAGCCCAGCCAGCAGGAGGAAGGGGGGGAAACATAAAAATGTTTTCTGCATCAGCCACTTGAAAGCCTGCAGATCACCTACAAGTATTTTTATGGAGGGAGTTTTGTTCTTGTTCCGAACTGTAAATACTTTATGTCTTCCAGGTGTTGGCTGCTCAGCTGTGGATGGAGTGAGTTTCAGCAGCACGTGCAGCTGCAAGGGGCAGGTGTGTGCAACTGGAGCTCAGCAGCTGGTGGGCTGGGAGAAACTGGAAGTCATTTCCAGTCCTAATGAAGATGGTTTCTTATTAAACTTGAAGTTCTGTGGGTCTGGAGCAGATCTGCATCTAAGAAGCAAGTCCTTCACAAACCTGTTTGGGGGCTTAAATAAGGGGAGGCAGCAAGAGCTGGGGGAGTAGAGAAGAGGCAAAAAGCAGCTTTGGAGAGTCTCTGCCTGGCCAGTAGACAGCAGCTTCCAGACACATGACAACACAAAGCTGCTCCATGGATCAAGGGTGGGAGGTCTTGGCAAGGCCAGTGCAAGACACCAGGCAGCCCAAGATCAGCACAGTCAAGAAATCAGGATGAGGAAAGGAGAAGACTGTATCCAGTTGTGGTTTTCAAAGGTATTTTGAGGAGCAGAAATGTTCACTTAGGTTGGAAGAGAGGCCAGGCACTAAATCACATAAAATCACAGGCTGATCAAAGAGCCCACCCAGAGGTTTGATTCCACCTCTCACACACGTTGTGATCTCTCACTGATAGTACAAATACAGACTTGAGGCCCAGCATAACTCAGGGTAGAGAGGCACCAGTTACTTAGAGGAATGCACCAGTCATCTGATACCTCCTGGGTCCACAGTGCTCAGTCCACAAACTGGGGAAGACTCAATTCTCAGGCTGACTTTCCTTCCCCAGCTCTGCAGGAAGCCTCTTCACAAAAGCAGGGAAGGTGACTGTAACTTGGGCTAAAACCTCAGCTCCTCACCTTTTGAACTGATAAAGTATTGGAGGGGCAAGGGGACTCCAAACAAGCACCTTATTGTAGTGGTAGGAAGTTTGCCCTGACTCCATTCCTTTCACACACATCCCCTTTGGAAACACCTGGTGAGCATGGTGACAGCAGCCATGGGTTTCAGGCAAACATTTATAACTGTTACTACCTGTACCCTGGGATTTGAACCAGTTTATCTTCTGGTTAAGTCTTGGTTTGGGTTCAGCTGAGACTGAAACAGTTTGGCATTCCTTCCAGTTCACAAAGGGCTTCAAAACGACTGATCCTGGCTTGGGATAAGGAGAAAAGCAGCAAAGTCACACCCACCCACTCCATTTAGGACCAGCTTAGCTCTGGATTAACCTTTTGGTCATGGCCAAAGGAGCCCCTGGAGCTGATGCTGCACCAAAAGTAAAGGTTCCCCCAAGGTGCTTACCAGAATGATGAAGAAAAAGCAGACTAGCCTGAGGACCAACCCACCAGCTGATCCAGCCAAGGCTGTGTCTCAGGCTCTGGAGACTCTGCACAAGGACACACCAGCAAAGAAACATCACTTGCTGACCTTCCAGCCATGAAAATGAGCCCCACCAGTCTCCCTTTCAGCACAAACAGCACAGCTGAGCTCACAGCCATTTGCTTCTCCACTGGGTTCTCTGGCTCAACATTAAGACAGGTCCCATGGCCTCCTGGGGTGCATCAGAAAGGGGGTGGTTAGTAGGGCAAGGGAGGTTCTCCTCCCCCTCTGTTCTGCCTTGG
>NW_009953512.1:234605-249282 GCF_000747805.2 Chaetura pelagica | reverse complement strand
ACAGAGATGCTGGAGGGAGGGGAACATCTCCCTGCTGAGGAAAGGCTGAGGGAGCTGGGTCTGTTGGGCTTGGAGAAGAGGAGACTGAGGGGCAACCTCATCCATGGGCACAAATCTGTTCAGGGCAGTGTCAGGAGGACAGAGCCAGGCTTTGTGCAGTGATGTCCAGTGACAGGACAAGGGGCAGTGGGTGCAAACTGGAGCACAGGAGGTTCCATGTGAATCTCAGGAAGAACTTCTTTGCTGTGAGAGTGACAGAGCCCTGGGCCAGGCTGCCCAGAGAGGCTGTGGAGTCTCCTTCTCTGGAGACATTCAAACCCTCCTGGCCACGTTCCTGTGTGATGTGCTCTGGGCTGGGGGATCATTCCAGGTCCCTTCCAACCCCTGGGATCCTGTGGCTCTGTAAGCCAAGCACCACAGGCAGTGGGGACTGGAGCAGGGAGCAGGTCCCACACATCAGCCTTAGCTGAGGAAGGAGGAACTGTCCCAGGTGACAACTCAAACCACCTGGCTGGTCTCTCCCATTTCTTATCAAACTAAGTGGAAATTGGACACCTAAGCTTCCTCATCAGGTAGGAAATGCCCTTTGCACAGCTGCATACCTGGTTTAAGTCAGCTGGGCAGCAGAGAGGCAGAGCTCTGCTTGCCCACCAGGTGGCTTTGCAGGACCAGTTCCATCTCAGGTCAGTTTCCCAGTCAGGGACACCATCCAGTGTCAGATACCTGAGCCATTAATAAAGAACAAGGAGCCAGGGCAGGCAGGACTGCTGCTTCTGGCAGTGGCCTTGGTTTAATCACTCTCTTAACTTACAGCCCAAGCCTTTTTTTGGGGGTAATAAAAATGAACCAAGTCCAATTGCCCGTAGAATGTTGCCTGGAGGGAAGGTGACAGCAAGGGGGGAGAGGCTGACTGGTTTTTCAACTGGACTCTTTGCTGAGCATGTGTTTGAAGCATAGGTTCATTTCCTGGGGGGAGGGGGAATTAACTCATTGCCCATGGGCAAATAGCAGGTTTGAAACCTTTTTTTTTCTGCTGTGCATCTTTCTTAATCCTCAAAGTGACAGGTAAAGGGTGCTCAGCCTGTCCCTGACAAAACTGGAATGAGATCAGTGTATCAGGGAAAGATTTAATGACCTTCCAATAAATCTCTCTTAGCTTTTGAAAGGGAAATTATGCCCAAGACAAGTCAAATCTGTTCATTTTAAGAATGTGTGAAAACAAACCCTTGGCCTTAGTCTTTAAATTTCCTGAACTTTAACACTTTTAGCAGTTCTTTTAATTAAAATGGGTTGGGTTTCTGTATATTCTTTGCAGCAATAAACCAGGCCTTAGGTGCCTCCTCTCTGTTGGAGAATGGGCTGTTGTGAGAGGGAACATCTGCATCCCCTGGAGTCATCCAAGGCCTGGCTGCACATGGTTGTTAAGATGTCACCCATAAAAACCCCTGAACAGGTTAAATCCCAAAATTGCCCTTTTAATGTTCATAGAATCATTTTGGTTTGAAAAGACCTTAAAGATCTAGTCCAAAAGTTAACCCAGCACTGCCAAATCCACCTGCCCCCTCTGGGCAAGCTGGGACCATCTGAAGACAGAGGAGCTGCTATCATGTTTTGCTCCCTCCCTTCCTCTCCAGGATGGGTTCCCCCAGCTCTGCCACGGGTGGACAACATGCACCCACCCCTCATGTGTCACACAGAGAAGGAAAGGTGCAGCTTTCAAGCACCATGTTCAGCCTGGAGGCTGTTTTACTGCAGCCCACTGGCTGGTTTTCCATCACATCTAGGTGTGAGAAACCCAAGTCTTCACTAAGAAAACAATCTCTGCTTTGCACTAAGGTTATATTTTCCACAGGAAGTCCTGACTTTCTAAAAAAAGAACTCAAACATGCTTTCCACCAGCTACCCACCACTCTGATTTGCTTTTCTTTCCCAATCCACTGAGTAGCTACTCCATCTCCCAAAGTTCATCACGTAAGAAGAGTCCCCAGGAGGGAGATAATCCTGTTGTGAGATCCTTCCTGGGAAATGCAGTCCAACCTGAGAAGAAAAACTCCAGATAAATGGGACTGGAGAAACACCTGAGAGGTGCAAGTGACAGCAGATGGTTGGGAAGCACAGTAGCTACCACATCATCTTGTGCCTCCAGCACAGGATCCAACTTCACATGGCAAGTGTAGCCACATCTACAGACCATTTCCACCCCGTGCTGCAGGAGAAGCCTTGGAATGTCCAGCCTGGAGCCAATACTCTGCTGGAACTGAAGAGCAGGACTAGCCTAAAACCAAATCCCCATTGCCCTGACATTTCCACACAGAATCCTATTCTCGTGGCCCTCAGAAGCAGCTACTCCACTCTGTGCATCAGCTCATTACCAACCTCCAATTAACAAGGCACCTTCAGGCCCCCCACATGGGGGGCTCAGACACCCATAGAAGGGTTTACCTGCACAGACACCTCAGCCCAGCTTTCACTAGTGATGTTCACCCAAAAGCTGTGCTGGGATACAGTCTCAGAGCACCCAGAGTTGCTGCTGTTTGGTGTCCAAAGGAGCAGGAGCCACAACCCTTGCTCAGCTCAGAGATGAAGCCCAGACATCCCAGCACCCAGACACAAAGTGGAACATCACAGCCATGAACTTCCAGTGGCAGGAGCTATTTCTTCATGACACACCTGGGTGTTACCAGCCCAGGGACTCCAGCTCTGATTCTGGGGGAGTGCAGCAGCAGCACCACAAACACTCACAAGAAAAACCAATTTCCCCTGTAATTTGTGCCTGCCCAGAGCTGCTGCCCATGGTACCTCCTGCACGGGGTGGGACCAGAGCAGCACAGCCTTGTTGCCTTTCTTGGGTCACAGCACCTTGAAAAAAACAAGTTTCAAGTGCATCTTTTGCCAAGTCTGCAAAGCCAAGTCAGGAAGATGAGTCCTGGATTGTTTGAGCACATTATAATAGATGTACAGGAAGACAAAGTGTTTCATTTACTCGTGTAAATTCTTTAGGCAGATCTTTTTCTTCTATTTAACCTAATGGTTTAAAGTCTTTCAAAATGCCCTTCAACATCTGATAGTGCAGAGGGGTGGGGGAGAAACCAATTTTTCAGCAGAGAGAAGATTTGCCCTGTAGGTCAGGCTGAAAAGGGTACTTCATATTTCTTCTTGTTCCTCATCAGGCCAAAAAATAAGCTGCCATTTGCATTGTTCTCCTGGCAGGTCATTGTTCCTAATGATTGAATACCCAGGCAGATACTTATATTTTGAATAGAATTTTAACAATGGAGTGAGAGCATGTTTCCAATATTCATTTTCTTAATTAAGGATAATAACCTCAATACATTGAAGCTCAATTTAATAGAGGATTTTTTTTCATTTTATTAAGTTCCAGACTGATGAGTCCAACACACTCCTTGTAGGATTCAGCTATTCCATAGGTTGGTTAGGTTTGACCTAAGGCAGTAGAGCCAGCTCAACCTTCCTACAGGCTTAAGCAAAGCCAGAAAGTTTACATCCCAGAGTCACACTGGGAACCTCCCCAGGCTTCCCTGAGAATGCAGAGAAGCCCACGGGGACCAGGAGCTGCAGCTCGAGTCATATGGGGCTCCATGTAAGAGACATGATGCCTCAGCTTGTTCCTCCACAGGAGGCAATTCCACCCACAGGTGACCATTTCTTCAAACACATCATCCCCACAACGTCTGCACGAAGGTTTGCTGACCTGTTTGAGCAGCTGGATGCTGCTCACCATAAAGATGTCACTCAGGCACATGGTCTTCCCCATGGTGGGAACTTGGAGGAGATCAGACAGCCTTGTGGGACCTCAGGATCCACAGCAGGACACAGCAGGGAGAGGGCAAGGAGCTGGCACAGCTCACATTCCCTGTAGGACCCACAACCATGAGGAGGAGGAGGAGGAAGGGGCACAGACACCAAGAAGAAGAGAAGCCCACCAAGGGAATGGTGCCACAGCACAGAGGCAACAGAGAATCCAGACTCCAGGAACCAGAGGCTGGCAGAAGTGGGCAAGAGGGGAAGGGAAGCAGGAACAGCAAGGCCTCCATCTACAAGGAGTCATTGATTCTCCACAGGGCAGCTGGTGCCTCTTGCTTCTGTTGCCCAGAAGTTATCACCACCAGGCACCACAGGCTTTCCTTGGGTAAGAGATGAGCTGTAAGATTCAGCTCCAGACAGCCAGAAAGTTGACATACAACCTAGCCACCATAGATCAGCAGCATTAGGGACCTCTCATCACACCTTTGCAGAGTCACTTCAGCTTAAAACCCCACCAAGAAGATACTAACCCAAGAACCAAGGGAAACCAGTCAGAAGGAAAAGCTCTTACCTCTCTCTCTACCACCCCCCAGAGACCTTCCCCTCTCTCCCCCAGCACCCACCCTTCTTTAAAAGCTATAATGATCAGCTCTACCTTATTTAGCCACCCCCACCCTTCCATTTCCAATCACCTCTGGGAGCATCAAGGGTCCATAGAGTTCAGCTGCTGCAGAGGCTTCACCTCTCCTCTCTCTATAATCTGTTTTCTCTCTTCTTCCCCTTTGTTTCTTGGAGGTGCTGTCTGGGGCTGCTCAGCCAGATTCTCCTTCCCATTAAGGAATCTCAGGGGTTTCCCACTTGTTTTCACCTTGAAGCCTGAAATGTCAAGTATCCCCCTGCAATGGCACCCAAGGGGAGCTGTGCTCTGCTCCAGGGACTGTTGCTTTTGCTGAGGTGAGGGAGAGGCTGGAGATTTCTGGAATAAGAGCAGGATCTTGGAACACTTCTGGGAGGTGTGGAGCTGGGGCAAGGGGGGAGGAATGGATTGAAGACACAGAACTGAATGGAAACTGCATAAACCCCATTTCTGTTCTAAAACCTGCTTGGCATTCCATTTTGGACCAACCTGCCTTTACCTCTCTAAGGAATACAGGAGGAAAAAAATGAAATATGACCCTGGTATTAAAGGACTATTGAATTTTAAAGCCATTTCTAGCTGCCCTTCTTGTACCCTGCTGCTTGGCTGCTGGGGTCAGCAGAATGGGATGACACTTGAATGGCAGGGCTGGAAGGGACATGGAATTTGGTCCCTTCAAAATGGGCTTGTGGTGCAAGGTCAGGAGGGAGGCAGAGGCAGGGGGTTGGCTTGGGGAAATGCAGAAGGCAGCATCCATGAAGGAGAGGGGCAGTGGGTGCCTGGGCAGGTGTGGATCTTCCTGCAGGAGGATGGGGACAGGAAAGAAGGACTCGTTCAGTGTGGGCAGGGTGAGTCTGGCTGAGCCAAGGTGGAGGAGAGGAACCTTGCTGTGGGTGAGTCAGACAAAAGCTTGAGGGTGGGAGAGAGGATAATTAACCAAATGAGCTGTAAAGGGTGAAGAGATCACAGCTGGAAGGATGTGGGGTTTGATGGAGGAGCAGGAGATGGGGATGTGCTTAATGAGAGAGGCAGCAATTACAGCAAACAGAGCAGAGTGAAGGGGCACCCTCTGCCATGCTTGACATCCTCCCACTGCCTCCCTCAGCTCTCCTGGAGGAGCAGCTGGTGAGGAGGTGATGTCACTGGGCAGGTGTAGGTTTGTCAGCAGCCTGTGTTAAAGGAGCTTTGTGTGGCCAACCTGCCCTTCAACACTGCCAGGGATGGGGCAGCCACAGCTTCCCTGGGCAGCCTGGGCCAGGGTCTCACCACCCTCACAGCCCAGAATCCCTCCCTCAGCTCTCATCTCCATCTCCCCTCTTCCAGTTGGAAACTCTTCCTCCTTGTCCCATCACTCCCTGCCCTTGTCCAAAGCCCCTCCTCAGTTTTCCTGGAGCCCCAGGTTGAATGAGACTTCAAGCATCTTGGTCTAGTGGGAGGTGTCCCTGCCCTTGGCAGGAGGGTTGGATTTAGGTGATTTTTAAGGTCCCTTTCAGCCCAAACCAATCTGGGATTCACTTTTTTTTAAGTTAGTATTTCAACAAGCAAAGGCTGTGATGGGCAGGAAGGCAGGTTGGATTTCTGCTTGCTTCCTTTGGGACATTACACCAGAGGGAACTTCTCAAGCAGGACACATTCTGGTGATCACTGGGGTCCAACCACATCCCCAGACCTTCTTCCCAAGTGCCTTGTGCCTGATGAGGTGGAGCACAGCATGGGATGGTGACCAGCGGGTTTCTGTGTCAGGTCACCACTCTGGTGGTCTCTCTTGGCTGCAGTTTGGAAAGACTCTGCAGCATGGAGACCTCTCCAGAGGTTTGACTCAGACACTGGGTGGTGTTTGGACAGCTCCAGCATCTGCAGCACCTCAGCCTGGCCCTTCCCAAGGAGATAAATCTGCTCACTTGCCTCCTGCCTCATTCAAGTTTCAGGAATTCCTCTGCCCTTACTCGAGTTTCCCATTCACCCCCCTCCTGTTTCTCTGCAAACCCAATAAATAATCTGAATTGTTCCCAAAAATACCACACATTTCTTCTGGCCTTTAGAGAAAATGTGATCAAGCAAGAGAGACAAGAATTGCTGAAATTCTAGGTGTTAGTGGGTACCATTCAGTCTGGCCAGCTGGGCTGGGCTTGGAGGCAGGTAAACCCATCAATGTGGTTTTTATCAACTCATCTCATTTCCTTGAGAGATGGGGGGTGAGCAGGGGAGCAAAACTCCTTCATTTCTCCCTCTGAGCCAGACCTGAAGGATGAGAAATCTCAAGCTTTCAGTAAATGTTTTACATGGATGAAAACTCTATTTTGGGTTCTGCTGTGTAAAAACAAAAGAAAATGAATAACATTGTCCCTGCTGGAGTCAGGCTTTGTTGCTCCTTAATTCTTTTTCCTTTCCACACTGTGAAAGGAGCACGCCAGGGGTCAGGCACAGTTCAGAAGTATATACATACAGTCCAGGCAAGATCTTCCAGTTCCCCCCAGCAGGATGACTGGGTTCTTCTCTTGACTCCCAGATCCACAAATGAAATGAATTTCTTCCGTAACAAGGAGCTCTGGCCTGTTCCAGTGCAGCAATGGCACCAGTACAAGGCAGAAATGAATCCAAAGAAGATGGGCTTGCAGTATCTGCTACTGCTTGTTACAGGATTTCCTGCAGAAGCAAAGATCTTGCCTTCAAAGCTGCAGATCCAGGAGCAGAGCTTCGCCAGCTGCTGTTGAACCAGAGCACAGTGAGATGCTCTACCCTGGCTTCTTTTCCCCCAAACCAGGGATTAAAACAGACGAGTGGATTCCTGTAGGGCTGAATAATAAACACAAGCCAAACAGCCCGTGGTGGAGCTGAGTAGCTGGTGTGAGAGCCCCAGGTGGGAGCACATGAGGAGAGACCAGTCCCAGTTTCATCATTCATGCCTCTCCCACCTGAGATTTGCTATTTCTGTTCAACCACCCGTGGGAGAAAGTGCAAGAGCATCATATAGATCTCAGCAGTATTTCCAGGGCTACAGAAGAGTCCCAGGCCACTTGGAGGAGAAGCACCTGGCCATGGTGACATCCCAGGAGAGCTGCTGGCAACGTGGCAGTGGAGGAAGAGGGATCTCCTTTTCCACCTGGGGATGGAAATGGAAAGAAAACCCCCCCTCCAGAGCACCCATCTCTGAGAAGAAGGGTTCTGTGCTGCCCACAGCTGGTTGAGGTTGGGACAAGACCCTTGGGCAGCCTCAGCACCCTCCCTGGGCAGGGTGGCAGCCAAACCCTGCTTGCTGGGGAGGCTGGAGACCAATCCCTCTCTCACCCCTCGCTGCCTGGGGGTGATGTGGGCACCACCTCCCCATCCCACCCCTCCCCACTCTTCCCCCTTCCCCTGAACCTCACCGAGCAGGTATCACTCCCATCACTGAGAGCCTTCCCAGCCAAGCAGATGGAGCAGCAAGAAGTCAGGCAGGGATGACCATCCAGCCAATGCCCAGCCAAGCCCTGAGCCATGGCCACCTACGGACCCAGCCGTGTCCACCTTCCAGCCTCGGGTCTCTTTCCAGCTGATACCATACACAGGCAGCTTTTTTCCAAGAGCTTGCCTTTTGGATAGAGCCTGCTGGAATCTGTACTGTTTTTACTGCTTCTTCAGGCCAGTTTTTCTCAGGCTTGGCCAGCACCCCTGATTTCCAGCCTCATATCACACTGTGGTGCCGTTTCAGTTTATTCTCGGCAGCTGCTGGAGCTTCCAGGCAGGAGGGGCTGGAACTGAGCACTTTGTTGGACAAGGCTCTTGCTCCTGGGGTGGGTATTGGTTGTGCAGCCAACCTGAGTTTCATCAGTAGCAAAGAAATTA
This sequence comes from Chaetura pelagica, assembly GCF_000747805.2. Lineage (NCBI taxonomy): Eukaryota > Metazoa > Chordata > Aves > Apodiformes > Apodidae > Chaetura > Chaetura pelagica. The sequence goes on along the minus strand of NW_009953512.1, from coordinate 241,055 downwards.
AAACCTCACACCAAGGTCTGTGTCTTTCATCCGTGAGCTACCTGCTTGATGGGGGAAGAGGTGGTCTCCTGAAGACAGTCCCTTCCTCTCTCCTTGATGCCTGCCTTGACCAAGGTACCACCCCTCCCTGGACCAGAGTAATCCAGGGGGTTCTCTCAGGTTTGGAGGATCATGTGCAACATGGTGTAGGCATGTTATATTATATGTTATTGCAGTGAGTCCAGAGGAGGCCACGGAGATGATCCCAGGGCTGGAGCAGCTCTGGTCTGGAGACAGGTTGGGAGAGTTAAGGTGGTTCAACCTGGAGGAGTGAAGCCACCTTCCTGTACCTGAAGGGCCTCCAGGAAAGCTGGGGAGGGGCTTGGGACAAGGGCAGGGAGGGATGGGAGCAGGGGGAAGGGTTTCCAGCTGGCAGAGGGAGCTGGAGATGAGATGTGAGGGAGAAATTCTGGGCTGTGAGGGTGGTGAGAGCCTGGCCCAGGTTGCCCAGGGAAGCTGTGGCTGCCCCATCCCTGGCAGTGTTGAAGGGCAGGTTGGATGGGGCTTGGAGCAGCCTGGGCTGCTGGGAGGTGTCCCTGCTCATGGCAGGGACTGGATGAGCTTTAAGGTCCCTTCCAACCCAAATCATGCCATAATTCTATGTTAACAAGCTGGCAAGGCCATGTCTGCCTGCCTTGCTGCCTCTTCTGTTAGAAACCTGCCTCTAATCGGCCCTGCTGCTTCTTCCTGCCCTCACCTGGCAGCAGCAAGAACCTCTGCTCCATGTCATGGTATCACTGCTCCCTGAGGATGCACCACTCGTGTGCCAACACTCCTGCAGAGCCCAAGGGAGCCTTGCATGGCAACGAGACTCATCCTCTCCCACTGATGCTCAGACTCCTTTACCCAGCTCTTCACCTGCCAACTGGCCAAGCAACCTGCTTGTGCAAAGAGGGCCAGGAGGAAGGGTTGGAGACCCCTCATGAGTGAGCTCACCATTCCTTTGGCTGATTTTTGCCCCCCACATGAGCCATGATGTGCAGACATCTCTGCCAGCCCCTGGGCACAGCTGGGGAAGGGGTCCCAGGACAATCATGATCCCCCAGGAAGGAGCCATGGCAGGAGTGCTCAAGCAGCACTGGGCACTGTGCACCTACAGGAGAGGTTTCATCTTGGAAGGGAGAAAGGAAAAAGTGTGTCAAGGACTGTTAGAAAGGGAGACTGCCCTTCCTGTGAGACATGGCACCTTGGGAATTTTGTGATCAACCTACCCTGGGAGATACTTTCAGCTTAGCAGCAGCAGAGACAGTAAAAAGGCATCCTAGATCCAGTTGCATCTGCAAAGGGATTTGGCTCGTGGAGGAGAAATACCTATTTCCAGTTTGGAAAGGAGACTGGGCTCACCCACAGACTTTGGCAAAGAGCTCCACAGGAGCAAGGAAGGGGGTCAGGGCTTTGGTTTCACGTCTCGTTGGAAATATGGCACAGACCCCTCATTCCTTCCCCCAGCAGCTTTTTGCTTCCTGCTGCCTTGGGGGAAGAGTGTGGCCCCTTCCAGGCCAGGCTCCCTCTCCCTGCAGCTCTGCAGGTTCTCCGTGGAGGTTGGCTGCCCAAAAAAGTGGCAAAGAGGCCAAATCTCTGTAGGGGCTGCTGAGAACACAGCTGGAGGTGGCAGGGCTGGCAGACAAAAAAAGCAACTTGCTGACAATGTTCAGCTAAGGGGACTGGGGGCTGTTCTGGGCTTTTTCTTGTTGTTGTTGTTGGTTGTTTCCTTCCAACTCCAAGGAACTCCTTGTTCTTTGCACTCCAAAAGTTTCTGGCATCGTGGGAAAAAAAATAGAGCTGAAAGCCATGGACAGGAGCTGGCAAAGAGAGGCAAAGAAAAGCAGGTGGGCTCCTGCTTGTCTGTTTCTTCACCTTCTGGAGAACTCTTTCCACATAGGGTCCCTGAGGAGGTTGCTAATGGCTAGGACTGAAGACAAGGCTGAGATACCACTAGCAGCTCTTTGCTGCAGCCTGGGGGGATGAAACCTTTCCCTCCATCTGCTGCCATGAACTTTTCCCAGAATGGCTGAGCTGGACAGGCAGTCTGGGAGCAATAGGAACCTGGAGCCATCTCTCCTGGAGCATGTTTTTGCATGAGCTGTGCTCCAGCAGGCTCAGAAAAAGTTTGCTCTGCTTCAGCTGCTGCTGGGAATGAGTTTCTCATTACCAGGTCTCACATTTTCTTCTCCACACCACTCTTGTTTCTATATCATCAATAGGAGTGCAAGGGCAGTGTCATAGAGAGATGATCATAGAATCACAGAATCACCCTGGTTGGAAGGGACCTTGAAGAGCAGCAAGTCCATCCATAACCCAACTCCCCCTGCCATAACCAGATTTACCCCTTCAGTGCTGAACTAATGTCCCACTGTCCAACCACTCTTTGGGTAAAGAAATTCTTCCTAATCTCCAGGCCAACCCCCCCTGGTGCAGCTTCAGGCCATTCCTCTGGTCCTGCTGTTATTCCCTTGGGAGCAGAGCCCAACTCCCACCTCCCTACAAGCTCCTTCCAGGCAGTTGTAGAGAGCACTGAGGTCTCCCCTCAGCCTCCTCCTCTTCAAACTAAACCCTCCCAGTTCCCTCAGCCTCTCCTCACAGGGCTTATTCTCCAGTCCCTTCACCAGCTTGGTAGCTCTCCTCAGTTTAACCCTTGCAATCAACAGGCTCCATGGCTTTCCATGTGTCATCCAACTTCTTCTGTCAGGGGTCTCCTGAGACCATGGCCTTCAGGAGAGCACAGAGACCAACTCATCATGCCCAAAGCTCGTCCTTCTCTGCAGCAAAAGATCTCTGTGAAGGAGCCAGTGTTTGTTCATTCACCCATAGATGCCAAGGCAAAAACTTTAAAATGTGATGCAGTAAAAAATTCAAGCTGGGGTCTTGTCTGAGTACAGGAGATGGGGAGCCATTTCATGATGGTTTTCTAAATGTTGACATTATTCATAGACATAGAAGGAGACTGGAGTGTTATTTGCCTTTCCCTGTTCCACCCAGGGATCCATCTAAGATTTCTTTGTGCATCCCAGCTTCTTCTGCTGAGATCTTGAACCAAACCCCACGTCACATGTGTTATTATGAAGGATTTCAGAGTGGACCTGGCAAAAAAGAATAACATTGCAGCTTTTTACTATCTTTATTATTGTTCATAAATAAAGAGAATTTACTTTAATCCTTTAATTTGGGTAATATTGTTCACTGAAAAGCCCAAACTGGGTATTCAGCTTTCTTGCATATATAGCTCCAGTTCTTTACCTTTTTACTTGCTGAGAATTCCCAGGAAATCCAATAATTCAAATTGAAAAAGAAAAAAAAAAAAATCCACAAAAGATGTTTGCTGACAAAGCCATTTATCTCCAAGCCAATGAAACCTGACCTGCCCCAGCCTGACGTGAAAGCAGCCTTTGACTCCCTAATGAAGACTAAAAGGGCTTTTGTTTAAAGAGCTACTTTTTCAAAGTGGTCTAGAAGGCTCATGTATCAGTGGATTGGCTTGAAAATTGCTGCAGTGCCTTTGTAGCTGAGGTGGGTCTCGTTGTGCAAGTCTGGAGTCACTGTCTCTGGTGGGCTGGGCCAGATCCTTCCCTGCTCCTGGCACTCCTGGCATCCAGCTTTTGCCATTTCTTCTCCAAAGGTGGAGACGGAACAAAACGGGTGGGAGCCAACCCAAAACCTGAGGTCATTGTCCTCCTCTGAGCTGAGGGCAGGCATGGAGAGCCTCCCCTGCACGTGGCAGGTACCTTCAGGCTGCTTCCATGTCCAACAGCAGACACAGAGACACCTGAACCATTGAGGATCAGCTCTTTCCCTCCAAGCTCTTCCAAAGACACACAGCCAGGGAATAGGAAGCCTCGGGTGCAACTGGCATCACCACCATCCCAAGCCCTCTGGGTGGAACTGAGGTTGTGTTGGGAAAGAGAAGAAGCAAAGCAGAGCAGCTGCTTGTCCCTGGCAGTCAGAGCCTGGGGTGAATTCCCACCTCCAGGACTGGAATTGAGCACGCCAGGTCCTCACAGGCAGGGAGGAAACCTTGGGCAAGGGGTATCCAGGCATTCAGCCAGACCAAAGATGAGCCCAGTTGGTCTCCTGGAGAAGCCTTCCACAGGAGCTGAGTCAACCTCTGGTCTTTTGACAGAAGAGGTCAGGGCATAAATCCATCCTGAGACCCTCTTGGTGTCCAGAGAGAAAAGCTTTAGGAGGAGGGAGATGGCAACAGGCAACGAGCCAGGCAACCCTTCGAGAAGACCACCCGACAGGCCAAAACCTTCCCACTCTGTCTTGAGATAAAAGCAAAGAAGTAAGGACAGAAGTGCCTATCCTGTCCTCAAGCAGGGTGAGTGGCCACCACGGCCATGGGAACACCAGCAGGCTCCAGAAAGGCCCACTTGGCTGCAAGGTGTGTGTCTGATTCGCAAGCGCCGAGTAGCTTTGGCAGCAGCTCCACTCGTGACAGCTTGAAACCAAGCACAAAGGAAGGGCTGTTAAAAAAAATTAAAATAAAATAAAAAAATTAAAAAGAAAAGAATCCTTATTTTTTAAAAACAAAGCAAGAAGAAACTAATTCCTCACATTTAAAACTCTTTTTATTGCCCTCATTGCTTAAGATAGCGTTACCATAAATCGCCCCGACCATAACACTATTTGGAAACCAAAAGGATTACCACATCTATTAGAATATTTAAACCATATGTCTGGGGTTCAGAGCTCCCAGTCCCACTGTGCCTGCACTCACTGGCCAGCAAGGCTGCTGCTCCTGTTGGCTGGGAGCTGCTGGCTCCTCACAGAGCTGGGGACTGGGTCCTTTTCTTGATGTGGCAAACTGGGCATTTTTTTGTTCTCTTCGGGCAGGGTTTGGCCAGGAACCACGAGGCAATTTCTCAGTGATGTCAAAGCCACACAGCTCCACAATCCTATTGGCAGCAGGAGCGTGAAGCCTGCTGGGTCCCACAAGGTGAGTGACTCCAAATTAATGGGGGGAGATCACATAAATTCACCTGGTTCCTCTGAGCTCCAAAGTAGGCTTGAGGTGGGATCTGTCTTTATGTGTCCAACTTCTGAACAAAGTGACTTGGCTTAAGGGACACCAAATTAGGTACAGGTAGGAAGCAGGCTGAGGAGCTCTCAGGGAGTGTTTGCTCATGGATCACTTCTTTTGGTGCCAGGCCCAGCAACAATCTCCAAAACCTCTCCTGCACCTCCCTCCTTGGCCGCAGTCCCCGGTGAGGCAGGGATGTGCAGATCCTCCCAACAGACCAAGTGGGTCTCCAGGAGTCAGAGTCTGCACCTTCAGCATCTCTCCCTGCTGGCACAGGGAGCTGTGAAGCTCCAGGTCCACCCTGCATCTCCAGGAGGCTGCTAAATGGGCACAAATGCTCTGCCTGCCCTGGCTCCATGTGCTGCCAGATCCCACAAGGGCATGGGACGAGCAGATCCTCTGGGAAGAGGACAAATCACTCCTGGAGTCTCTCTTCCCATAGCTGGTGCATACAGGTGGTCACACTCATGTGGGATTTTGAGGCAGTGTCTTCAGCCTGCTGAGCACATTTTAACCCATCCTTGTTCAAAACTGGCTGACCCAATTATCTCACTTGAAATAAATCATTTAAAAATCTAATTATTTTTTTTTTTAGCATTTAAACTACATAACTTCTCAGGCTGGTTTGAGACCATGGCCATAAAAACACCTTCATTGACACAGGACAGGGAGAAGGCAAGGATGCACAGCTGTGATGTGCTGAGCCAATCCTCCCTAGGCAGGTTTGGGGAGGAAAGGTTTGTAGTGTGGGACACGGGCACCAGGTCTGTCCCTCTGGGAAAACACTCCAGTTCCAACAACGTTCAGTGATGGTTGGAGGGAAGACAACACCACTGGAGATCAGGTAGGCAGTGGAAAGACAATGAAACAGCAGATTAGATGAGCTAGAGTTGAGCTATAAATGGTGAACTATCACCTAAATGAGGTGAGTTGACCAATGTCTTTTGAAGTCCCTGTTTCAGGAGTTGATTTTCCATTTTCCAGCCATCTGCTCTGACCTTCTGCCCGTCGTGTCCACCCAAAGCAGCATTTTTCTAGTCATGCTCCAGCAAAAGTGGTCCTGCCATTGCTGAAAACAGCATACACTAAAAGCAGACACACCAGAAAAGGAGAATCCAGCAGTTTTCCCAAGAAATTCCAGCTGGAGGGAAGCAACTCGGAGACAGGTTCACCCCATCCCTAGATACTCTCTCTTCTCCTACTTTAAAGGTGCTTCAGGATGGCCAAGCTATAAATCTCTCATTCACTCCTGCTTCATGCTGATGTCCCACAAGAGGAATGCTCCAAATCAAGGCCACCACAGCTTGCAGGGCTTCCCCAGGTGGGGTTGCTGACCCACTGGCAGCCAACGTGGTTCCCAAGGTTAGGAAAGACCATCTGTTCTCAGCATTCCT
>NW_009953512.1:227810-234346 GCF_000747805.2 Chaetura pelagica | reverse complement strand
CAAAGGAGGAACTGGGTCTGAGGAGGGATGAAGTAGGTGAGGAGTAGGGTTTGGGAGAGGAAACCCAGGACACTGGGAGTGCCTAGGGAACAACACTGGGACAGGGAATAGGAGAAGGGCATTAAAACAGGAGTAGTTGGTGCTTTCAGGCACAGAGGTGAGTCAAGGGCTGGAGAGCAGATCTAGGGTGGTCTCAAAGTGAAGGCAAGTGAGAAATGCAGAGAAGAAGCAGATTCCTCTGAAGGGAGAGGTGGGTCCACACGTGCTTTAAGAAACCTTTTTGGAAGGCTTGGCATGTCTGAACATACACTGAGTAAGAGCACTAAGAGGTGGCTGGTGCAGCAGTGCAGACAAGAGGAACCTGTCAGCAACCTCCCTCATCCTCCCTTCCCAAGGATGCCCTTTCAAAAACACTTAGGAAAAAAAGCCCATGAAGTTGTCCCCAGTGCTTGAGCATGTGGGAAAATTGACTCCAGCTCCCTTTGCCCAGGCCCCAAGGTAGAAGATAAGCATCTTCTCTCCTTTCTTTGCTTTAACTACTTGGAGGCAAAACTGTCTCATCTGCAAAGTCAAAGTACCTGGATGTCTTTGCAATGGGGTCCAGAGAAGGAACCCCAGGAGAAGATCTGAGGGGACAAAGGGTTCAACAAAGCCATGGTCAGTCCTCCTGTCCAGCATCCATGGGCTGTTCTCTGCCCTGACACAGGACTTTGGAGCATGGCCATGCATCCAGATCCCAGCAGGGGATGGGGAATTGTGCATCAGAGTCCCCTTGGCTCTGTTTGTCACCCTGGGAGGTTTTTTTTTCCAGGATCAACTGGAGAGGGTCTTCTCTCCCATCAGCCTCCCAGCCTTTTTCCAGCATTCCCCCCTGCCTGGCAAGCAAACCCAGTGTCCTACTGAGGTGGAAACTGTCTTGAGGGGGGAAGTGGAGAGGAGATGCTTGAGCAGCTGAAGGGGAGAAATTTTCCAGCCAGAGTATAAGCTGGGGGTGGGGATGAGATCACATCAGGAGCTGCTTCATCTTCAGGAGGTGGGTGCAGGGCTGGTTGGCAGTGCCAGCCCTGGAGGGGCTGGGGGCTCTGGGAGCCCAGGGAGCCCTGGCTGGAAGGAGCTGGAAGGTGAGCTCAGGGCTGCTGCTCCAGCCTGATTTCTGCTTCATCCGCAATGGAAGGGCTCCCTCTGGTGCAGCCAGGGATCCTCTCTGAAAAAAAATCGGGTTTTCCTCCTTGTCTTTTTTTCTTTCTCCTCCAGGAAAGGCATTTTTGCTGCTCCAGAGGGGACCCACACAGACCTCTTCTGCAGAGTGAGGAAAACCCAATTCCTTGTCCCCCCACCCACCTGCCCATCCATGGCCACCCCAAGAGAGACCAAAACCCCAGGAAACCTTCCCCAGGGGAGCAGGGCTGTGCTCACCCACCACAGAGAGGGTGAGGAAGCCTTGCAGCCCCCTGCTTGGAAACCCTCCAGTTAGTTGTGGCCACGTCCACTGGGGATGTGAGCCCCAGTTCAGAAATGTCCCAGTGTCTGGGTACCAAACCAGTACCCCACATTGCTCTCACCTCAGTCCTGTGTCTAAATGAAGCTGGACCCCTTCCCCACATGAAAAGCAGAAGAAGAGCTCCAGAGATGGGGTAGGTTGCAAAGGTGGTAGCCACAATCCCTGCTCCAAGGGCTGTCATAAAGTCACAGACTGGTTTGGGTGGAAGGGACCTTAAAAACCATCTAGTGCCCAGTCCCTGCATGAGCAGGGACACCTCCCAGCAGCCCAGGCTGCTCCAAGCCCCATCCAACCTGCCCTTCAACACTGCCAGGGATGGGGCAGCCACAGCTTCCCTGGGCAACCTGGGCCAGGGTCTCCCCAGTCTGCAGGTCATGGTGCTGCTTTCCCCAATGAATAAGCAGTTCTTAGGTTTCTTACAGGCTGGTGGGACAAAAGAAGTGTCTGAACTCTGCTCCCCTGGGCCTGGCAGGAGGTCATTAAAGCCAGAAGATGCCAGAGGTCTAGACAGAGTCTCCCTTCACCACCAGCTCTGCACTGCTCTGTGTCACCACCCTCCTTATCCAAGCAGAAATGAGATGCTGCTTCCCTGACACCAGGCCAGGCAGCCATGCACCCTAAAATCCCACCTCCCTGGTGCAGCCAGGGCAGCCAACACTTGCCTGCAGGTTTCCACCCCTCAGGAGGAGGCAGGTTGTCCCCTGCTGCTCACAGGTCCTCCCCACCCTGGGAATCTTCATGCTGCTTTGTGAAACGTGGCTGCTGCCCTCCCCAGAGGTGGCTGAATATTAGTGCTGGGCACAACACACCCAGTGAAACAGCAGGGAAAGGGGCTTGCAAGGTGAGCAGGATCAAAGGTGTGATGCAGCACAGCAGCTGCTGGGAGGGGGGTCTGGCAGATGTGGAGGGGCACAGCTCCATGCAGGACTCATTCATCTTTCACTCACAAAACCAATCTGGCAAGGGAGGATTTGAAAGCTCACACAGGATTCTTTTTTTGGGGTTGTTTGTTTCATCTTTTCCTTCTTTTTTTATTTTAATTAAGTTTCTCCTGATTGCAAAACCAAATGTGCAAACCTGCAAGCCTGGCTGGCCCTGGGTAGAGGAGCACTCAGAAGGTTCTTGACGAAATGAAAACTCCTGCCTCACTTGTGCAGTGAGAAAATGTGCTGGATGTGAACAAGTTGCATGTATTAATCATGGCCATAGATGGCACCATGATTTAAAAGGACAGGAACAGAATAATTGCCATTAATGTCACTGGGGAGCAGAGCAAACAGTCCTGAGGTGGAGCCCAGTGCAATCACTGGAGGAAGGAATCTTACATAACCTTTAATTATATTTAATCCCTATTTAATAAATTATTTAATCATTGTACGTAAGTATTTTTAACCTCACCTTTTTGAGGAGATGAGTCTGGGGCTGTTGCTGAGGCTGCTGTTGCATTTGCTGAGTAGATGGGGGTGAACCTCATGGTGCCTATTTTGCAGAAGGACAAGCAGGTAACTCAGACCTGGGCAGTCACCTTGCTCCCCTGTCCCCATGCTACATCCTAGCTCTGTGCCTCCTGGTCTTCTCCTGGTCTGCACTCCCTATTCCCTTTGGTTTTAATCCTGAAAGAAAGAAAGAACAGTGCAGGACTGGGCCCTGGTGCCTCCTCATGGCTTGAGTCCATCTCTGCACAGCTACGTGAGAATGGGGCTGTGTTGGGAGCCCTGAATGGGCACTTGGTGTTCCCTGCCACGTCCATCACCAAACGCAGTGGAAAACAGGAGCAAAGACCAGAAGTTCCCTCCAGCTTCTGAAGCTCCTTCCTTGGCAGTCCCCAGCCATCTCAGCATCCTTCCTGGGGAAATGGACTTTACATTCCGGCCACGCATCTTCAGACTTGGAGGGATATTTGGGGTTTTTTTCAGACACAGCTGAGCCTCTCCTGGTTTCTGCCCCCCTTCCCAGCCCTTCCCCTTGCTGAAAAGCCCAATTTGCTGCAGGGAATGCAAACAGCAACTCACCACAGAGGTGGGTGATGTCTTACACAGGGGCTTTGAAGTTCCTTTTCTTTCCTTTCACCATGGAAAACCACCCCCAAAGATGTCATAAAATGTGCCAGAATTCAGTGTGGGATGGGCAGTGCAATAGGAGTGCAAATGTGGAAAATATGGGTGTGTACAAAAAAAAGAGAGACAGGGAGAGAGAAAGGAAAGGGAGAGGGGGAGAAAGAGAAGGAGAGGAAGAAAATGAGAAAAAATTAATGACAGAACAAAGGAGAAAGAAAAAGGAAGAGGAAGGAAAAAAGAGACAGAGACAAGAAAGGGAAAAAGGAGAGAAAGGAAGGAGAGAAAGAAAAGGAGGGAGAGAAAGAGATGAGGAGAAGGAGAAGGAGAAGGAGAAGGAGAAGGAGAAGGAGAAGGAGAAGAGAAGGAGAAGGAGAAGAGAAGGAGAAGGAAAAGGAGAAGGAGAAGGAGAAGGGAAAGGGAAAAGGAAAAGGAGAAGGAGAAGGAGAAGGGAAAGGGAAAGGGAAAAGGAACAGGAAAAGGAAAAGGAAAAGGAAAAGGAAACAGAAAAGGAAAAGGAAAGAAGAAGTAGGAGAATCTACAGTAGGTGTTCTCATGAGTTTACAAGTAAATTCTGAACAACAGAGATTGCACATGCAATTCTAACATGTCTGGGGGCAATAAAAACACCCAGTGGGACCTCAGGTGGAATCAGATCGGGGTAAGAAGGCCCAGATCTGTGCTGAGAAGGTTCCTGCTGGAAGGCAAGAGGCCCATGGCTGCTCCCTGCCTTGATGCTGGGTTACTTTCCCTCCTACAGGAAGGAGTGGAAAACATTTGCACGGGCCCATCCCAGGGCAGGGGAACAGGGTGTGGATGAAGCACCTTCACATGTCCTGACCACCAAGACTGATCAGTGCAACCACCAGCCCCCACAACACGGCCAAGAGAGGGGCAGGAAGGGTCTCCTTGCAGCAGATCTTTGGATTTGCTGAACCCCACTTCATGCCTCCTCCTCGGAGCCTGCTGTGATTCACGTTTGGTGAGGACACGGAAAAAGTGAAGAGATTCAAGCAAAACCACTCAGGAAGTCAGTAGCAGAGAGCGAAACAGCTGTCTGGATTCTTGTGTCTTGCATCTGTTTCTCCCTGCAGCTTGCAGAGGTTTCTCCTTCCCTTCAGTGCAGGGACCAAGGGCTCAGTCTGAGGCGTGAACATCGAGAGGAGCCACCTGACCCCGAAGTCCAAATCCCAGCACACAGAACTGGGCCCTTTGCACACCTAAGGGAATTATCTGGGAGTTCTCAGACCTGGTGTCAGGTCTTAAAAACAGGGTCAAGCCAGGGCAAAGTCACACCCAGGTCCTCAGACGTGCTGGTCTCTGCGTCCAGACAGTGATGCATCACTTACTGGTGCACAATGACTGGCACTGATCTAGGGGCCACCAAACAAACAGGTTTCATCTGGACCAGTTCCTCTGTCCTTGGGATTGATTTGATCCAAATGTTCAGAACTGACATCAGCTTTGTGGGTTTGTTGTTGTTTTTTTAAACAGGAAAGAAAAAACCCTACAGACCCCAAGTCTCCAACTTCAGACGTTGAATTTTCTGGCCATTTAGGAGTTAAGTTCAGCCCACTGGCTAGGCAGGACCTTGAAGGATTTCTTCCTCCTCTGTGCACCTGGAGTCCCAGCCCATCACCAGTCTGACAGCTGACAGACCCCTGGGTTACCCAGAGAGACCCCACGGAGCCCCCTGCCCTGGCTAAGCCCACGTGCCAGGGAGGCCTCCAGTTGGACCCAGCACAGGTCACAACCACAGTCCTCAGAGCTTTGTGTCCTGAGAGCTAATTGCTCTTGCCACTGCAAAGCCCAGAAGTGCTGTATTTCCACACCCAGTCTGTGCTGGTGACCAGATGGATCCAGCTCAACTTTTTGCTTCTTCATGGATCTGTTTCGAAGTGACTTCAAGAAACCTCATCTGGGTTGGAGCCCTGTGGTTGTAGCCAGGTCATAAATCCTCCCAGACCCAACCAGCTGCTCCAAGCAGTGACCCACCAGCCTGGATGGAAACTCACTGACCTTCCCCCTGTGAAATCCCTCTGGCTGGGAACAGCCCATCTGGGTTTCAAACAGCCACGGGGACGGTGGACTCAACGGGGGGGACACCTAAACCTGCAACGTTTCCATCCAACACCCCAGGCCTTCCCAGCCACCAAGAGGGGCTCCAGCCCTTCCCTTGGCTGTGAAAGAGAAGGTGGAGAGGGGGGAGGAAAAATGAACATGGAGCCAGTGAGCAAAGCCCTGGTTCCTCCACACTGATCAGTTTTGCTCCATATATTTCATTTATGGCTCTTTTTTTATTGACCAAAGGAAGGTCTGGAAACCTTGTTTGTCTTTGTGCCCTGGTAACACCAACTCGGTGAGAGACCTGGGACTGACCACAGGCACATCTGAACATAACTCACTAAAAATTCCAGTAAATGTTTTTTCTAGTATGAAACTAATAGTAAGTAAGCAAACCCACCTCCCCCCGGGGAGCAACTAACCTGGCTGTGACCCGAGAACGTCCTGCTGAGCTCCACCAGCCACTCTGCCTCTCAAGTGGCACCTCTGGGGCTTTGCTGGGGTCTTGTTGATGTTTGGGTTTTTTGACTACCTCCCTGTGAGATGCAGGGGATGGTCCCTGCAGGGTGGGCACTCGCTGGCTGCTGCTGCTGCTGGGAACTGGGAGCGTCCTGAGGAGAAGCCACCCACCGTGGAGCCCGTGGGCTTGTGGTGATCATGTCTCTGTGTGTGTTGGGTGGAAAACAACCACCTGGTAACCCTGCCATCTGTAGGGCTGAGGCCGTGGGGCTTTGGAGAAAGTGAGGTCTGAAGTGCTGGAGAGAAGAGGGAAGAGAGAGTCAACACCAGAGCAGAAATAAGGAAAGATGATGAGATGAGATGAGATGAGATGAGATGAGATGAGATGAGATGAGATGAGATGAGATGAGATGAGATGAGATGAGATGAGATGAGATGAGATGAGATGAGATGAGATG
>NW_009953512.1:190518-226833 GCF_000747805.2 Chaetura pelagica | reverse complement strand
CATGGTATGGCATGGCATGGTATGGCATGGTATGGTATGGTATGGTATGGTATGGTATGGTATGGTATGGCATGGTATGGTATGGCATGGTATGGTATGGGATGGCATGGTATGGTATGGTATGGTATGGTATGGTATGGTATGGTATGGTATGGTATGGTATGGTATGGCATGGCATGGCATGGCATGGCATGGTATGGTATGGTATGGTATGGTATGGTATGGTATGGCATGGCATGGCATGGGATGGCATGGGATGGGATGGGATGGGATGGGATGGCATGAGAGGACAGTAAGGTGACATCAAGCGAGGAACACCTCCCACCAGGAGTCTCAAGATCCATGCCCATATTATCTCCAACCAACCCCTACACCTTCCTCTTGAGATTCTGATGGCTTTTCCTGATTACAGCAGCACATTCATTGGCAGAAACCATCTGTGAGGGGATGCTAGGAAAGGGAGGATGCCCACCATCAAACAGGACATTTGGGGGCCTTTCTTTTTAGCAAAACTCCTAATGAGAATCATCAAGGGGACAACAGAGTCATCTACAGTCTGGCTTTGGAGCTGGTTGGCTCATGCTCCACATGTCATCACCAGGATGTGACTTCAGCTCCTGCTTCCACATGAACTCCTGCTTTAGCTGGTAGAAGTTGAACTTCATTATCCTTAACTCACCTGGCACAAAAGGAGGTGGGGAGAGCAGGGAATGGGGCAGGGCAGGGGTCACCTCATTTTCCTAAGCATCCTTCCTTGGCTTTTCTCTGCATGTCTCCATCTCCATGCACTGTGTCACTCCAGATTCCATCCATTCATCTTGCTGACCCTCTAGCCCATGCTCGCAGACAGTGGCTTGTCTTTTGACCTTAAACCTTTGGTTCCCATCTCCCCATTCTCCTTCCCTGGCTACCAGGACATGTTCAGGTGGCTGAGCTCCCTGGAACACCATTGTTTTCCACGGCTTGGAGCTCATTTTCCAGGGCCATAAGGGAGGAAAGGAAACCAGCATCTCTGTGCACTGACACCAGGAGGCTTTCAGTGAACACTGACATCCCTACCAGGCTTTACAGCTTTTTTTCTCTTTTTTTTCCTTTTGAAAAGAAAGGCTCCAACAAGGCAAACCTCAGCCCTTTGTCATAAGCCTGTTGACATTGTTGTGCAGTCATATGGAGCTGCATCCTTCAAACATGCTCCTTTTCTGCAAGGCCATCCCTGGGACAGCCCAGAGAGGAATTGTTCTCAGTGTGAAGGAAGCAGCCTGCAGGTAACTTGCCTCTCTCCTGCCTTTAGGACTTTCAAAGCTCCATAGTCCAGAAGGATCAATTAGAGGAAGGAAAAGCAAATGGTAAGAGATGCCAAAGAGCAAAATTAGATCTAGGCTGTGCAGTCAGAGGATTCCAGCTCTCCCTGGTGAGCTGTGTTGCTCTCTAGGTTTCACTGCCTGAGCTGCAATTGTTTGGACAGCAGCACCCACGGACACAGCTGTATCTGAGTGTCTTCCTGTGGGACTCAGCTGCTGAAACAAAAGTGTCTGTTGATTTTTGGGGTGGCCTGAGGCACCTGAGACAAAACCCAGATGGAGTCAGATATGGCACCTTCACCTTTCTGGGCACAATGCCCTTAGAGTCTGGAGTTGACACCAGGAGCCCTGTTCACCTGCTCATGGACAGGCATAGAGAGCAGACAGAGGACAGGCACAGAGGACAGTTCCCTCTACCTGGAAGTGCTCAAGTCCAGGTTGGATGGGCCTTGGAGCAACCTTGTCTAGTGGGAACTGTCCCTGCCCAGGCTTGGAACCAGATGACCCTGAAGGGGACTTCCAACCCAACCTATTCCATGGTTTGATGATTCTGTGCCAGACCCACCGAGGGCTGTGGAGACTTTGACTCCTTTGAGCAGTCTGTGCCACCAAAAGGAAAGCAGTGCAGGCAGGGCATCCCATCCCTGCTGGGATCAGTCACCTGGCAGTAATGGCTCGTGTAGGTAAGGGAGAGCAGAGATAGATGCTCCTGCTTGGGTTTTCATGGGCCTTTTGCAAGAGACATTAGTGCAACCCTGTGAAGGGAAACAGAGGCAAAGAGGATCTTGCCCACGGTCAAAGAAACCATGCCCAGGGCTGGAGCTGGGTGCAGACCCCTGAGCAGGACCTGTCCATCCCACTCCAGCCCAGGATGATGTGAAGTGTTGCCTGTTGGGCAGTTTGCCAGCAGAGAAGAGGACTCAGCACCACTTGTGCCCTGGGCAGTGGGCACTGTTTGGAGGGCTGAGCAGTTGGAGGGGGAGAGGCACTCAGAAGAGTTTTGAATGAGCTGCCCTTAGTCATTTGCTTTAAAATAATCTCTGACAATACTGTAAGAAAGGCTCTCAGGAACTCACAGGTGCTTGAGCCCCACTGAAGCTTTCTGGAAATTGCTCTTTTTCTGTTTAACTAAGAGAAGACTCACCCAAGCCTTGGACAAGAATATCCCTGAGGGGCAGTTTCTTCCCCCGATTTCCCTCTTGACTCGCACGAAAAATCATCTCATGTTTGTTGTTTGCCAGTGCATCAGGAAGGGGAAATTAGTGCAAAGCCTTCTGAAGTGATTCAGTCATAAGGGTTTCCTCATTATCATGGAGAATTAATGCAGAAGCAGCTTCCTCCACGAGGCTCTTCAACCCATTATCTTGCTCAGCGAGGTGAGTCAGTTGGCAGGATGTGTGTCCTGCCCTGTGGGGTCTGGAAGTGGGAAACAGATCCTGCAACTTCCAACAGCTCCTCTGGGCAGCTGCAAAGAGCAGAGGCAACAAGGAGGGCAGCTCTGGGGCTACAAAGGTGCATCCATCAACCTTTTCCTCATTTCAAAGTAGGTCCCAATTCAAACTGAGCTCGTCTGAATGGATTTAGGTGAACTTCTATCCAAAGCCTTTTTCTGAAATAAAACCCTTCAGAACCAGGGTTTCAGACTAGAAAATAGAGCAGAGTTTTGGTTTGAAAAGTCCTGAAAGCATAAGATTTCAATAATAATCTTTCAGCTCTTCAGAGAAAAGCAAAACTGCTCTTATCCCTGAGAAAAGAGAAATCTTTGCTGGAAAATAATCTGAACTTTGCTGCTGTGATGATCTGGCATCAATAAGAAAGCAGGAGAAGAGAAGTTGAGTTTATTATTCTGCCATGCTGCTTCTCCCCAGACCAGAAGGCAGAAATCATCACTGACTCTTGGGAAAGAGCAGGCCAAGGCCCTGAGGGGTGCAGGGAAGGTTTTCACCCATGGGGAGCTCCAGAAAGCCTTGTGGTTTCTCTATAGGAAATAGGAGATTGCTATGAAGCTGTTAAATGTGATAGTTCTTCTGGTGGTCTTTGATTTGCTTAGAAACTTAAGAGGTTGTTCCAGAAAGGAAGGAAGGAAGGAAGGAAGGAAGGAAGAAGAAAGGAAGAAAGGAAGAAAGGAAGAAAGGAAGAAAGGAAGAAAGGAAGAAAGGAAGAAAGGAAGAAAGGAAGAAAGGAAGAAAGGAAGAAAGGAAGAAAGGAAGAAAGGAAGAAAGGAAGAAAGGAAGAAAGGAAGAAAGGAAGAAAGGAAGAAAGGAAGAAAGGAAGAAAGGAAGAAAGGAAGAAAGGAAGAAAGGAAGAAAGGAAGAAAGGAAGAAAGGAAGAAAGGAAGAAAGGAAGAAAGGAAGAAAGGAAGAAAGGAAGAAAGGAAGAAAGGAAGAAAGGAAGAAAGGAAGAAAGGAAGAAAGGAAGAAAGGAAGAAAGGAAGAAAGGAAGAAAGGAAGAAAGGAAGAAAGGAAGAAAGGAAGAAAGGAAGAAAGGAAGAAAGGAAGAAAGGAAGAAAGAAAGAAAGAAAGAAAGAAAGAAAGAAAGAAAGAAAGAAAGAAAGAAAGAAAGAAAGAAAGAAAGAAAGAAAGAAAGAAAGAAAGAAAGAAAGAAAGAAAGAAAGAAAGAAAGAAAGAAAGAAAGAAAGAAAGAAAGAAAGAAAGAAAGAAAGAAAGAAAGAAAGAAAGAAAGAAAGAAAGAAAGAAAGAAAGAAAGAAAGAAAGAAAGGAAGGAAGGAAGGAAGGAAGAAAGAAAGAAAGAAAGAAAGAAAGAAAGAAAGAAAGAAAGAAAGAAAGAAAGAAAGAAAGAAAGAAAGAAAGAAAGAAAGAAAGAAAGAAAGAAAGAAAGAAAGAAAAAGAAAGAAAGAAAGAAAGAAAGAAAGAAAGAAAGATTCTTTGTTAAGAATCAGCAGAACAAAATTGTTGAATCACTAAGATTTATCATTATTTCTTGCATAGACTGAATTTATGTCAAAGTTTATGAGCAAGGACTGGGAGAATCACAGCATCATTTTGGTTGGAGAAGACCTTTAAGACCATCAAATCCAATTTGACTGAGGAAGGGGCTGCCCAAGCACAGTGCAGAAAGGTGGGTTCCTGCCCCAGGGAGCTGGTAAGAAGAGCAATTAAGGACTGGGAAGTGGAGGTGGAGAGTGGGAGTTGTGGTCATGGGCAAGATGAAGGTGGGAAGGATGAAATGAGGAAGAGGATGAAGGGTAAGGAGGATTCATGGCCTGGGGGAGAAAAAAAAGACTGAGACAAGACTCAGAGCAACAGCTTTCCCAGCAGGGGAAAAAGCCCCCAGCACAAATGCAGATGGGGATGGTCAGTACCCGATGGCTCCTGCCAGGGGAAAGGGTAGGATCCTTTGTAGCTTCACTTCTAAAGCAAGAAACGAAATTCAGCAGCACTTTCCCCCTCCTGGAGCCACTGAAGTCCCCACACAACTCAATTTGCTGGAACAGTAGAAGTCTCAAAAACAGTTTTGTTTTTGAAAACATTCTGAAAATCGGTAGAGGAGGAAAAGGGCCAAAGATGGTCCCAGGGAGGAAAGGACAAGGAAGGTCCTTCAGCCAGCAGGTGCCAGGGAAGGGGAGCAGGGAAGGATGTGTGGGAGTCCTCTTGGCATCTCCCCCCCTCTCCCTCCCTTTGCAGCTTGGCCATGCACTTGCACTTGATTTATCAGCAGCCTCTGGTTTTTGCAGCCCAGCAGCAGCAGAGCATCTCAGAGAGGGTTTGTCTGTGTGTGTGTCTGTGTGTCTGTGTGTGTGTGTCTGTGTCTGTCTGTGTGTGTCTGTGTGTGTCTGTCTGTGTGTGTCTGTGTCTGTCTGTGTGTGTCTGTGTGTGTCTGTCTGTGTGTGTCTGTGTCTGTCTGTGTGTGTCTGTGTGTGTCTGTCTGTGTGTGTCTGTGTCTGTCTGTGTGTGTCTGTGTGTGTCTGTCTGTGTGTGTCTGTGTCTGTCTGTGTGTGTCTGTGTGTGTCTGTCTGTGTGTGTCTGTGTCTGTCTGTGTGTGTCTGTGTGTGTCTGTCTGTGTGTGTCTGTGTCTGTCTGTGTGTGTCTGTGTGTGTCTGTCTGTGTGTGTCTGTGTCTGTCTGTGTGTGTCTGTGTGTGTCTGTCTGTGTGTGTCTGTGTCTGTCTGTGTGTGTCTGTGTGTGTCTGTCTGTGTGTGTCTGTGTCTGTCTGTGTGTGTCTGTGTGTGTCTGTCTGTGTGTGTCTGTGTCTGTCTGTGTGTGTCTGTGTGTGTCTGTCTGTGTGTGTCTGTGTCTGTCTGTGTGTGTCTGTGTGTGTCTGTCTGTGTGTGTCTGTGTCTGTCTGTGTGTGTCTGTGTGTGTCTGTCTGTGTGTGTCTGTGTCTGTCTGTGTGTGTCTGTGTGTGTCTGTCTGTGTGTGTCTGTGTCTGTCTGTGTGTGTCTGTGTGTGTCTGTCTGTGTGTGTCTGTGTCTGTCTGTGTGTGTCTGTGTGTGTCTGTCTGTGTGTGTCTGTGTCTGTCTGTGTGTGTCTGTGTGTGTCTGTCTGTGTGTGTCTGTGTCTGTCTGTGTGTGTCTGTGTGTGTCTGTCTGTGTGTGTCTGTGTCTGTCTGTGTGTGTCTGTGTGTGTCTGTCTGTGTGTGTCTGTGTCTGTCTGTGTGTGTCTGTGTGTGTCTGTCTGTGTGTGTCTGTGTCTGTCTGTGTGTGTCTGTGTGTGTCTGTCTGTGTGTGTCTGTGTCTGTCTGTGTGTGTCTGTGTGTGTCTGTCTGTGTGTGTCTGTGTCTGTCTGTGTGTGTCTGTGTGTGTCTGTCTGTGTGTGTCTGTGTCTGTCTGTGTGTGTCTGTGTGTGTCTGTCTGTGTGTGTCTGTGTCTGTCTGTGTGTGTCTGTGTGTGTCTGTCTGTGTGTGTCTGTGTCTGTCTGTGTGTGTCTGTGTGTGTCTGTCTGTGTGTGTCTGTGTCTGTCTGTGTGTGTCTGTGTGTGTCTGTCTGTGTGTGTCTGTGTCTGTCTGTGTGTGTCTGTGTGTGTCTGTCTGTGTGTGTCTGTGTCTGTCTGTGTGTGTCTGTGTGTGTCTGTCTGTGTGTGTCTGTGTCTGTCTGTGTGTGTCTGTGTGTGTCTGTCTGTGTGTGTGTGTCTCTGTGTGTGTGTCTGTGTGTGTGTGTGTGCCTGTGTTGCTTTCCTGTGCTCAAGGGCTGGAAGAAGGAAGCAGCCCTTTACACGGAGAGGAAAACTTTGGATTAAACAATGAGCAGGAGGCAAAAATATTTGCGTTCCCACAGTTTGTTCTGCTGGTGAGACACTCCCTAACTGAGGACACGGCAGAACTGCTTGGATATTCGTGTCCCCTGCCTGTGTTCGTGCAGAGGTTTGTGTGTTTGTGGGCACAGGTGTGTTTCCCACACACATATAAAGCAGGAGACCCACGGCAGAAACACAAGAAGGGGACAAAGGGTCTGCAAAACCCTTTCTCCTTGTGGGCAGCAGCATTTCATGTGCTCTGTTTCTCCAAGAAAAAAGGATCATGAGACAGGAGCAGCTCATGGTGGTGGGACCTGGCACCAGCAGGGCTGATGCAAAGCCATGGTTCTCACCTGTAAGAGCCAAACTAGACCTTGCCTGGTGTGGCTCCATACATGAAAGACACAAACCTTTTGCCCTCAGGTGGCAAGGGGAAATCAGGGAGCTGTGTTTGGATCTGAGTGCAAGCCAGGAAAGAGCAGCAACCATCACTCGCAAGATCTTGGCACTTTCCTCCCTCTGGATTTCAAACACTCTGCCTTTAAAGCAAAGATCCAAGATCTGGGACATGCCCTGGGACACTCACTGTTGTAGGACACCCAGCCTCTCCTCTGGGCCTTCTGGGTATTGTTCTGGCCTCAAACACATTGGGTGGGAGTTGTAGCCTGTTGGATTTCCCTATGTCAGCAGAGAAAACTGATCAATGTCAAAGTGGCACTGGATGCACCACAGCCCAGATGAATCCAGCAGCCCTTGGATTTTGGAAAGGGGTCCTGTGGACAGGAGAAACCCCCCACAGTCAACAGCAGGAGACACTGCCAGACATATGAAGTCCACATGAACCTCTGATGCTGACGTGCAAGCTCACTTCAAACCAGATGCAGACACCAAAGCAAAGAGCCAAACAGGGAATGAACCAGCACAGGGGAGAGCAACTCAGCCTCTGCCTGCTCCTTTCCAGATGGGATCATGACTGGAACCTCCCTGAACTTCTGGGTGAGACAAGACTCAGGGCATGTCCATTGCTCCACTGGATGGAGGTTGTGACACACGAAACACCCAACAGCTTGAAGGAGAATCAGAAGAGCTGGGTTTCCCCAGGAAGTGGGGAAATCAACTGGTCTTCTTTGATTCAGGGCCACGGAAGGACGTCCTGCTTCCTCTGTGTCTTTCAGAGATCTGAGTTTCACCCACAGATGTGAAGAGTAAATTAGAATCATAGAAGCATTCTGGTTAGAAAAGACCTTTAAGGTGGTCAAGCCCAATCATGACCCTAATTCTACTGAGTCTGGTGCTAAACCATTAGTGACAGAGCTGAGGCTCTGGTTGCTCCCAGGACATAATATCTCTTGCATTAGATAACAAAGCCTTCTGGGTGGGTTGGCACATTCCCAATGCAGATGATATTTATATCAATCATAGAATGGTTTGGGTTGAAGCAGGGATCTTAAAGCTCATCCAGTCCCACCCCCTGCATGGGCAGGGACACCTCCCACCAGCCCAGGTTGTTCTGAGCCAAATTCACCCTGCCCTTCAACACCTCCAGGGATGGGGCAGCCACAACCTCCCTGAGCAACCTGTTCCAGCATCTCACCACCCTCACAGCAAAGAACTTTTTGCTAGTGTCCAACCTGAAGCTCCCTCTTCAAGCTTCAAACCATTGCCTCTTGTCCTCTCACTACACACCCGTGTAAAAATGATCTATAAATAGATGGTAAATTTAATCTATAAAGAGATTAAATAGATGATCTATAAACATCCCTTCCAATCCAAACCCTGCTGTGACTCTGGTGATTCTACATTCAGATGCAGCACCTTGTGGGGAAACTCAGGTCTCTACTAGGCTAGAGCCACCTCTTCTTTTGCAGTTGATTTTTCTTTCCCTCTTTTTTTTTCCTTCCCCTGGGCAGGGGGATGAGAGCTGAGGTGGCTTGGGCAGGGAGAGGAAGAGGGAAGCACACTGACTTTTGTTATCCAAGAAAATGTATGTAAAAGGGGATATTAACCAAGTTATAAATATAGAAATGAAAGCAGAAGTGTCACCTCACTGAACAATGGGGGCATTTATGGGATAAAGTTACCACAAATGAAGGGCTGGCACAGGCTGACTTGGGATCATAATTTATAGTGGAGCCTAAATCCTGGCTTGGAGACAAGTGGGATAAAGTTGAGCTCTTTGTGAAAGTTTCTATTTTCATCCCACAGGCAGGGTGAGCCCAGTGAGCAGTGGAACAAATGGCTTGAGGTTCCAGGGGAGGCTCAGCCTTCCTGGCAATGTTTGTTAGTCCCACCTAGAACTTGCCTCGTGGAGAGGGAACCCCCAGGTCAGATCAAAGCTGGATCACCTTCCTGACCTGCTGGTAGAGCTGGGATTTGAGGAGCAGTGGAACCCTCTGTGCATCCAGCTGGGTTTTCACCCAGAGAAGTGCATCATCCCTGTGCTGCCCACTGCAGCTTCCCAGGGGGGCTCATGGTGCCACCCTCCAGAAGGGAAGGGAGGGAAACTCAACAGGCTCAGCTCAACAGGAGGTTTGTGTGGCTGTTTCAGGGAGACAGAGGAGTTTGTTATTTCAGGTGGAAATTCACTCAGCCCAAACCCCACCAGTTGATGGGGGCAGGATGGCTCAGCAAACACCAAGACCAGAGGAACTAGATGAGCAAAACTCCTTCTCTGGGTGCTCCACCTGCCAATGCTGAGAGGATGGACAGGCTGAAGGAGGTGGCAGGCAGCCCTGGGTGAGGCCCTGCTGTGCCTGGGGCCACATAAAAGCTGTGCCCGGGGAGAACTGAGTCTGGATTTGAGATGAGGTTTCAGCAAGGAGAGCAAAGACCACAGAGGAACAAGGAGAGAGCACTGACCAGCTGGAACAGCAGCAGCCCAGCAGCCCACCTGCTCCCCTTGGAAGCATAAGGGTCACAGAGGGATTTCAGGGAACAAATTAAGGCAATTTTTGGAGATTTGCCTCTGGGAAAGCTCCTCACACTCATTCCTGTGCTTTCCATGGAGAACATTACCAGACCCACTACAGGTTTGTGCAGCCCTGCAGTCCAGAGAGGGGTGACAACACCTACACCCCTGCTGGCAGCGTTGGGCCATCACCTCCTCCAGGTGTGATGGGGTTTCTGGGCTGCAGCAGTAAAATACCACCAGTAGTAGGAACACCAGTGCCTCTGCATGTTCCCTCCTCACCCCAGGCACTGCCCTTGCCTCAGTTTCTCCTGCCTGTGACAAGAGAAGGCAAAGTACTGAGCCTTCTGTGACAGCTCACAGGTGCCAGCAGCTCTCCACCATGGTTCTCACTTCTTGCCTTTACCATCCAGAATAAAAATGAGCAAAGACTTTTATATTATATAAACCATCAAGCACTAATAAGAGCAATTTTGTGGGTTTGCTTTCATTTTTTATAATGAAAAGGTAAAAACCTTAGCACAGATTTGTAGCAACCAGATGTGTGTGTGCAGTGATTTGATTTAGCTTAAAATGAAGCCTGATTGAAGCATGGCTCCTTGCCAGGGGTGTTAAAAACTTATTAAAATCAAGCTCAGCTACTGGGCTCTAAAAATAGCATTTGCTGATAAATTCCCAATTTAATCCTAGCCTCCTGGAGGCCATTCCTAGGGTATTGTCTGCCCCAGGACAAGGCATATGGGGCTACCCAGGAGAGCAAGTGACAGGTTGGTGAGGTGATGCCTCATGGTGGAGCTTCTTGCACACTTGCTCACACTCCAGTTTCAAAGCTGGCTCCAGGCTCCTTTCCTCGTGGTTCAGTTTGGTGCCACGTGGATGCTCTTGCAGAGAGTTTGGGTGGTTGCCAGAGGATTTTGCTGGGTGCCAGGCAAACTGAGCACTGGATGAATTCTGAACCAGTAAGGCCAGTATAGCTTTAGTGTCTGACCCCCTGTAAAGCTCTTCCTTCAGCTGGTTTGGGGTGTCCTGTGTGGAAGAAGAAGGATGAGAGGGGCTGAGGACCAGGATGGGTGGTGAGCCTGGAAAAAACCATCCTGGTGGTTGCCTGTGATGGAGGAAGCTCTTCAGGCTGCTGAATGCCCACAGAACTTCCCAGCACAGCTGCAACCTGGCCCAGTTTGCTCTTGCAATTACCACCTGCTCCCAGGGTTGGTGGAGAAGGAGGGGGAGAAAAATACTAATTGGAACCTGACCTCACTGAGCAATTATGGATTGTCAGACTTCATGGCCATTCACTGCAGTGATAATGAGGGTGGAGGTCTCCAAGGGAGCTGGGCTTCTGAGGGAAACACCTCATCAGTTTCACCCCTTCACACTGCTGCAGGTTAGTCCTTACACAGGCTTGAAGGGTCCCATCTCCTGGAAAGAATTGTCCAGGAATTGCTGGTCAGAGCAAAAGAGGAAGAAAGGTCATCACCTGAATACCCTTTTTTAACTGGCTGTGCTGGCAGGACAAGGTTAGAGCTGTAAAGGTTTGGGCCAAGTGTTCACCTAGACCAGCACCTTCTTCCTGCAGAGGCCAGAACAGATGCAAGCAGAGAGAATCTAAGAAGCTGCCACGTTTTGCATGGGTCTTCTGGTTATGTCCTCTAAGCACCTCACCCTCAGCAGGGGAGGGATTGATGAAGGGCTTCCAGTTAGACCATGGTCTAAGTGCCATCTCCATTAACCTAGAGAAGATGGGTGAGACGCCTGTTGGCAGGAGGATGAAATCCAAAGCAAAGCAGCCAAGTGGCCCCTCATTCGTGGCAGGGCCAAGATGTGCAGTGGAGCCCTGCAAGCCACAGGGTTACATAGCTTCTGAGGGTAACAGGATGAGTTCATGGGGGAAGAAAAACCCCATCAAGGTCTGTTAAATCCAAAGATGCAACCTCTCTCATAGGAATTCCCTGGTTTGCAAACCACTGGAGCCAAGGAGATTATTCTGCAGATATATCCCTCCAGCCTTACCCTGATTCTACTCTGATATTTGTTGGTTTGACCTAACACAGTTGCAGTTTTGTCCTTCTTTTGATGACAGTAGGAAATGCCATTGAGCTTGGCCAACCAGTCCTCCCAGTGTGTCTCATTGCCCACGTCTCATCCCAGAGGTGCAACCCTTCCTTGCCTGGGAATGGGGATTTATTGGAGAACCCAGAACAGGGCAATGACTCAAAGCTTGAGAAATGCACCTTGCATGGCCAGGAAATAAAATAAAACCCAATCCCTTTAATTTAGTCAAGATGACTGGTAACTTTTCACCTACTTTTAACCACCAAAAATAGCCCAAATTAGCTGTCTGGCCTCCATCTCTGGTCAGTGGGAGTGATCAGCAGCTTCAGAAGGCCAAAGATTAATGCTCAACCTGCAGCTTTTGTTCCTGCAGCTTCCAGGCAAGTGGGAAAGTCTTACAGGGAGAGGCTGAAGGAGCTGGGGGTGTTCAGCCTGGAGGAGACTCAGAGTGGGACCTTCTCACTCTCTTCAACTCCCTGAAGGGAGGTTGTGCTCAGGTGGGGTCTGGGCTCTTTTTCCAGGCAACCAGTGACAGGAGGAGAGGGCCTGGCCTGAAGCTGCTCCAGGGGAGGTTTAGGTTGGATATTAGGAGGTAATTCCTCATGGAGAGGGTGATCAGATATTGGGATGGACTTCCCAGGGAAGTGGTGGAGGCACCATCCCTGGAGGTGTTCAAGGAAACGCTGGAGGTGGCACTTGGTGCCCTGGTCTGGAGATGTGGTGGTGTTGGTCATAGGCTGGACTTGATGATCTTAAAGGTCTTTTCCAGCCTTGGTGATGCTGTGGTTCTGTGTGACCCAAGCACTGCATCTGGGTGGCTCAGAGCCTGGTGGGCTCAGTGCTGCTCCCCAGGTTCCCACGCTGGGCCACCCCTCTTGCAACAGGTCACACTCCTCTGGAAATCACTGCAGGCTGGACAACCAGGAGCTACACCTTGGGTTTGCACACTCCATGGAGATTTTCAAGCAGAGTTAGTTCCACAACCTGAAATGGAAAGGGGACTATTTGTTTCAAGTCAGAACCAAAGCTTGTGCTGCATCACACACACGTTTGCTTCTCTGATTGTTTTGTTTTGTTGGGTTTTTTTGTTTGTTTGTTTTAATTTGTTTTTTCAGGCTCAGAAAGCCTGAGAAAGACTCTTTGTTTTCCACTCCAGAAAAATCAAATTTCCTAATCTGCTCCAGCCCCTGATTTTTCAGGTCATTTGCTGAAAAGAAAGATCCATGATTTGCTGCCTCTCTGGGCCACAAACCCATCCAGCACAGCTTAGAAGCCCATGAACTTCCCCTGATTGCTTCAAAACTGGGCATTTGCACAAGTTCTTTTACACAGCTGGTGTGCCCTGGCTGCTTCCTCCAGCCAGGCTGGTTTTTCCTTCTTTTCCTCAATTTTCAGGCAGGATCCTCCAAGCCAGACCAAGTTCCCCCTTCCCAGGAGTGTCCAGACTCGTTTTAAATCCAAAGAAGAGAAGCCCTGATCACAGAAATCAAACCTGGGAGCACCCTGAACTCTTCTTTTTGCCCTTTTTCCCCTCTGGGTGAGGAAATGAAGCCACCCACACCTGTGGTGCCTGGGGGGAGTGGGAAGGAGTGGGAGGAGAGCTAGAAAACAACTGGAAGGGCAGCAGGAGGAACATGGGGTGGGAGGGGATGCAGAGGGAGAAGCTGAGAGCTACAAAGACATGAAAGGTGGGCAGGAGGGAGGGGGAGAACAGCTCAGTGAATACTTTCAACAGCATGAGACAATTGACTATTTGAAGAAAGAATAGAAATAAGAAAAGTATAAGAAATTAGAGGTTTGGCTGCTCTGGAATGTCAAAGTTTGCCCTTTACCTCTGCTCAAGACTCCCATTCAGGCCAGAGCTGCTGTTCTGGCTGCCTTGAGCCTCCAAGGCCATAAAGCTGAATAAACCCCCCAGCCAAACACCCTGCCTGGTCCTGCAGAACTCAAAGAGACAGAGGAGAAGGGAAAAATGTCACTGACCTACTCTCAGATGAGATAATGAGGTACAATGGGCATGAGTGGCAACACTTCAGAATCATTTTGGCAGAGGAGAAGGTGGGCATTTCTACCCATCTCTTTTCAAGGGAACTCAGCTCAGCTACCAGAAAGGGGAGGCAAAACTTGCACCAGTTACCTGGACCCTGCTGGGGTCCAGCACCCAGAACCTTTGACCAGGAGATCCCCAGTGGGTAGATCCCCACCCTGCAAGCCTGGCTGGAGATGTCCATGGCTTCCAGGCAGGTGGAGCCCACCCTTTGCTCCAAGTTGAGCTTGCTGCTCATGTCCCTTGCCCACCAAAACCAGCCCAGAAATCTGGGACCTATTGGCCACGTGGAACCAGGGCTATGGGTTCTTTCAACAACCACTGGACCCATCCAGTTGGGATTCCCTGGAGAGTTATGTCAGCTGCCCAGATGTGTCCAGCTGCCAAAGTGGTGGGGAGCATCTGAACGTGGCTCAGCATCCTTGGGAGCTTCTCTTCTCATCCCTCAGGGGCTCAGCATCCCCATGGGACGTGTTTCTGCTGCTGAGGGCACATTTCCCAGGGTGGCATTTGGTGCTGTCCACAGCCTGGCAACCCAGTCCCTCCAGAGTCCCTCCATTACAGCTGTCAGAGCCCAAACTCCATCCTGCAGCCTAAATGCCAAACCTTCCAGAAAGGGCAGAAACCTTAAACAGATGCAACGTGAAAAGGGTTGTGGTTAGACAGGAGATTCTTGGGTGAAT
Source organism: Chaetura pelagica (assembly GCF_000747805.2). Classification (NCBI taxonomy): domain Eukaryota; kingdom Metazoa; phylum Chordata; class Aves; order Apodiformes; family Apodidae; genus Chaetura; species Chaetura pelagica. The sequence goes on along the minus strand of NW_009953512.1, from coordinate 212,651 downwards.
CAGTCACTCCAAAAACGCCTTCAAGATGCTTTAACAGCAGCAAATGATGGATTTTCCCTTCTTTTTTTTTCTCTTTTTTTTTAACCCAGGCCATCATTTTGAAAATTCCCTGCCTGAAAGCCTTCTGCTGGCAGCATGATTCAAGCACAGAGCCAGGCTGCCCAGGGAAGTGGTGGAGTCACCATCCCTGGAGGTGTTAAAATAAACCCATGTGGACGTGGCACTTCAGGACGTGGTCTAGTTGGGTTGGTGATGGTGGGTTGATGGTGGGACCTGATGATCTCAGGGGCTCTTTTCCAACTTTAATGATTCATTATTCCATGATGGGAGTTGAACATGGTCTTTGTGTGACAATAATGGCTTTATTTCCACTGGATGAAGTGGCATTCACCTGTGGCTTATCTTGCCTTTGTGATAAGGCACAATGAAGCTGAACTGTATTTTCCTTGCACCATAGGTGAGGAAAAGAGCAGGGATGGTCAAGCCTAGAAGTGAACACAGCTTGAGGAGAACCCATCAAGGACAACCCAGAGGCTCACTGGTTTGGGATTGTGGAAACCACCCTTCCCAGCTAAACTCTTGTGCAAAACAAGAACACTTCACTGCCTGAAAGGCAGATATTCCCCAGGAAAAGCAGAGAAAGAGCAGGAGACAGAAAAAGGGAATTTGTGCCTTTAACCCAGCTCTGTTATCAGCTACAATGGATCAGAGATAACAGAGTCCCAGACTGGTTTGGGTGGGAAGGGACCTCAAAGCTCACCCAGTCCCACCCCTGCATGGGCAGGGACACCTCCCAGCAGCCCAGGCTGCTCCAGCCCCATCCAACCTGCCCTTCAACACCCCCAGGGATGGGGCAGCCACAGCTTCCCTGGGCAACCTGGGCCAGGCTCTCCCCACCCTCACAGCCCAGAATTCCTCCCTCCCATCTCAGCTCCAGCTCCCTCTGCCAGCTGGAAACCCTTCCCCCTGCTCCCATCCCTCCCTGCCCTTGTCCCAAGCCCTTCCCCAGCTTTCCTGGAGCCCCTTCAGGCCCTGGAAGCTGCTCTAAGGTCTCCCTGGAGCCTTCTCTTCTCCAGGCTGAACACCCCAACTCTCCCAGCCTGTTCCCAGAGCCTCCCCTGGTCTTGCTCCAACATCTCCATGTCCTTCTTGTGCTGGGGGCTCCAGAACTGGACCCAGCACTGCAGGGGGGGTCTCACCAGAGATAAGTGCACCCAAAACAACCCTTTTCCCCCCCCATCCATTCCACAGGGACACCTCTTGTTGGCACACAGCATCAGATAGATTTTGGCATCAAGGTCCCTTCCACATGGCCACAGGACATGAGAAAAACAGAAGCCAGGTTTGGAGGTAAAGAATAAAACAGAGGGGAGGGAGGGGGGCTGTGGACTATAGGGCAACAAATGTTATTTGTTTACCTTCCCTGCCAATAAAATCCCAACATGGAAATAATGAATGGGGCTTGCAAATTAGTCACTAGAAATCACTTAACTCATAAAAAATTATTAGCCCAGAAACAGAGGTTTGGAGGAAAAAAAGGTGAAAAAAAGCCAGAGGAGCTCTTGTCTTCAGACAAACATTTTTTTTTACCCTGCAATTAATGGGGGTCGTGTCAGGGCATGGAAACCATATAAAACAGAGCAGAGAGGGGAAAACTCTTACTGAGGAAGCCAAGATGAAGTGAAGCTGGATGTGGGTCAAGTCAGCATTAAAACACTGTCAAGAAGTTTCTTTTTTAGCCAAAAAATCGAATTCCAGATAGAAGCACAGATAGAAAGAGATTCTGGTGTTTTAAAATCCAGCTCCAGTGTGAGCAGCCAGGGCTGCAAATACCTGCCTGGCTGCAGGAGGGCAGAGCTGGAGCTTTTCTGAAGCAGGACTGCTCATCTCAGGCATTCCCACCTGGAATCCTGGGTCCAGTTCTGGGCCCCTCAGGACAGGAAGGACATGGAGGGGCTGGAGCGTGTCCAGGGAAGGGCAGGGGAGCTGGGGAAGGGGCTGGAGCACAAGGGTGAGCAGGAGCAGCTGAGGGAGCTGGGGGTGTCCAGCCTGGAGCAAAGGAGCTGAGGGGAGACCTGCTGGCTCTGCAGCTGCTGAGAGGAGGTTGGAGCCAGGGGGGTCGGGCTCTGCTCCCCAGGAACAAGCCCTGGGACAAGAGGGAACGGCCTCAAGTTGTGCCAGGGGAGGTGGAGGTTGGATCTGGGGAACAATTCCTGCCTGGCAAGGGTTGTCAGGGCCTGGCCCAGGCTGCCCAGGGCAGGGGGGGAGTCCCCATCCCTGCAGGGGTTTCCAAGCCCTGGAGATGGTGCTGAGGGACGTGGGGTTTTGGCACTGCCAAAGCCTGTCTGATGGAATGGGAGTCCTTGTTCCACGAGGAAATGAAGAGCAGGCAAAGCCAAGACTGTCCCAGTGTCACCAGGACTGTTCCTGCTCTTCCCTTCCAGTTCCCATGAGGAAACCAGTGGTGCCACAGCCTCCCAGAGCCTGCAGCAGCTTCCCTCCCACTGCAACACAGGGGTGCTCCACTCTCCTCCAGGAAACTTTCAGGATAAGAAAATCAACCAGCGTGATGGTTCCATGATGATTTAATATTTCACTCTTTGTTTTTCCTTATTTCCTCTTCCTGAAGGCTGTGCTCAGGCCATGGGAAACAGCCCCAAAGTGGGAACCATCTCCAGGTGCCTCTTGGGAACAACCCCCCTTGCACCAGGCACTGATGAAGCAGCAGGGGATGGCACCCAGGCTCAGAAATGGCCCAGATCCCCAGGTATCCAACCAGGATTTTTGGCAACTCTTCAGGGAAAAAGGAAAAAGGGGGAGGGGGGGATATAAAACTATATTATCATGCACAATTGCCAACCAGTTGCCACAGGTTGTCTGGGTTGAATCTGGCCTTGCCTATGAAATCTCAATTACAATGAGAGCACATTCTTTGCTTTTTCTTGGGGGATGGGGAGGGGATAAATTGCTACCAGGCCTCCAAAACTCAATGCACCACAAGGCTGTTTTGAAGCTCCAGCCCTCTACTCCAGCAGCTGCCTACTGTACCCAGAGCCACAGATGCCTCCTGGCCTTGCTTTAAATTAAAACCAGGCCTTGCTTTTTCATTCTTGTTTTAAGCCCCTGCTGCAAATTGACAAACAATGTCCTCTGCCAGCAGCTGCTAACAATGCTGCTAATGAACCTTCCCCTTGAAGGAATAAACAGAGGAGGATGGAAGGGCTTGGGGAGGAGGGGGGTTTTCCCTGGGGTTGTAGTTGTCTCCTCAGGCATTATTAGAGCTCATCATTTTAACTCCCAAATCAGCAGCTCTTCTTTGAGTTAGCAGAGTTCAAGATTTTCATTCCAAACCAGCAGATCCCCTTTGCAAGAGCAAACTGGGCCAGGTTGCAGCTGTGCTGGGAAGTTCTGTGGGCATTCAGCAGCCTGAAGAGCTTCCTCCATCACAGGCAACCACCAGGATGGTTTTTTTTCCAGGCTCCTTTCCTCGTGGTTCAGTTTGGTGCCACATGGATGCTCTTGCAGAGAGTTTGGGTGGTTGCCAGAGGATTTTGCTGGGTGCCAGGCAAACTGAGCACTGGTTGAATCCTGAACCAGTAAGGCCAGTATAGCTTTAGTGTCTGACCCCCTGTAAAGCTGTTCCTTCAGCTGGTTTGGGGTGTCCTGTGTGGAAGAAGAAGGATGAGAGGGGCTGAGGACCAGGATGGGTGGTGGGGCTGTGCATGTCTATGGATTAGTGTATTACTAGGCATGATGGAAACACAGCTGATGCTCTTAGAAGATGGACAGACTGAGGAATTCCTCCTTGAAAAAATTCCTGGCTCCTGAGCCTCCTGTTGGACACCAGGAACTGAAGCACCACAAAGGTAAGTGTGGGGGTGTTGGTCAAACTGAATGTCTCTTAGCCCAGTGTTTCCTCTTCCACTGTGACCAAAAGCAGATGCCCCAGGTTGACTGTAAGATCAGGGCAGGCATAAATGGTGCTTCTGCACAAACCTGAGGCCAGGTTGACAGGGATTCCACCTCCAGGAGCCAGCTCTGGGCCTTCCCAGGTCATAGGGAAGTCACAGAGCTAATGTGCAGCAAAGGGGATGGTCGTGGGTCCTTTCCAGAAGAAATCCCTGCATTATCCATCAGGATTTGATGAAAGCATCATTCCTTGAACTGAATTTAAAGGCAACCTACAAAGCTTGAAGCTTGTTGATACATTTGGCCATTAGGTCCACACTAGATGTGGTAAAACAGCTTCATCAAACCCAGGACATCCCAGGGGGACAGCAATGGAAGAGCTCTGCTCTCAAAAGGACAAGTTCCTGGCATTTCAAGCACCACAACACAGAGCTCCATTGCAGGGGCTTCAGCCTCTGGCTTTCCAGCACCTTTCTGTGCTGCTCCCTGTGCCCTTCAAGGGGTCTTCATTCACCTGGTGTGGGCAGGTGTTGCACAGGAGACATGATCTCTCCTTGTCAGTCTTGAGAAGCCTAGCAACACTTTCAGAGGGCTCTTGGCAGATGATCTCTCTCAGGAGATCCCATTGGCTGGGAGGTGATGTGTTTAGAAGCTTTGAGAGGGATTGTCCCAAAGCCTGAGGAGATCAAACAAGCCCCTGGATGAACCCCAGCTACTTCCAGTTGGCACAGAGTCTCCTGCTGCACCAGATAGAGCTTCTGTTGTTGTTGTGATGGGGGACTGTGCTTTGCTGGGACTCCCAGTAACTTCATCAGTGCCCCCAGGAGCTTTGCCTGGGACATCTCCTGCCAGGGCTCCTGGCTGTTCCATTCTGGTGAAATCAATCTGCTGCTCTTCTCTCAGCAGAGGAGGATTTCTCCCTGTGTGCCATTTTTCCCATTCCTCTGGCAGCAGCTTCCAAGCCACAGACTTTAAATGCCAGCAGGATTTTTGTTCTCATTTCCAGGGCAAAAAGATTTACAAGGAGAACTGAAGAACTGGTAATATCTCATCTTGGAGGATAATGATCTGAAGGGACATTTCTCTGGTGCTGCCTCCAGCAGCTCTGTAACTATCAGCCCTTGGGGTAATACAGGTCAGAGACTTTTTCTACCTTTTAATTTGCATTCCAACATTTATATGCAATCTATTTATTGAGGAGGATTTTGCATTCCCTTTCCATGGATGAACTTGTTGGCAGGAACATTTGAGGAGCAGCTACTAGGAAGTCTGGCCCACAATGACATTTCTCAATTTTCAGTGTATTCCCTTTAATGACATGACAGCTTCCTCACTAGGGAATGGATCTGTGTCCCCCTTGTGTCAGGGGGACTAACTTCCCTCATCGTGGAACCCATAAATCAAAGTACTGAATGACTGAGACCCACAGGACACGTGCTACAGAACTTGGAAAACAAGGGACAGGGGAGACTGGGAAGTCTCAGCCACATGTGGGCTGGAACTTCACCTGCACACCAGCCTGCCCTGACCAGCCAGGTCCATCCTCAAGGCTCTAAGTCAGAGCATGGGCAACAACATCATCAAAGAAGCAGCAACAGAGGCTCCAAAAGGTGGTCAGGACCCTGTGGAGCTGTTGCACAGGGTCACTGGGCAGGAGGTCTTGCCCCACTGTTCCCAGTGCCAGGGCCACAGGCAGGCTGGACTGGGAACTGTTGGCTCTTGAGAGTTAAACTCAGCCAGGTGAGCAGAACCAGCCTGGGCCTGAGGGTGAACATCTCATTTGCTGCAGGAACAAGGAGGCTGTGGGCAGAAGTGCTTTGGGGAATTGGCATCAGGAGAAAGGCTCTTTGTAAGCCAAAGAGTCTGGTGGTCAAGATGCTTTGCTGTGAGCTGCAGCCTTCACTTTGCTCTGCCTCCACTCATGTGCTTTGCCCATCACTTCTGTGATTTGGGGCAGAGAATGGCAGTTCCCCAGAACCAGGGAATCCTTTTGGTTGGAAAAGACCTTTAAGATCATCGAGTCCAACCGTTAACCCAGCCCTGCCAAGGCCACCACTGAGCCATGTCCCTCAGCACCATCTCCAAACTTGCACAGGGTCTTGCTCTAGTGAGACTTGGTGTTGCCTGGCCTGAGGTCACTGTGTTGAGTTCATAAAATTCTGGATGGAATAACCCTTGAGAAAGAGGGGGCAGCATAGCACAGCCTGGGAGCAGATCTGGGCAGCACTTCCTGGATGGCAGAAATGTCTAAAAATGACTGTTTGATGGGCTGTCTTTTAGGGTGTGTTTATTTTTAACCACAAAAAATATTTGTCATCTCCTAAACATGGGCTTATTTCCACTGCTGTGTGGTGGGTGCCCACCTGGTGAGTTCATTCATGTTATTCTGCAGCAGCTCTTAGGTGCTCTAACCCAAGTCAAAGCTCTTCCAGGCGTTGGGTGCAAGAGTCCTGACCTCAAAGAACTTGCCTGTCCATCCACAGGAGACAGATGGAGAGTCACCAAGGCAACAGGGAGCAAGGTGGCTTCACAGTGGTCATTCAGCACAGTTAAAAGTGAAGATGGGGGAAAGTCTTCTGCAAGGCTGTCCCATTTCACTCTGGAGACACCAGGGAGCTGACGTTCACACCACAGCTCTGAGAACCAAGCTCTCAAGATGTTCCCAACACCCAAAAATACCACCTCTCCAGAGACCAGGATGAATCCATGAGCCATCCATCATGTCAGCACAGCTGGTCCCAGGCTTCTCCTGGCGCTGCAGGGGCACAGTGAGGGTGGAAAGTTGCTCTGGCCAGGGGTTGTGGAGGGGGTGGCACATCTGGATGCACTTGGGGCTGGTGCAGTGGCAGCTGCTCTGGGCACAGCTGTCAAACCAAGTAGGTCACCTCTTCTCTGGAACCAATTTCTGAGAGATTTCTCTTTTTTTTTAATGCCTAAATTTGAGCCCAAAGTCTGCTTGGCACCTTCTCTCCTGGTTTCCCCTTACAGCTGGGCTTCTGCTCCTGATGCAGGCTTGTCCTCAAGTGGCTTAAAAATAGATGCAGAAGCTGTGGCAAGAAGAGCCAAGCTGCTCTTCCAAGGGCCTGGCTGAATGGAGGGAGGGGAAATCTGCTCTCCTTGGAGCAGGGAAGCTGTGATGGGAGAAGCTGCTGCAGGAAACCAGTGGGAACAGATGCTGAGCTGTGCTTACCCACATCAAGTCCCTGCCAGCTCGTGCTGGTGTTTCCTTGGTGGAACAGCAGGGAGGGAGGCACCCAAAAGCAGATGTATGGCCCAGATACAGAACAGTGTCTTGTTTGGTGCCCTGGGACTCGGGCAGGGAGTCAAAATGCCTGAGTTATAAGATCTCTCATTGCAGCTGCTCAGGTTTCTCACGACACGGAGTCCTTAGCCCCAAAAACCAGGTCACAGAAATTGTTCTGGTTGGAAAAGACCTGCAAGATCGTCAAGTCCAACCACTAACCCAACCCCACAGAGTCCAGTGCTTAAACCATGTCCCTCAGCACCACATTTACAGAGCTTTGAAATCCCTCCAGGGATGGAGACTCCACCACTGCCCTGGGCAGCCTGGGCCTTTGTTAAATTACCCTTTCAGTGCTGAAGTTTCTTCTAGTAACCAATCTAAACTTCCCCTGGGAAACCTAAGGCTGTTTCCTCTTGTCCCAGGGCTTGTTCCTGGGGAGCAGAGCCTGACCCCCCTGGCTCCAACCTCCTCTCAGGCAGCTGCAGAGTCCTGGTACAAGCCAGGATGCTGGTGGCCTTCTTGGTCACACATGGTGCCACCTGGGCACGTGTTGCCTCATATTCAGCTGCTGTTGACCAACATCTCAGGTCCTTTTTCCTCCAGGCACTTTCCAGCCACTCTTCCCCAAGTCTGGAGCATCACCTGGGGTTGGTGTGACCCACAGGTAGGACCTGGCACTTGGCCTTGTTGGACCTCAGATAATTGCTTCAGCCAATGGATCCAGCCTGTCCAGACCATGTATGTGTGTTTATCCATAGGTAACATCTGCTCCCCTACCTGGTGACTGGACTAAGAGCATTTGACTCTGTAGGGAACACATTTGAGGACTTTCACACACTTCTAAGCTTCCCTTCCCACAGTCTCTGCCACTTTGCACGTTTCTTGCCCTCGTGGTTACGAAGGTACCTTGCAAATGTGAGCCAAGAGTCATAAGCAGAGGGTGCAACAGCCCAGAAAGGGGATTTTAAGAGGTGTGAATGGACCTGCTCTACTCCTCAGCACAGGAGCCTGGTGAAGGCTGCTCACAGGTTGCTCATACCCACTTTGTTGCTGGTAGCATGAGCAGAAATTCCAGCTCTCATTTGCTTCCCTCAGGACCTGGGGCTCTCCCCCACACCTTCTCAAGGGCCAACACACACACCTTTTCACATCTCCACAATACTCAGGCAGCACTTCCAATTAAAACCAAGAGTCTGCAGCCCATTCTGAAATGAGGTGTGAAATATGCTGACTTTAATGTCACCCCAGCTCATGTAGGGGCTGCTGGGCTAGCTGCTACTGCTCATAACTTACCAGCAGCAGGTGCAGAATTGAATTACCCCCTGAGCATCCCCAAGGACCTCAGTGAGGACATGAGCTCCCATGTTTGAGAGAGAAAGTGGAGCCTGGCTCACAATTAATGTGCTTGTGTGAACGTGTCTGCACGTGTTACCCTGGCTGGAGGAAGGCAGGAAGGCAGTGGTGGCAAAGACCCCTGGCAAACTCAACTCTGGGTGCTGAAACGAGTCATGAAACCGTTGTCATTCATTGGCAGAGCAAGAAAGGGACATGATGGAGCTGGTGGAGGCTTCTGCTCCCAAGAGCGTCATCGTTTTAACTTCATCTTCAGGTAAATGTATCTTTGTAGTGCCAAGGTTGAGTCCAGGTTGCTCCTGTGCTTGTTTCCATCACCTAAGAGTAGCTCTATGTGTCCTGCCACGCAGAGGGCTCCTGGGGCAGGTTTTTCCCATCACAGGCTTCCCCTCTGCAGGCAAAGTGCAACCCAAGAGCGAAGCAAAAGCCAAGAGCAACAGGGCTCTGCTCCCCCCCAGCCCCCCTGGGCCCCAGGAGCCCGCAGGAGCTCTCCTGCACTCATCAGCTTGACAAGGTTAACGAGGCAGCATTGACCTCATCCTCTTCCCTGCGTAATTAATTTGCTGCTTCACTTTACCTGCTCTGCTGGGGGATAAACCTGCCCCTTCCCCTGCTCCGCTTGCGCAGCGCCGGGGAGGAGGGAAGGTGGGGGTGCCAGAGGGTCACCTCACTGCTGGGATCCCACCAACTGCTGCTGGAGGAGCTCAAGGAAACATTCCTCTCTGTGCTGTGTGGCTCTGCTGAATTTTGGACCATTCCCACCAGCCCACGAGCCAAGGCAGGAGTTGATATGATGATGGTTCTTATTATTCTGAGTCGGTAAACGGGGCGGAAATGATTAACGGGCCTTAAAAAATCCTAACCATCACTTTCTTCTTCTTATCATCATCATTATGAATGTTGTAGAAAGGTGAGGTGGGGGAACAGAATTGAAACCCACCACATTTCAGAGGACACAGCTGGAGCTCAGGGGCTGGATTGGCTGGGGAAGAAGCTGTGGCAAAGCAGCCCCGGGCGGGCGGCGGGGCAGCATCTCACCTCCCAGCCTAACACCCTGCTCCAAAACCTGTGTTCCCAGCCAGTATATTTAACTAGAATTTTGACAACATGGGTTCAAGTCCCAGCTCTGACAGTTGCTGGATAAATGGTTTCATGTCCCTGGACTGTGTTTCCCCACGGGGGCAACAAGGGAAGTCGAACAAATAATGAATTTTCCAGTTCACCAGCAATTCTAAAAAACCCCACTCTCTGAAATTAATTCTACCAGAAATGAAATGTTTTCTTTCAATCTCAAGACAGTTGGTTGGGGTTTTTTTTGGTTGTTTTTGGGGTTTTTTTGTGTGTTCTTAAAATAACTTGGAGGAAATTTCAAAACAGGGACTTTCTTCACATCAGGACATCCAAAGGTTTTGTTCCCCAAAAAAAAGGTCTAAACAAAGGAATCCCACGTTTTTAAATGAGCTGCTTTTTCTTTTCCTGTTTGCTTTTCCAGCTTCATTTCCAAATGAGCAGGCTGGTGACACCAAACTCTGTTTGGAGAATAGTAGTGTTTTACCAAATTTTGATTTGCTACCCAAAAAAAAACCTGTTTAAAAATTCAAACAAACCCCAGTGTTTTGCCTGGCAGGGGCTGAGGCTTTTTCCTCCAGGAGAACTGGGGGGGATTCATCATTCATGAGCCTGAGCTGCTCCAGGGCCAGTGTTGAAGGAGCCATGAATGAGCTCAAAGAGAAAAAGACTCTTCTACAAACTGCCCTCTGCTCTTTGATCCCTCCCCTGAGGGTTCCTGGTGTGTTTCCAGTGAGAAAAGATTGGGAATCCCCCTCCTCCTCTTCACTCTCTCCTTGAGCCTGGTCAGCCCTCCTGGTTTCCTCCAGCTGCCTCAGAGCTGTTCTCCTTGGGACAGAGAGGTTGTGAGAGGGTCTGCCTGGGAACCAGTTGCTTTAAAATAGAGGGGGAAGGGGAAAGGAAAAAGAGATGGGGAAAGGGAGAGGGAAAAAAAAAAATGAAGAAAGAGAAGGAAAAACTTTTAAAAAGAAAAATAAGAAGGTATTTGTTGGAAATGAGCACACACTGCAATGGGTCTGGTCTTTTTAGACCGTGGAGCAGCTGACCAGAATCAGGCATCCCACCTCTCAAACTGCTTCAGGCTGGGAATGGGAATGGGAATGCTGTGCCAAGCTCTGGTCCTGCCCCAGGTGAGCTCACCTCTCCCTCCTTCTGCTGTTCCCTGTCATCTCTGTACCTCAGATGGCAGATCTTCCCCTCTCCAGCCAAGCTCAGACACCAGGAGAGGCACAGACCACCTCCCACTCCCTCTTGACCCACTGGGAAAACCAGAAGGTCTCGACAGCCACAGCCTGAAGCATCAGAGTCTGTCTTGGGTGGTATCTGCTTCTTTTTATCTTTCTTCAGGGGATATTTTGCTCCTCTTAACAGCAGCTGTTTGCTACCAAGGAACGAAACCCTTTCCTCCACCCCACAGGGGTTTCATTCCCCACTGGTGCCCCTGTAGGACCCCTTGAGGTGTGTGTGCAAGGCTTCCTCCTCCCTCAGAGTGGTGAGTAGACATTTTCTTTTCTTCATGAGGCAGTTTTATTGTTGCTATAAAAGACTTCAGGGTTTGGGCAACCCCCTCAGCCCTCCTTTTGGAGGTCCAAGTGCTGGTGGGGTTGGCAGGCCATCAGCAGGATCAGGGGCCTCATAAAGACACAGATCTTCACTCATGCAGTAACTTGGCATAACGTTTGTGTAAACCCAGAGCTGAGCTCCATCACCCCCAAGCCCCCACTGCAGCAACTGGACTCCTGTGGTGGCAATTAGTCTCTTGTCCAAGTTGGCAACTTGCTTCCTTCCAAGATCTGGATGATTTACTGTGCTCGAATGGTCTGGTGAGGGGGTGGAGGGGAAGGTCTCAACAGTTTAACTCTGTCAGTGATAAACCTCCATCCTCATCCCCTCCTTCTCCTCGTTCTCTCTCTTGCTGCCAACACAGACCAGGCTGTTCCCTGGGCACTGAGCTCACTAGGTGGTTTTGGTAGGGAGGTGGGAAGCAAGCAAGAGTAGCAAGAAGCCCACAGTGAGCCCATGCCCTCCTGCTCCACCAGGCTGCTGGGAGGGGGACAAAAGGAAAGATGCAAATGGTTGAAAACAGCCACTGAAACAACCCCTTGTGTCCCACCACTGCAGTTTCCCACCTGGGCTCTGGCTATCAGATGTTTTCCTGCTCACTCAAGCAGCCTGGGGGTGACCCATCCCTCACCACCCTCTGAGTCCTACAGCCCCAACATCCATTGTTTTTCCACCTTGCTGAGCATCCCCACACTGTGCCTGCACAGGGTGGGACAGGCAGCCAGCCTGGGGGCTGCCAGCCTGCTCAGTTAACAGCAAAACTCCAACTCATCCAGATTCTGGGAAGCTTCAAAACCCACCTAAACCTCAGTGCTTTTCAGTGGCCATTTTGCAAGGGAGACCTTCCCAGGACCTTGTTCCCCCCCCTTATGCCCAAATCACTTTCCAGACCAACTCTCCCTGGCCATAGGAGGGCCATGACTCAGAGTTAAACCCCACACCAGGCCAAAAGAGGCTGGATAATTGGGTAGTTTTATGGATATCTGGATAATTTTCAAGACTGTTTCACCCTCCTGCTCCAACATCTGTGATTCTCTTTAGTCCACCCTCCCTGGGGAGGAAGGGTGCTACCTCCTGCCTCCTTACAAGCCACCCTTGGGGTCTTTCCAGGCTTTTCCCACTCCCTCCCCAGGTATCTCCTCCCAGAAGTCCATCTGCCTGCAACTTCCAGAGGCTGAGCTCTTCCTCCACACTTACACATCCATGCAGGAAAAGGACTATATGTCTTCTGTGGGCTTCCCCCAGAGTGTTGTAGCATCACTCCATCCTTGCTGGCTCCCCAGATGTTACCTGCAGTTGGTGACAGCTTTGGTGAATGGGAGGAGAACAGAGGAAGTAAAAATGTTTTACCCAAAATTTGAAACCCTTCACTTCACTGAGGAAAAAAAAAACCCAACAACTGGAGTTTTCAATTTGGCCAGTCAGAAGTGAGGTTTAGAGTTCAGGTCCTTTGTTTCATCAAGGGAAAAAAAAAAGGAATCTCAGGTGTAGCTGGAAAGGTAGATCAAGTGCCATAGAAAAAGTAGGATCTACCTGGGCAAGGTAGACATCTGACTGTTTTAGCCTCTTTTCTAATATGGGGAAACACAGGAAAGAAGGTTATTAGTTGCAAAAATAATTATACTACTACTACTAATAATAATAATGTTGTCAGAAGTATGTTTGATGGGGAGAGTTCTCAATGATTTGGCTAAACCAAGAAAAGCTGCAGACAGTCCTTATTTGCTTCCATGTTTTCATTTCAGCATGAATCTAGATGATCTCTAAGGTCCCTTCCAGCCCAACCCATTCCATGGTTCTATCATTTATAGTTTCATTGTTTCTGTTACAGAAGACAAGAAGAGAAAATAAGGATGATGTAAAGCCACCAAATGTCACCTTGTCTTATCCTGTTTTAAACAGGAGCAGTTTGGTTTTGCTCTCAGGAGCCTCTCAAATTCTTGGGAGAACTTCTAATTGAAATGAGCATTTTTTAATGTGTTTTTTTTTCTTCCCATATTTTCAGGGAAAGCAAGTCCTTTTGCACATGTTCCAGAGTTTGCTTCTCCTTGCCCAGTCTGCCTGAGGGTGCTTCCATTCTGTGACAGCAGGTTTCTCCCCCAGATCTGGCTTCTGCAGCTCAACATGCAGCTTGGCTTAAGGGTGATCCATCTGGCAGTCTTGGGAAAGTAGGAGAAAGGGACCTGCTGTAACCTGGAGTCCTGATGTCCAGCCTATCCCTGGCACCACACTCTATATTCCCCTTTAGGAATTCATAGAATCCCAGACTGGTTTGGGTTGGAGGGACCTCCAAGCTCACCCAGTCCCACCCCCTGCATGGGCAGGGACACCTCCCAGCAGCCCAGGCTGCTCCAAGCCCCATCCAACCTGCCCTTCAACACCCCCAGGGATGGGGCAGCCACAGCTTCCCTGGGCAACCTGGGCCAGGCTCTCACCTCCCTGATGGGCTTCCAACCTTTTTGGTTTGTTTCATTCCTTTTTGCCTGCTCTTGGGGTCTCACAGGGGTCAGAGCTGAGGATGGATCCATGTGCCTCCATCCAGCCACGCTCCAGACTCTCTTTTCCAGGTAAGCTAAAAACCACATTTCACCCTGTACAAATTACTGACTTTTCAGAGTCTGGATCTTCCATTAACTCGAGGTGTTGAGGAAGCTGATAAATCTGTTAAGAGACTTTCCATGAGTGGGATGTGGGACAAGGGAAGGCACCTTTGTTAGCCTGATGTTTTTCCATCCTGCAATCCACAAGGACTTTTTTGCTTTGCCTTTCATCTCTGCAGCAGGGTTCAGCTCTCTGTGCATAGCAATAAGCAGCCAGTTTGAAAGGCCTGTTGCTGAAAAGTAGCATTTAATGGTCTTTGGTGCCTCAGCTGGTCCCCTGCACATTAAGAGCAAGCAGGTCTCACTGGGGTAGGCAGCTTGGTATGTCTCATCCACCCACCAGCTTACAAGAGATGGATCTCCTGCTGCAGACCCTCTCTAGTCTCCTCTTCTCCTTGAAAGGGTCAGACTGGGTAGGACTTGGACTAAAGGGCTTGTAATGTTCCCACGGCCCCATGTGATGCCTGGGGCTTTGCTTGGGTCCATGGAACTGGAGCTCAGAAGAGCCCAGAGCCAAGTAAAGAGGAATTTTCCCAATGCAGTGATGAAGGTGAGGAGAGAATGGACAATTCTCCTCACCAGTGGAGCTCTGAGCCATCTGAATTCAGGCTTTAGTTCCTCATGAACTTTGTTTGTGATGGATGGAGTGAGCACCTCACAACTAGTCCTCCATGGCTTTTCAGTTTGGGTGAAATAAAGACAGTGGGACTGGTCCCAGTGCCACCAGCCACGGACACCAGAACCATCTGTGTGGTGGTTTTCAGACTGAAAGTGCCTGATCAGATCTGCTTTGCTAGAAGGAGGTGAGCACTTTGTTAAATTCACTTTGATCCAAACTTGTTGCATGCTGGGAACCAGATTTATGGTGTCCATGTTCAGCAGAACATCTTTCCTTTGGAGACATGAGCACTCCAGGAACATTGTCAGGGCCTGGCCCAGGCTGCCCAGGGCAGGGGGGGAGTCCCCATCCCTGCAGGGATTTCCAAGCCCTGGAGATGGTGCTGAGGGATGTGGGGCAGTGGGGGCCTGGGCAGGGCTGGGGGAACAGTTGGACTTGATCTTAAAGGTCTTTTTCAACCACAAGGATTCTATGATGCTATGACATGGCAAAGCAAACTGAGAGCTGCAGCTGCTGAGCAGCTGAACAGCAGATCCTGCTTCAGTGGGTGAACCCAGCAGGAGCTGGGGGCTTTACAGATCCTAGTGGAGCCTCAAGAAGCAACCCCTTTGTGGTGGAAAGCCTGAGGCCATGAGGAGATGAAGCACCACAGAGGAGGGTTCAAGCTAAAGGGAAGGTGAAGACCAAACACAACATCAACTGATGCTTTGGCTGCCATAAAAGCCTGGACTTATCCATTTTCTCTCTATTTCATCTCTCATGCCAACACCTTCATTTAGCTCTTCTCCTTGGCTGGGATTTTTATTCCCATGTGTTTTGTGATGGTCAAGACAGAGTCCTCTGAGTCTACTTCTTGTCCACATCTCCCAACCTCTTCTTACCAGGAATCTCCATTCTCCCAGATCCTTCCTATCCTGTCCAGGCATTGCTCCAGGTTCCTGGCTGACTCCCTCCTCTCTAGCTATGCAGGAAGGCTGAAGTCACCCAGAATGGACTTTATCTGGCCCAGGTCCCCGTTTCACGCTCGTTTCCACCAGCACCAGGTTGAGGTTGGTGGTGGAGGTGGCAAAGAGGGGATTTTCCTTTCAGAGCTTCATTCTTTATGAACCATTGGAGGATCAGTGAAGGTCTCCAACACTATCGTGTGGTTTCCCGTGCTCGAGCCATGAGGAAGATGATACCAACTGTCTCCATTGCCCATAAGGTTTGTGTCTTCTGGTACTTCTTGAAACAGCAGGTGCTGGAGTTGGAGGAAATGTCAGAATGTTAATGCAAAAATATGTGTATTTTTAGGGGTTTTTTACTTGCAGATAAAATCTTGGAATTTCAGATCCCTGGTTATTCAGACAGCTAGGGAAGAAGGAGACAAAAGCAGCCTTTACAGCCTTCTTTTTATTGTCTCTCTTCAGATTGCTTAAGCCCTGAAAAAAGCCATGATTCTGAGGGCCCTGACTCCAGATTGCTCCCAGTCCCCTGGGTGAAAAGCAAGGATGGGCAGCAGGGAGGGGAGCTTCACCAGAGCTGGCCTTGGTGGCATCTTGCTGGACTTCCAGCCCTGAAGAAGCAGAGTGCAAAGCCACTCACCTTCCTGCCCCCTGTGTCCCTGGGCAGCTCCAGGTCCCCAGACAGACCCAGCCCTCCACTGCCTTCAGCTGCAGTGACTCACCCCAACAGGTGCCAATTGTTGTCTCTTGACTGCAGAAGAAGACAAGCAATTTGGGCTTTGTTTTCCACCCCACAGCCATCTACATTGCAAGGAGATGACTCTTCCCACTGTGTTTTCATTGGCAAACAGCACCAGTAAATCTCTTGCTCGTTCAGGGTTGGGTTGTCTTTTTTTTTTGTTTTTATTCCCCTTTTCCATATCCACCAAATCCTATTTGTCTTTGTTCCCTTCAGACAGAAGTGCAACCTTGAGTCTGCTCCAAAGGACAAAAAAATAAGGGGATAAAGAGGTTGCTGCCTCCTCCACCAACTGCTGAGCTGGCCCCAGGCACTCATCCAGTCTAAGTGCCCTGGATTCATGCTTTTCATAAACATGGGATTATGCTGCTTCCAGAGGAAACCACCAGAAGGTCCCATTGTCAGGAGGTAAGAGATTCATTTCTTTCACACATGTTCTGAGAAGAAGGATGAAGAGTGAGAGGGTGGCTGCCCCTGCAAGAGCTGGGGCTTTGCTGATTGAGGAGGCTGCAGTTCTCCACTCCCCTGGGATGGCAGACTGTGGTGAGGGCTGGACACAAACTGATGGCAACACACAGCAGGGTAAAGGTGGTAAAGGAGGAGGAGAGAGTGGAGAAAGGACCAAAAAGGAGGGGAAATAAAGGGAAGCCACGAGGATGCTCAGAGGGCTGGAGCAGCTCTGCCCTGGAGCCAGGCTGGGAGAGTTGGGGTGTTCAGCCTGGAGAAGAGAAGGCTCCAGGGAGACCTGAGAGCAGCTTCCAGTGCCTGAAGGGGCTCCAGGAAAGCTGGGGAGGGGCTTGGGACAAGGGCAGGGAGGGATGGGATGAGAGGACTGTAGTGGTAGCATGAGGGTAACGGTTTTAAGCTGAAAGAGGGGAGATTTAGGTGAGACATTAGGAAGAAATTCTTTGCTGTGAGGGAGGTGAGACCCTGGCCCAGGTTGCCCAGGGAAGCTGTGGCTGCCCCATCCCTGGGGGTGTTGAAGGGCAGGGTGGATGGGGCTTGGAGCAGCCTGGGCTGCTGGGAGGTGTCCCTGCCCATGCAAGGGGGTTGGAACCTGATGATCTTCAAGGTCCTTTCCCACCCAAACCAGCCTGGGATTCATGGACGTGCAAGCAGTTGCTGTCCCAGGAGCTGCAGGAGAAGCTGGGACACCCCCCATGCAGTGCCAGAGGACTCTGTTCAACACCCCTGGTAGTGGGTACAACTCCATGATGTTCCTGCTGCTGGATGAGGAGGCACTGCTCCAAGGCAAGGACAGAGCTGCCAAGTGCCAGGGAGACAAGCAACCTGGGGGTGTCCCTGGGGTCTGCTCAAGGCAGAGGCCAAGTTGCACTCCAAGGTAAGAGGACGTTCCTTGGTGCTGAGCCTGCTCTGCTGCAGGGCGTGTTAAAGGTTTGCTTACTGGAGGAGGCTGGGATGTGAATGGGCAAAGCAGACTGGGGGGAAGCTCATTTTCCTTCTGGAAGCTGCTGCACAGCAGACACAGCAGCTTCATGCCCCCTTGTTTGGGTGTCTCCATCCTCAGCCCCTGCAGAGCCCGGAAACCTCGACACACAGATCAGAGCAGCTCATCCCCCAAGGGCCTGATGTCTGGCTTGTCTGGATGAAGAGAGGCTGCAGCAGCAGGGTCAGGGCTGGCATGGCCCAGCAGGGCTGGCACAGTGCTGTCCATAGGGGAGGCTGCTAGAAAGCTCAGACTATGAGCCCAGGAGGTCCAGAGCCAACAGAGCAGCCTTTATACTCAATAACCTCCTCTCTGTTTGCCTCTATCAGGGAGGACGTTCCAGGACCAGTAAACACCCTTCTGTATCTGGGAGTGTTTTGAGGGGTTAGACCTCAAATCAAGACTGAAATTTGATGTGTCATTTGAGGCCAGGACTAACTCCACCTTCCCATCTGAAGATTGATGGACTTTGGGGCCAGGAGGCCACGAGGGTCTTCTCTACAGGTCATTCCTTTAAGTCAGTTCTCCTGGACTCCAAGCACCAGATGTGTTCTTGTCCTGTCAGCAGGTAATAAGCAAAACCAACCACCAGCCCCATCCACAGGGGTTAAGCCAACAAACAGGACTGCAAGGGGCTGTGCAAAGTGATTTTATGGCAGGGACTTCACCTGGTTCCCACCCCTTGTCCCCCTCACCCCTGCTCCATCTCCCTCCCCTCCAACCTCTCCATTGCAGCCCACCCTGCCAGGTGGAAGCCTCTCTCTTCTGAGCAAGTAAGAGCAGGCAATGAATAGCAGAGTTATTAGTGGAGAGGAAAACCAGTTCATCTCTTTTGCATGGTTCATCTCAACATGCCAGTGAAATCTGGTGGAGGAGGAGGGGGTTCAGCCCCTCTGCAGGGCAGCAGCTTCCCAGCCCCTCACCTTGCTGCCCTCCAGCTCAGGGGCTGAACACAACAGGGGGGTGTCAGGGTGTCCCCAGAGGAGCTCACACACTTCAAAGCTCCAGCCTTAAATTGTACACACAGGCTGAGAAATGTGGGGTTGTCCAGCCTGGAGAAGAGAAGGCTCCAGGGAGACCTGAGAGCAGCTTCCAGTGCCTGAAGGGGCTCCAGGAAAGCTGGGGAGGGGCTTGGACAAGGGCAGGGAGGGATGGGAGCAGGGGGAAGGGTTTCCAGTTGGGAGAGGAGAGATCAAGATGAGATCTGAGGGAGAAATTCTAGGCTGTGAGAGTGATAAGACACTGATCTTTAAGATCCCTTCCAAACCAAACCATCCTGGCATTCTATGATCTGTCCTCTCTTCTCCATATGTTCTGTTCTCTCTTTCCATCTCTGCTCCCTTGCAACAGCATCAGAGAGGTGAGAAAACAGGAGCACAACAGCCACCATCCCCCAGACTTGCTCCTTCCCACAGTGTTTTTGCATTCCCACACCGAAGGAGGGAAGGTGCCCTCATTCCATCAACACAATAACACACACCAGGAAGCAGAAGTTTTCAGAGCATTTCATTTGTAACCACAGTGCACGTTGCAGAATTGCAGGTAAGGCATAGACAGGTGATACACACATCTTCCCACCATCTCAAACCCCTGAGAGCCAGGGAGCCAAAAGGGATAATACTATATCTAAGCTGTAGCTCCTGGCTGGCTCTGGTGGAGAGGCAGAGCTGAGCTCTGGAGAGCCCACAGCCAGGCCAACAGATGGGTATGGCTGTTCAAAGAGCAATGCAAATGGGCCTGAGTTGGTGTTTGCAGATGCTCAGACC
Organism: Chaetura pelagica; assembly: GCF_000747805.2. Taxonomy (NCBI): domain Eukaryota; kingdom Metazoa; phylum Chordata; class Aves; order Apodiformes; family Apodidae; genus Chaetura; species Chaetura pelagica. The sequence goes on along the minus strand of NW_009953512.1, from coordinate 193,399 downwards.
TGCTTGTACCCACCCCAGTCCCAGGGAGTCTTCTTGGCATGAGATCTGACCCCACAGCCTGGGCTGGGAGCAGGGAGGATTGCATGAGGCAATAGAACTCTCTCCTTTTCCTTGTGCAATTGGATGCCCTGGATCTTGCTCTCAAATCTCTGTGGCTCACCTGGGTGGTCAGGGAAGAGCTGCTGGCAAGTGCTGGGGCATGAAATATATCTTACCAGTAGAGGCTCTGGAAAGGTAACACACCAGTGTGTTTTGACAGGTTTGCTGGTCTCTGCTGGGACAGACAGTGGTTGTTGTGATAGGATGGGTGAGGAGCACCCAGAGATAAGCAGTGTTTTGCATTGAAGAATGAAGCACTGGTCTCATCAGGGCTCTTGGCACCAAGATTTAGTTTCTGCCATGGGCAGGAGTCATAGAACAGTAAGGCCAGGATGGGAAATGTCAGTGTCTGCAAACCAAAGCAAGGAAGTGAAATAATGGGCTGGATTTCCCACCGTGGACAGGAGAGGAAGGTTTGCCAGTGCTCAGCAAGACAGATCCAGCCCTGGCAGAGGTGGGACATGGTGGAAGAGCTACAGGGACCAACACTTGCACAAAATACAAAGCCCAAAACTCATTAAGCTGCAAGTAGAAGCAGCTTTTGTCCTCAGCTCATCAGGTCCTCAAGGAGAAAGCATCATGGAAAACCTGACCCAGACCTGGTAGTTTGATAGTGGCCAACGAAGGCAAATGAGGTTGGGAGGGGAAAACTGAACAAATGCCAGTGAAATGAACTACCCACCCTGGGGTGTGCAAGGCCAGAGCCAACCTCACTGCTCAGGCTTTTGGGAAGGGGCTGCTGGATCAGCCAAACCTCAGCAGCAAGGCCAGGGTTTTATAGCTGCATGTTCTCCATCATCTCCACACATGAGCTGCCCTGTGCAATCTGGGTGCTCTCACAGTCCTGAGCAACAAGGGATTTAATGCTCAGCACATCCCAAGCCAGCAAAGCAATTAGGCCTGGGGTGTTGTTTTTTTTGCCCTGCCTTCTGCTGAGCACAGACTTGAGAGCCTTGCTGGAGCAGAGCAGGAGCTCACATTAGCACAGTTTGTCCTGAGAAACTCTGATCCCCCAGGATCACTTTTTACTGCTACTTGTTCTCACACGTCATGCTGAGCAGCAACAGCTCTGGGAGATAAACAAGACCAAGGAAGAAATGTCTCATCCTGCTGAAGGGCAGAAGGGAAGGATCTATTTCTCATCAGAGGGACCACAGTAAAGCCATGCAGTGCTGGAGCAGCAGAACAGCTGTTTCTCAAAGGGACATTTGCTTTCATGCTTGATGTCCCTGTTCTGGGAGATGGTTCCTTTGCAGGAACTGGATACAGGATGGAAACTGGAGACTAATGCTGTTCTGATGAGCATCCTCACATGACATGAGCCACAACTACAGAATGCTAGAAATCCCTTAGATGATACTGCTCTGCCTGATTGCAGCAGCAGAGAGACAGATGGCGCAGAAAACAGCATGAATGCCCCCACAGCCCCATCTATGGGTCCTGGAGCAACCTGGTCTAGTGGGAGGTGTCCCTGCCCATGGCAGGGGGGTTGGAGCTAGGTGATTGTTACGATCCCTTCCAACCCAAACCAGTCTCTGACTCCATGAGTCTATGATCCCAGCTGAGCAAGACCTGCAGGATATGTCTCAGAGCAGCTTGTCTGCAAAGCAGAAAGGCACCAAACCCACTGGCAGGAGTGCAGGTTCTCTGCCCCACAGCAGTGAGCTCCACAGCTCACCTCGCACTCTGGTTGCACCGTCCTGCTTAAGCATGTTTGGGAGAAGAGGAGAGAAAAAACCCCACAAAACTAATGCATTCATGGGCTTGTGGCTGCAGGGAGGGCCTAAAGCAGGAGAGGAGAGAAGCAAAGTGCCCGTGCCCTGCTCTGCTCCTGGGATGGCTCCTGGGGAGGGCTCAGCCTGGCCCTGCTGCCTTGGACACAACAGCACTGGTTGAGAAGGGAGGCACGTAGGACTGGAGAGATGAAAGAGCAGCTCAGGGGGAAAACAAGCTCCAAAAAACATGAGCCAGGCTGTGCCATCCCTCACGAGTGCAACATGCCATAGGAGTTTTGGTTTAGCAATTCCACTGACCCCCCCTTGCCCAGTTTTTGCATCTCAGCCTCTTCCCTGGGTCCTGCACTTGGTGGTTTTCGCTTGGTTTGGAGCAGCAATGGATCAGCCCAGGGTTCCAGGCTGTGCTGCACGTTTTGTCTTCAGTAGGCACATACACACCAGATAATCCACGTTGCAGGAAAGCTGAGGCTTGTTCAGAGTGCAAAGAAAAGTGTGCTGAGAACATGAGAGGCTTTGGCTGCCTGCAGCAGCAGCACCAGCACTCCTCCACCAAGGTCTGCAGCATCTCGGGGTGCTCACATGAGCCTAACACACAGGCTGTACATGAACAGGTCCCTTCCTCCCCTACCCTCTTCAGTTTTGCACTGGTATTCAAGCTTTACAAATCAGAGCAGCTTAACAAGAACAACAAAAGAAGAAGACAGGTAAAGAAGCAAAAGAAGAAGTGTTTCAGGAGGTGTTTTTTACGTGCTGCTCCCCAGGCGAGTGCTGGAGGTGGGATCCTGCATGATGCCTCAGGGGAACTTGTATCTTCTCATGGTTGAACCTGATGATCCTAAAGGTCTTTTCCAACCAAAATGATTCTTTGATTCTTTTTGGCAGCAGCCGAGGGCCTGAGAGGGACTGTTCCTCCTCCATCTGCTGGTATGATCCAGTGCAGAGCCACAGCTTCTTCCCAAAGCCCCCAGGCAGGCACGGGACCTTCAGGTGGTTCCCAGCACAGCTTCAGTTGAAAGGTTTCACCAGTTTCATAGCAGCATAGTTCT
>NW_009953512.1:180212-190479 GCF_000747805.2 Chaetura pelagica | reverse complement strand
GCAGGGCAGCAAGTGTTTGTAACAGCATTTTGGGGGCATGGCACAGAACTGCAGCTGGGGCTGCACTCAGGGCAGCTGTCAGAGTGGAGCTCCAGCTTCAGCCTGAGGAGACAATCAAGGGAAAAGGGTTTTCCCCACTAGTGAGGATGACAAAAAAGCCACATATCCACCAGACAACAGGTCTTGTCTTCTTCCAATGGAGGCTCCTGGCCCCAGGCACTAGGCACCAAGCCTAAGGACTCACTCCTGGATTCAATTCCTCCTTCCACCAGTTTTTTAAGATAAATTTCCCCCTCTTCATATCTTTGTAAGAATTTTGGCACCTCCCCAGCACAGAATCACAGAATCATCCTGGTTGGAAAGGACCTTGACCCCAGTGCCCACGTGCCTTTCTTGCAGCTAAGGAGACATGTCCAGTTCCTTGCTGAGTTGCTCCAGCCTCCCCCTCTCCTCTGGAACCCAGTGCCCCTTCCCTTGGCTCTCCTCTGTGCTGTTCCCCACAAACCCACAGGCTGTATTCACCTCCCAAGCCTGTCCTCCCATCCTTCTGACTCCTTCTCCTCACAGTCCCCCCTAGACTGATGAGCTCATTCTCTCTGCCTAGTGGGTTGGACCCTTAAATGGGCCCTGATCCCTGAGCATCCACCGAGCTCTGCCACGATTCTGGAGTGTGCTGCTTTCCATGGGCCAAAGCCCAGGCTCATGCCAGCAATCAGGCAGCCTGAGCAGCAAGGGGATGTTTCTTCAGCCCTGCCCCATCCTGATTTATTTTCTTAGTCCAAACCCAGCCTGCAGGTCCATGGCCCATCTCCAAAGAGCCTGCCAAAGGCAAGCACGGAAGGCAAACCTACTGCTGCTTTGTTGTTTTATTTTCTTTTCTCTGCCTTGTCTGCATCCCTTAAAGCTTCACCCTTCTGCTTCTGTGTCAGCAGTTGTTCCTCAGAGCAAAGCCCTTCCTGTGCCTGTTCCCTGGCATCTCTGCTGTCCCTCTTATTGCACAGTTGAAGTCTGGGGCTGCCATGGAAAACGAGGGGTCACAATATTTTAGCCTATTAGAGCTGCAGCTCCTTCCTTGAGAGAAGAAGACAGCATGTGAAAAAGAATAAGCTGCAGAAATGCTGCTTATCAAGACCACAAGGAAAACACAGACGAAGATTCATGCTTAGGTAGTTTGGAATGAGCTGTGTTTAAAGCAGCTCTGACCACATCCAAGCCTGTCTGGGAGTCCCTCCCAAGCACATTGGGTTTAATTGGTACAGGATGTTCTATCACTCTGTCATTTGAAACAACAAAACCAACCAACAAAAAGCACAAAAGCAACAGCTTTGGAAAGAAAGCACATTGCAAGTTACCAGCAAGACCTTGGGAGGAAAGGGGGGGGGAAGAAAGAAAAATCCCAACCAAACCAAAGCCTGACCCAAGGCATCCTGCTAAACGGCAACGTGCAGCAAGCGAGGAGGCAGTTTGCCAACACAGCATTTCTAATAATGCCATAAATCAAGCAAGCCACGTGAGGGCAGCTCCCCAGAAGTCATTAGAAAAGCCTCCAGTGACATATAACCTTCTCATTAATTATCCATCCATTTGCCTTTCAGAGCCTGTCCTCCCAAACCCCCCTACTCCTGATGGCTGGACCAGGCGCCTTCGGGAGAGTCGCGAGTTTTCTGCCCAGAGCTGAACTTGCAGTAACCAAGTGTTGAAAGCCAAGCAGGATTATCCATCAGCACAGAAAAAGAGCTGTAATTAGAATTAATGGCAGTGGAAGCAAGGAAGGGCTTGCAGAACACAAACAGAGCTCTAAAAGGTAGTAAACATTTTCCTGGTGCCGCAGAGCGGAGCTGACTCCAGCTGGAAGCAGCATCACATTTTTCTCTGGTGGTGGCCACTAAAACCTTCACAGTAATCACTGCTTTGGGGAAATAATTCCCTGCAGAATTCCCTGCATGGTACAGATGCAGAAGACCAGGCTGGAGTTTTACAGCCTTTTCTTCTGACTCTGTGTCAAGCCCAAGTCTTCCACGTGGCCGTTCCCCCAGCAGAAGGGACAGATTTCCTCAGCTGTGGCAACGTCAGACAAAAGTCCATCAAAATCACTGGGCCTTTCCAAAAAATCCCTGCACTGTGCCATAAATGAGCACTGCTGGGCAGGAGCATGGGGGGAGCCAGAGCTTATCTTGTAGAAAGACTTCTTGTAGGGGCCTTTGGACAAGGGCAGGGAGGGATGGGAGCAGCGGGAAGGGTTTCCAGCTGGCAGAGGGAGCTGGAGATGGGATGGGAGGGAGAAATTCTGAGCTGTGAGGGTGGGGAGAGCCTGGCCCAGGTTGCCCAGGGAAGCTGTGGCTGCCCCATCCCTGGCAGTGTTGAAGGGCAGGTTGGATGGGGCTTGGAGCAGCCTGGGCTGCTGGGAGGTGTCCCTGCCCATGCAGGGGGGTTGGGACTGGATGATCTTTAAGGTCCCTTCCAACCCAAACCAGTCTGGGATTCTAGGAGTCTAGGACATTCAATCTTGACATGTGAATGCCTCAAGCCACAGTGAATCCACCACAACCTCTGGCAGAGGCTTCCACTGCTTAATTACTCCCTTTGCCTCAAAAATTAGCATCTTATTTCCACTGGAATAGTTCCTCTAGCTTCAGCATCCAGCTACTGGATCTCATTATGCTTTCAGCTGTTGTTTAAGGAGTCTTCTGATGTCAAGTTCAATCTAAGGACCTTCTGAGGAAATCATATAGGAAATATACAGGGAATGCTGCTCCCAGAGTCCTAGCTTGGACAGACCATAACGACAACCACTCTGAGAAGAAAGTTACACCAAACCAGTGAGTAATCTGACACTAAGACTGGGTGGAAGAGCCCATTTCAAAAAAAAAGAAATTAAAAAATGAGAACCTCAGAATATCAGATTTTCAACATATTTTCCCATTTTTGTAAACTAGACAACTTTTAAAATGGAAATTTGCAATACCATGCACTTTTCTAACCAAAACCAAAAGGCTTTTCAGTTGGAAACGACCTCTCCCCCACTGAAATGAGTTGTTCTGTAAACAGATGCACTAATGATGATTGATTTATTATGGACTCGTGCCTAAATTCTCTCTCCTGCAGTGCTCCCAGCTCCCCACAGGTCCTGGTTGCACAAAGGAAGGAGACTTTGAAACACAGAAGCCCAGAATGATTTGGGTTGGAAGGGACCTAGTTACCTAGTCCCAACCCCCTGCATGGGCAGGGACACCTCCCAGCAGCCCAGGCTGCTCCAAGCCCCATCCAACCTGCCCTTCAACACTGCCAGGGATGGGGCAGCCACAGCTTCCCTGGGCAACCTGGGCCAGGCTCTCACCACCCTCCCAGTAAAGAATTTATTCCTCATATCTCACCTAAATCTTCCCTCTGCCAGCTGGAAACCCTTCCCCCTCATCCCATCCCTCCCTGCCCTTGTCCCAAGCCCCTCCCCAGCTTTCCTGGAGCCCCTTCAGGCCCTGGAAGCTGCTCTAAGGTCTCCCTGGAGCCTTCTCTTCTCCAGGCTGAACACCCCAACTCTCCCAGCCTGTCCCCATAGGAGAGGACCTGAGAGGAGGAATGGAAGACCTATATTCCAGTCCATGATGCATCACACATACTCTGTGTCCTGAGGATGGGGGGAGCACAAAGGCATCACATCTTCACAGCCTTCTGATCCCCTAGAGCAGCTCTAAGGGCATCAATATTTTGCAGACTGTTTTCCTTCTCACTTCAATGGGGAAAACACTTCCCTGGGATGTCAAGCATCTCCTGATGGATATTCTGCAGAAGACCAAGACATCAGCTTCTCCCTTTTGACTGAAAAGCCCATCCCACTGGTTGGGAACCAGCAGAAGCCCTTTCCCACTCCGGGTGGGTGCACACAGCTTTCAAATTAGATGTTTGCTCCTACTCTCCCAGCTACTCTGATCACAAAGCTGGGGCTGTGGTTGAAGCTCTCAGCACCAGATGGGCAATAGGAACACATTTTTTTTAAAAAATCCCATTTTTAATACCAAGAGCAAATGGAAATGCCTTGGGTTCAACCTCAGGTAAGATTCCTCACCTGCAAGCAGGGACATTCAGGCTGCAGGCAGATCCCAAGGCTCCTGCTGAGCCAAGGACCAGCTGCTTAAAAGCAGCAATGGGAAGGACCCTGGAGGTCCCAATGAGCAGGAAGCTGTGGATGAGCTCTTCATGCCAGGCCACAGCAAAAACAAAGGGCATCAGAAGCAGGAAAATAGTGATGTCACCTCTGCATATCCCCTTTAGCATCCCTGTTCCTCACCCTCTGCCTGCTCAGACTGATGGTCCACACACCCTAATGGGATTTCCTCAAGATTTCTCTCCCACCCCCCACAAGCCACCCCTTTGCCCAGGGTGAGGGGGACAAGACACACCCAAAAATCCTCTGCCTGCATGGTGGGACCTCAGGAAGGCACGTGCAGGGGGAAGGTTCTGTGTGCAGCACAAAAGGCAGCAAGGCCCTTATTTTAAACAGGACCTGATGGTGCTCCTGGCACCCAAAGGTGACCAGAAGTGTGGAGGGGTTGTTTTGCCATGGATTTAATCCAGGATGAAATGGGAAGCACTGCCAAAGGGCAGGGTGCAGGGACATCCTTCAGGGCAAACCATCACCAGCCTCATTGCCAGAGCCAGTGCTGGATGAAACGGGAAAGGAACTAAATCTCTGGGAGATGCAGCCCCAGTGACCTCAAAAATCTTGGGGGAGCTGGCCAAGCATATAGAACCAGAAAAAATTCCATGAAACATGGCCTCACTTTTTCAAAATAAGACTAAAAATTCCCCCCACCAAGATGAAATGAAATACAACACCACCGAGCTAGGAAACAGGGAAACATCCCAACTAATCATGAGTGGAAATCAATATTTACAGTTTATGAATTTGTTCTCTTCTCAGTGTTGTTTTTCTACAATCCCACTGGAATGAATGCAAAGCCACTTGCATCTTCAGGGAAACACTGGGCTCTTCTTGGTTGAAAAGTCTTGCTTTCTGCTACTTGACACAAAGGGGGGTCTCCAGGAATGGCTCTGAGCACTGGCTCCATTCTTTCCTCACCTCCGGAATTGTTTCTCCAGCAGGAGAAGTATCCCAGCCCTTCCCGTGGATGTGAGGACAGAGAGATGGGGAGAGCCATGATCTAATCCCATTCTCTGTTTTTTCCCTCCTCGACAGGAACAGCTGAGCATGCACGACCTCATCTGAAAGTGATGATGAGGGCCAGGAGAAATTCCACACCCTGCTTTTCGGCTGCGTGTCGTGGGCACACGAAGCCACCTGCAAAAGGCAGCCACCTTCCCCCACCTGAAGTGATAAATCACCCCCATGCCTTCTCTGCCTCGAAAAAAACCCCAAAACAAAACACCAAAAAGGTTTAAAAAAGAAATAATCAATCATATACAAGAAGCAGAATTTGTTAAGTGCTGGAAAAAGAGAGGTGGGTCATTTTTCTTATCAGTCTGGGAGGAGGGGAAATGGCATCCGAGAGCCAGTGGGAATTATTCCAGCTCTGTAGAAACAGAGGAGGATACAAAACCCCATCCCAAGCCAAACTGGAAGGCCAAGGCTCCATTATTTACTTATTTTGTTTTGCCAGCACGACAAGGAAAAGCCACTCTCCTGAATAATGAGGTGAAAACCCTCCCCCTCCCTGCAGACCTCACCTTGGTAGAATGTGCTCCACGCCTGGGTAACCAGAGGTGGGGCTGCCCAAATGGCTCCAGACTCCTCTGCAGCTTTAAACCATTATAGACCAACGTGGGGTTTGTCACTGATCAGCCCCCTAAAACAGCTGCCTTGCTAATTAGGCTGCATGGCTAATTAGGCTGCATGTGGTGGGGATTTTCCCACCAGCCCTGAGACATCCCCAACATCTCTGAAAACAACCAATTAACCTCAGTATCATTAGGCACAAATTAAAACACGGGTGCAAAGAGGTGAGCACAGAATCACAGAACATGAGGGGTTGGAAGGGACCTCTGAAGATCACTGAGTCCAACCCCCCTGCCAGAGCAGGACCAAAAAAACACAAAAAACTAGGGCAGGTCACTCAGAAAGGCATCCAGGCAGGTCTTGAAAGTCTCCAGAGAAGGAGACTCCACAGCCTCTCTGGGCAGCCTGTCCCAGGGCTCTGTCACCCTCACAGTAGAGAAGTTCTTCCTCATGTTGAGGTGGAACATACTGGGCTCAAGTTTGAGTTCATTACCCCTGGTCCTGACACAGGGCACAATTGACAAGAGCTTGTCCTGCCTTCTTGCTGCCCTCATGTATTTACACACATTCATTAGATCCCCCCTCGGTCTCCTCTCCAGACTAAACAGCACCAGGTCTCTCAGCCTTTCCTCATCAGACAGATGTTCCAGTCCCTTCATCATCCCTGTAGCCTCCCTTGGACTCTCTCCAGTAGATCCCTGTCCCTCTGGAACTGGGGAGCCCAGAACTGGACACAACACCCCAAGTGAGGTCTCACCAGGACCGAGTAGAGGGGGAGGAGACCCTCCCTCAATCTGCTGGACACACTCCTCTTCATGCACCTTGCAGTGAGTCTGCAGCAGATACCAGAAACACAGGCTCTCTTTTTGACCCATCATGACACACCAGGTTGTTCCTCAGGGACCAACATGGCTCTTTGTAGCCACAGGCACTGAGACCAGGTCTGTCACCACAGAGCTTGGTCAACCATGGAGCCCTGGGGGAACACCTGAGACCTTGGTCAGCCCACCCTGTCCCCTCCTGCACCCATCCTACCGGGAAGGCATAGATGAAGATTCCCAGGAAGAGCAGCAGGATGAAGAGCAGGATGGCCAGGATGAGCACCCACTTGTACCGCCGCCACAGGATGTACTTCAGGGTCTTGTAGGGGGAGGTGAACCACAGGAAGGAGGTCTCTGGGCGCCTGGAGCCAAACAAAGGTCAGGTCACTGCTGAGTCTCACAGGACTTTCACCCTCTTGGGTTCCCAACCCCACGAGCACATCCTGCTGCTACAAAGTGGTTGCCCAACCTGCAAACATCCCTCTGGGTGGGCCACGTCAAAGCGACCTCCTTGGTGGTCCAGACCAACCTCCCAGCCACCCTGGACTGTCACAGCTCCTACAGGCTGAGCACCAGCAGCTCAGAAACCCAGCTTCTCAAATTCCTCCTCGAGAACTCTGTGCCCCAGTGGTTATTTTTCCACTCAGGATGCTCTTACTTGGGGTCCTCCAGCCTGGGGTTCATGTTGGGCTCATCCCGCCCCACGCCCGCCGGGCGCTCCTCGTGCTCTTGTTCAGCCACGATTTCCAAAGTCATCTCCAATTTGCCCTGTGTGGGTTAAACCAACACTCACTTACCACAGACTCAATCACAGGATTGTTCTGGTTGGAAAAGACCTTTAAGATCCTCGAGTCCAACCATAACACAACTCTACCAACCTTGCACCCAGTTCTACCAAGTCCAGTGCTTAAGCCACGTCCCTCAGCACCACATTTCTAGGTCTTTTAAACACCCCCAGGGGTGGTGGATTCAACCACCTCCCTGGGCAGCCTGGGCCAGTTTCCAACTTCTCTTTGGGTGAAGGAAACAAAACAAACCAAAAAGGAGAGGTGAGAACTGAATGTACGATGCAAAACACTGACTGGGGAAAGCAAAAGCATCTTGAGCACAACCCAACAGATTTCATGCAGATCTCACACGTGCCCACTACAACTTTCTCCACAGGTATTCCAGAACATCTCAAAGGTCACTGACACCCATGTTTAGGGAACCAACTCAGGGGGATTTTGTTGCATGACTCAGGTCACTGCCTGGACCCCCTCACCTGTCCTGAAAAGCTCCCAAAGACCCCAACAGGAACCCAGACACACTGGAATAGATCTGTCTGAGAGCTGGAGCCTGGCCCTGGTACTTGGCACCACGCAGGATCATTAAGAACAGATGTGACAGAGTCAGGTCAGGGGGCAGGTCCCAAGAACCACAGCAAAAATCCCACAGACCACGGAAATTCTTCCAAGGAATTTGGATGGTGCTGGGCAAGTCCTGGAAAACACCTCTCTGACAGAAGCTGGGCTAGTCTGTACAACCTGCAGCCCAAGGCTGTGTGTCTTGCCCTGACCACACTATCCCATGTGTGCTTGGACCAGCCACATCCTTCCCCAGTGCTCTGAGTCCAGAGAAGGTGTGAAGAGGCCACCTTACCGCCAGGATCTTCTCCTGGTTGTGCTCAGCAACACAGGGCCACCAGCCCTTGACAGTCTTCTGCTCAAAGAGTGACACGAAGCGACTGGAAGACAAGTTCTCATCCAGCAGCTCTAAGGAGCACTTCTCAGCAGTCTTGGCAGGCTTGGGCATCCTGTTGAGATCCATCTGGATGGAGCCTGCAAGGAGGAACCTCATTGGAAAGACATCTTGGTGTAACAGGTCCTTTAAAGTGGATTCTTTCCCTGGAGAAATAGTCACTGTGGCACCTTCCTGACCTGAGGGAGCTGGGACAGACACCCACACAGAAAGGGAGGGAGCAAGGTCAAGTGTAGCCCTATTTTCCAAGCGTGGTGCCAGGTTAAGCCAGCAGCTCTGCCTGGCAAGGGAGCACTTGGCATCACCATTGTGCTGAGAACCATAGAATCATTTGGTTGGAAAATACTTTGAAGATCTTTCAGTCCAACCATTAACCCAGCACTGCCAAGGCCACCATTAAACCATGTCCCTCAGCACCACATCTTCAAGGAAGACCTTCAAGATATTAACTTCACTCAGCTCTAATGTTGGATGATTTTCACTGATGTCAGCCAGGCAGGCTGAGGTTTTTATTAAGGACTAAGAGTTTAGGTGAGACTCCAACTGGGCACCCCCACAGCCCAGTCAGTATGGGAGCTTTGAGCAGGAGGCTTCCAGACCTCCAGATAGGTTGGTTTAGGTACATTTCTCTAGGAAACCTGAGCCCAGTTCTCCAAGTGTTTGTTGAAACTGCCTGTATTTAATGTACATTGCTACACTGATTTACCTTATGGTTGGGAACAGGCAAGGACATACCCAGAGGCTGCTCCTGTGGCTCAGCTGAGGGACAGAAGCTTTTGAGGCTGCAGTGGACAACTCACTTTCAATACTGTGTCTGTATTTGTAGCAGTTCTGTGCCACAAGTTCTTGCAATCAGTGACAGTAACAGCCCAAATCAGATTTGCTGTGAAACCCTTTTGAGGACCATTGATGAGAAGCATTTGCCAAAAGCCAAGGGCCACTTTTTATCTGTTGGGCTTTGCAAAAACAAATAGCAAAATGATAAAATAATAATGTTGGCAGGCAAGAGCTCCTGATGTGCAGAGCCAGGGCTGGAAAACACACCTTGGAGAGGTTCTTTTGGCACTCAGCCCATGTAATGAATCAAAGACAGGGTTTCAAAGTATCTTGATCACATCCTTAGTGAAGCTTTTGATGCTTTACATTTTTTTTAGTGGCAAAAAGGAAAGTAGAGTAAGATCCAAGCAAAAAAAACCCCAATGCTGGAGCCTCCAGCTCCTGCACAGCAGCTGCCTGGCTCTGCTGTCCTTCCTAGCTGGGTTTGGCCTTTTTTGTCTTGGCCTGAACCTCCATCTCTGAGGATGTTTAATGAGGCCAGCACTGAAAAAGGCAAGTGCTGGACCGAGCTGGGGTCATGTCTAAACATCCCAGGTAAGGCAAGTCAGGTCCTGCCTGCTGCTCTCAGCTCAAATACAGGGTAAACCCTGATGAGGACATTTCAGCACAGGCTCAGCTGAGTCATGGAGAATTGAGGCCTTCCAGGAAGGTGGTGGCCTGTTGGATTTGACAATGACCTCAACATGATGTCAGCCCAGGAGCAGGCTGCTGCCAGCTGAGACTGGAAACCTGCCACTGAGCATCAGTCCTGAACTCTCACTGACACTGAATCCTTTTCAGGGGCTTCAGCTGGTCCTGTCACATGTTCTCCACGTCCTGAAAGATACTTTCCTTCCAGCCTCCATCAGCAGGAGGGGAGCCAAAAAGCTCTCCTGACTTACCCAAATAGTCATCGAAAGAGAACTTGTCATTGTCCCAGATCTGGAAGATAAGCTGGGGTGGAATTTTGTTTTCTGTCTTGTCCAAGCTCCAGAAATGCTCCTAAAATCACACCAGAAAAGAAACCAAGGAGAAAGAAAGGGCTTGTTAGCAGAAGTGCATCATAGGGTCAGAGAATAATGGGCTGGAAGGACTTCAAGGACCATTGATGCAACCTTTCTTGGCAAAGCATGGTCTAGACCAGGTGGCTCAGCATCAT
>NW_009953512.1:178371-179411 GCF_000747805.2 Chaetura pelagica | reverse complement strand
TGAATCCTAAAAGTCTCCAGTGCTGGGGCAGCCACCTCTTCTCTGGAGAGATTATTCAAATGGCCAATTGTCCTCAATGAGAACATTTTCCTCTTGTGTCTAATTCAAATGTCCCCGGGAGTAACTTGTGCTCATCACCCCTCATCTTCTCCATGTGACCCCTTGTCACATGGAGTCTCCATCTTCTTGTAGCCACTTTTCAAGTTCTGCAGCAGTGAGCAGAGCCTGGTGCTGCCCTCCCCTCTCTGCAATGAGAGTCCTGTACCATCATGCTCTTGATGTGTCCTCCTCCTCCAGCTCTGCAGGGTCAGAGCCACAGGAGGACAGTGCTGGCTCTGCCCAGTTCTTGGACAAGAATGCTCAGTGGAAAACCCTGTGGAAGGGCCCTGCAGCAGCCCCAGGAGACAATCTGCAAAGCATCTGGAATGAAATACTGGTGGAATACCAGGGGTCAGGGCCTGGGAAGGCAGGGATGTCCACAAGAGCTGGGCAGTTTTCAAACACTGCTTCCTCCAAGCTGGTGGATCCTGTGAGGAAGAAATCAAGCAGAGGAGGCAGGAGACCTGCATGGAAGAGTAAGGAACTGCTGGGAAAAGGAAGAAAGAGGAAGGAAATTCACAGAATGTGGCAAATGACACCACGAGCACCTCCTGTGACCATTAGCATTGACCAAGCCCTCGTGCAGTGCAGGTGCTGCCATCCATCAGCTCTGCAACCCAGGGAGCACCCAGCCCCAGGGTTGGGTGCTGAGCAGCAGGGTGAGCAGGAGCTGCTGCCTGGGGAGCAGCTGATCCACAAAACATCCATCCATCTGCATTTTGCAGCTGCAGCAGCCTGGTAACTGCTGTGGACAGCTCAAGAGCAAGGCAGATGGTTGGCCTTCTGGAGAGTCAGCCCAAGGCTCCCCAAAAAGCCAGTGGAGGAGAACATTGACATTAGATTTCTCCAACAAGGAGGGCTGGATTCTCATCCCTGTGACAAGGAACTTGCAGCCACATGGTTATCACACAGGGTGGGTTGGTGCCCATGCCACAGCATTT
>NW_009953512.1:176251-178317 GCF_000747805.2 Chaetura pelagica | reverse complement strand
GGAGGCCACAAGGTGCTGGAGAGTCAGGGCTAAGCAGTGTTGGGGCAGCAGGAGGGAGGCAGAGATGCACAAAAGCCAAGGTCTGGTTATTTCTGGCCCCAGCCAAGGCTTGCAGGGAGGAGGCAGAGACCCAACCAGTGTCTCCTGGCAGAGGCTCAGAGCTGTGCCCTGTGGGCAGAGCCTCCTGCAGCACCCTCCAGCATGGCAGCACCACAGACAGAGCAGATTTCATTAAAACCAGGAAACTTCAGCACTATTCCTGACACCTACGCAGCACCATAAATCCACCCCAGTGGCTGCAAGACCCTAATTCATGATATCATGCAATAGCCAGAAAAAAAAGGGGGTGAAAAAGAACTTGTCACACTCCATGAGAACATAAATATTCAAGCAGGGAGATCGTGGGCACTTAAATCCCATTGAAACTGGTTTCACTTTAAGAGATCAGCCTGGCTGGTTGTATTTCAATTGAGCTCCGTTCCCTGCCTTGCCCTGGGAAAACACACCAGCATTTTTGCAATGGAGCATTTTATTTATGTATTTTAGATATTTTATAATCTAGAAAAATAAAATAAAGTCAATGGAAACTTCCACCTTTCCCCCTCTGCTCCCTGCAATGTATTAAAATGTCTGTTTATCCAAGGGGAGAGGGGGAGTATGTTTTCCCAGCTAATAAGTCATTCTAAATTAAACCTGCTAAAAAGGGAAAGTTTTTTTCTGGTGACTCTTCCCTTGCCCACAGATTGGTTGGGTCCTGCACTGCAGTTGTTGGTCATCCAGAGGACAAAGCCCCCAGGAACCAGGTACCCTTGTCTAAAGAAGAAGGGGGCTAGATGGCCATGAGTTGGGACCTGCCAGATGGCAGGAAGACCCATGGGCTCCTTCCAGCTGCCCCTTGCTGGGGCAGGGCAGGCAGCCCCATCTATGCTCAGCTTGGGGGAGGATGAAATGTCCTAATAGGTGCATCTTCCTCTCCAGTGACAACAAACATCCCTGCCTCAGAGGCTGGTTTCACCACGTCTGCATCCATCAGACACATCCACTCTCCAAGACCACCATGACATCCCTGCCTCAGTTGAAGCAGCTCTCCAAGCCCAGGCTGGACCTCCCCTTTGCACCATCCCACCCACCTGGAGTCAAACGTGAGCAGCACCCAGCACTGGAGCAGCCCAGGGCAGGGGAGGTGGTGGCAGTTCTGCTCAGGGTCCTGGTGGGGAAACAGCAGGGACCAGGAAAAGGAGCAGCTTGTTGTGAGACTCAAATCCCTGCCCCAGCCTCTGAGCTGCTGCAGGAACCCCCCTCCTCTTGGTGGGCTCCTTCCCCTCTCAGGTCCTCTCCTATGGGGACAGGCTGGGAGAGCTGGGGTGTTCAGCCTGGAGAGGAGAAGGCTCCAGGGAGACCTGAGAGCAGCTTCCAGTGCCTGAAGGGGCTCCAGGAAAGCTGGGGAGGGGCTTGGGACAAGGGCAGGGAGGGATGGGAGCAGGGGGAAGGGTTTCCAGCTGGCAGAGGGAGCTGGAGCTGAGATGGGAGGGAGAAATTCTGGGCTGTGAGGGTGGGGAGAGCCTGGCCCAGGTTGCCCAGGGAAGCTGTGGCTGCCCCATCCCTGGGGGTGTTGAAGGGCAGGTTGGATGGTGCTTGGAGCAGCCTGGGCTGCTGGGAGGTGTCCCTGCCCATGCAGGGGTGGCACTGGGTGATCTTTAAGGTCCTTTCCAACCCAAACCAGTCTGTGATTCTATGATTCTATGACTTAGGGTTTCCACCATCCCTCCTTCCCATCACAACACCCCCAGACTTACACACACTCAAAGCAACTCAAACCCTGGGCAGGTGGGTGCTCCCTGCACCCCCCAGCACCACAGCTACTCCCTGCTCCTCACAGCAATGCCCTGCCTTGCTGGGGACTCCCTTCCTGAAGAAGGGTGACTGGGGCAGGATCTGCCCCTTGCCTGGTGGTGTGAGGAGCTCGTGTGCTGCTGCCTGGGGCTGCAGAGCTTTGGCCTTTCCCGTGGAAAATCAGTGTCAATGTGGTTTGGCTGGGGGGGGGGGTTTTTCTCCTCCGAGGCCCG
>NW_009953512.1:168374-170157 GCF_000747805.2 Chaetura pelagica | reverse complement strand
TCCCTGGGGGTGTTGAAGGGCAGGTTGGATGGGGCTTGGAGCAGCCTGGGCTGCTGGGAGGTGTCCCTGCCCATGCAGGGGTGGCACTGGGTGATCTTTAAGGTCCTTTCCAACCCAAACCAGTCTGTGATTCTATGATTCTATGACTTAGGGTTTCCACCATCCCTCCTTCCCATCACAACACCCCCAGACTTACACACACTCAAAGCAACTCAAACCCTGGGCAGGTGGGTGCTCCCTGCACCCCCCAGCACCACAGCTACTCCCTGCTCCTCACAGCAATGCCCTGCCTTGCTGGGGACTCCCTTCCTGAAGAAGGGTGACTGGGGCAGGATCTGCCCCTTGCCTGGTGGTGTGAGGAGCTCGTGTGCTGCTGCCTGGGGCTGCAGAGCTTTGGCCTTTCCCGTGGAAAATCAGTGTCAATGTGGTTTGGCTGGTGGGGAAGCTTTTCCTCCTCAGAGCCCTGTGAAGCTGGGGACACAGCAGAGGCTGGAGGGACAGGCTGGGGAAGGAGGGGTTGGATGCTGAGCTGAGTTTATGGGTCCATTTCAAGGCAGTGTGAAATCTGCCTCCTTGATTAAATCTGGCCACGAAAGTTTCACTTATAAAAACAACCCCCAGCAAGAAATTTATTTCCTAAGCCTCTTGCAAGACATGGGAAGGAAAATGGGGAGGGGGGGGGGGGTTGAGTTATTGTTTGGGGTCTTGTTTTGCAGTGGGGAGGGGCAGAGGGGAGGCTGGTGAATATTTTATGGTCGTGAATAATGCAGGAGGAGAGGCAGGGGGAAAAATAAGCTCATGTCACAAGGAAAGTGTTGACAGGGCTGCATTTCTTCTGGGTTGTTCATGTGCTGTGGAATACAAAGTAAGGAGCAAGCTTGATTTTGGGGGGGAGGCAGGAAGGCCCCAGTGTGTTTGTGCCCAAGCAAGCCTGTCCCTTTTCAGCACCTGGGAGGGCACCTGGTCCCTCATCCTGCAGTAACTGGGGAGCCCTGGCCATGCAGAAAACCCCTTGGAGGTCAGCCAGGAAGAGTCCCTTCTTCTACAGGAGCCAGGTCAGGCTGTTCTGCAGGGTCACCCTTCCAGGTGATGAGAAGCTGCTTCTCTGAACCTTGTTCCATTGGGACATTCCATCTATTTGTACCAAGCAGACAGCTGGGAGCCCTCAGTATTGCACCCCTGGGGGACTGACCCCCCTCTTGGAGCCCCCTGCTGTTGCCAGCTCTGACAGCTCCATCACAAGTCTCGTGGCACTTGGTTTTCTGCACCCCCAGGGATGGCAGGAGAGCAGGATCCCAAGCAAGCAGCACCTGCAGCTCCTGGGGGCACAGCCCTGCCCACGCCTGGGGGAAGACCCCAGGGGTCACCACACCAGAGATGTGAAGCAGTCACACTATTTGCCTTAGAATCACAGGCTGGTTTGGGTTGGAAAGGACCTTAAAGACCATCTAGTTGCCCCCTCCATGCCATTGGCAGGGACACCCAGCAGCCCAGGGTACTCCAAGCCCCATCCAACCTGCCCTTCAACACTGCCAGGGATGGGGCAGCCACAGCTTCCCTGAGCTATTTTCTCAGCCTCCCAAGGTTTCCCCCTGGCAGGATTTATCAGACTTTTCCAAGGATTTGAGGCCACCCCACAGCCATTTATGGAGCTCCAAGCCTTGGGGTCCCAGTCCTGGCCAGGTTATGACCAGCACTATTGAACCTCCAGCTCTCAGCACAGCCAGGCTTTGCTCATCCCTCTCAATACATCCATTGGAAAGCAAAATTCACAACAGTAATT
>NW_009953512.1:153992-168314 GCF_000747805.2 Chaetura pelagica | reverse complement strand
CCCCTGTCCTACTACAAAAGACACTGGTGTCACATCTACTTGTTGCAGTCCCATTAAAATACATCATATATGTATCATATATGTATATGTATGCTGTTTGTCTAATCCCAGGGCACAGCTGCTGCCCCTGTCCTGCAGCAGAAGACACTGGTGTCACATCTGCTTGTTGCAGTCCCATTAAAATATATCATATGTGGCTCCTTGTCCAACTCTGCCTTGCTCTGAAAACAGAAAAAGGTACTTGGAGCCCATTCCAAGTGTTGCAGTTTGACTAAATGGGGAAGGAAAAGGAGCATCCTATGCTCTGCTCTGCTCTCCAGGATCACCCAAAATGGGGAAGGAAGGACAGGAAACAGGGGAGGAGAAAGTCCAAAAGTAAAAGGCAATCACCTTCTTTTTAGCTCTCCAACACCAAAGAGGAATGAACATTTCAATCTAATAAAATATTAACTGGTTTTAACAAAAATCAGGGCTTCATAGTCAGAATTCCAAACTGAAACCAAGCAGAGAGGAGATTTCTTAGTGCACCCTGGAGAAGAGGGCAAGAGCTCCTTGAGGAAAAGCCTCACCACGACCTTCCCCAGCCAGGCAGCTCCTTGCAGCTGCTTCTACAGCTTCCAACAGCTCTCCTGGTCATTGCAGAACTGAATATCTTGAGTTCTGGCATCAATTCTTCACCTTCTTGTTGACACCTCACAGGGACATCCAGCAGCAGAACAAGCCTGGAGGCACCAGCTCTGATCCTTGGGCTGGTGTCTGCCAGTCCCCTGGCAGCAGGTGGGTTTGAAAGGGCCAGCAATGCTCCCACACTCAGTATCTTCATCTCCTGCAATTTCCTCCATGCAGCACTTGTACAGATGGTACAAGAACCACCCAGCCAGGTCTTGGAAGCTCCAGCCTAGTGGTTTAGTTGCAGGTCCACTCCAGCACCAAGAGCTTTCAAGATGGATGTTCAAGTGCTCCTGATACCCAGAGTGCTCCTTTGTGCAGCTGACTTTGTGCAGACATGCAGCATCAAGCTTTTTGCTGCCCCAGAGGAGGTCTCCAGTTCAGAGCTGGCAGCTGAGCTCAGCCACTGCTGCAACTGGCACTGGAAGCTGAACATTTCAAAACCAATTTCATGCATTTTCCACCTTCCCAGCGCCTGGGGGACGTGGGAGCTGAGCTCCTCCCTGACTGGGTGCCCAGTGGAACATGAGCCACATCCAGCCTCTGTGGGCCCTGCTCTCCACAGACTCTGCTGTGACCATCTGATAACATTGTCTGCAAGAGGGAAGACCTGCCAGGCTTAGACCTGGGGATCTGAAGTGTAAACCCTGCTGACATCTGCTCTTCCCTCTGCAGCCTGGCAGCAGAGCAAGGTTCTCATCAGGGAGCTGGACCTCCCCTGCTGGAGTCAAGATGCAATTTCATGCAAATGTGTCAGGGGCCCTGGATCTACCCATCCACCCAGGCTCTCCCTGTGAAAGAACAGTGCTCCAACACTCAGGGTGTACTGACCCCTTCACCAAAGCAGCTGCATGATTTGCAATCTAAGAAATCTAATCCAGCCTGGAGAAGGCTCCAGGGAGACCTGAGAGCACCTTCCAGTGCCTGAAGGGGCTCCAGGAAAGCTGGGGAGGGGCTTGGGACAAGGGCAGGGAGGGATGGGATGAGGGGGAAGGGTTTCCAGCTGGCAGAGGGAGCTGGAGATGAGATGTGAGGGAGAAATTCTGGGCTGTGAGGGTGGGGAGAGCCTGGCCCAGGTTGCCCAGGGAAGCTGTGGCTGCCCCATCCCTGGGGGTGTTGAAGGGCAGGTTGGATGGGGCTTGGAGCAGCCTGGACTGCTGGGAGGTGTCCCTGCCCATGCAGGGGGTTGGGACTGGGTGATCCACAAGGTCCCTTCCTACCCAAATCAGTCTAGGATTCTGTGAAACTCTTTTCTTGCAGGACTGCAAACACCCTGGCTCAACTTGGCCCTGGCTGCCAGACAGAAATGGTCCTAAAAGAAGCAAGAACAGAAGAAGGAAATTCTGCTCAAATGCTGAGAGCAGATGTTAAGGAAACATGGAATTAGGTATTTTCAGAAGAGCTGTCCCCAAGGTGGGCTTCCTCTTCTGTGGGGACTTTTTTGTAATCCAGAATGGGGTAGATTCCTTTCTCAGAAGGAGAAGATAAATCTTTCTAACATTCCTGCAGCAAGAGAGGGTACGGATGGAAAAACATTCTGAAACTGTTAAAATGTTTGGAAAATCAGGAATAAGAGCCTACACTTCCACTCCATGATTTGACTTGATGCTCACCAGATTTACAGGCTCCTGCTTCCCCTTGAGGTGCCCTGTGGGAAGGCTGAAGCCTTGAAACCCCCAGCAATCCCAGCACTTTGAAGCTTTGGAGATGAAGTTCCCAGAACTCCCAGAGCTGTGGCAAGGATTAAACAACCCTGGCTACCTCAGGTTCCTCTTCCACCACGTGGACCTTGGGTCCTCCCTGGGTTTGTGGGCTCCCAGCTCTTCCCAGACCTGGGTATAAGGATCATGGTGACTCCCCTGCTCAGGGCCATCCTTGTTCTTTTGGGGGAACATTTACAAGCTGGCTCGGGGTGACCTGTTGGTGTGGGCAGTGATGCCAGAGGGAGCTGCCAAGAGGTGAGGGGAGCAAACAAAGGAGAGCAAAAGGAAAGCTGCTCTCCTCCCAGCAGGGCTCCCAGCGAGGCCCAGCCCAGCCAGGCTGGGTGCAGGTGGCTTTTGAGCAGCTCAGAATCTGCCATTTGACCGTTTTGATTTAAATTCCACTTTCCATCCCCCCGCGTTTCAAGTCGGGTGCCTGGGCTTTTACAGCAGCAGTAATGAACCCGGAGTTCAAACAGCACATGGCCAGATCAAACCTTGCCAGGGTGGAATGTGTCCCACAAACCCAGAGCATGGCTGTTCATTCATTATTTCTGCCTTTACAGAGAGGTTTTACAAGCTGTTTATTTTCTGAGGCAGTGTTGGCAGACATGTGGCCGAGGGAGCAGCAATATCAGCTCAGTGGGATGTATTTGCTTAAACGGTTTATGGGGGGGTCTTTGCTTTTTCAAAGGGGGATAATTGAATGTAGGACACCCTGTGCTGCTGAGTGGTTTAACATGAAGCGTGAAACGGGCCCAGCTATGGTCCTGTCAGGCAGTTCCATCCTCTGGCCAGTCATTGGGAAGCCAGGCCCCCTCCTGGGGATGGTCTGGCTCTCAGGATGGGCAACTCACTCAGCATCTTCCCTGCCAAAGCATCAGCCCCAACCCAGCCCCTGCTGGACTTTGCTGGCCCCAAAAAGCCAAGCTGGGATGGGGGGGCCAGGTGAGCTCTGGGGATGGTCCCACTGCCACCAGGTGTGTTTGTGCTCGACTGACACGGGTGGAGTTCACAGCACAGAGTGGGGACAAAGTGGCGCTTAAACGGTTTATGGGGGGGGTCTTTGCTTTTTCAAAGGGGGATAATTGAATGTAGGACACCCTGTGCTGCTGAGTGGTTTAACATGAAGCGTGAAACGGGCCCAGCTATGGTCCTGTCAGGCAGTTCCATCCTCTGGCCAGTCATTGGGAAGCCAGGCCCCCTCCTGGGGATGGTCTGGCTCTCAGGATGGGCAACTCACTCAGCATCCTCCCTGCCAAAGCACCAGCCCCAACCCAGCCCCTGCTGGGACTTTGCTGGCCCCAAAAAGCCAAGCTGGGATGGGGGGGCCAGGTGAGCTCTGGGGATGGTCCCACTGCCACCAGGTGTGTTTGTGCTCGACTGACACGGGTGGAGTTCACAGCACAGAGTGGGGACAAAGTGGCTGAAGGGGCCTGAGCCTCTAGGGAGGTGTCACAAAACAGGACTGAGTCTGAAAAGAAGGGATTGTCCACCCAGACCCAACAATGCTCCTCAGCCTTCTCCTCTCCAGGCTGAACAGCCCCAGCTCTCTCAGCCTTCCCTCATCAGGGAGATGCTCCAACCCCCCCAGTCAGCTTTGTTGCCCTCCCTGGACTCTCTCCAGCAGTTCCCTGTCTCTCTTGAACTGGGGAGCCCAGAACTGGTCCCAGTTCTCCAGCTGTGGCCTCACCAGGGCAGAGCAGGGGGGGAGAATGACCTCCCTCAACCTGCTGGCCACACTTTTCCTTGTGCATTTCACCCCAGACTTTTTGTGAGAAGATAAAGACATCTCTCCAGGGACACTCACCTTTTTTGCAATGTAGCACATTTGCTCAGCAGGCAGGTAGTCAAAGGGGAAGATGAACCTCCAGTTGAAGTTGCCCTCTCCTCCCATAGACCTGTAGTGCACATCTGTCTTCTGCCTGTTCTCCTCGTGGCCAAGCAGCCAGCTGCAAAACACACACGTGTTGCATGAAGAGCTGGAAACACACCAAGAGTTTTGGGGCTCACCTGATGGCACAGAGGCCATGAGCAGGCAAGAAAATGTCTCTCATCCCTGAGGATGCCTTGGGCTGCTGTCTGGGGGGGTAACCTGGAGCTTGTAGGAGACTTGAGAGGGAATGCAACAGTCCCTGCAGCACTGAGACAGGGAGCAGTGCTGGGAAGAGCAGCCTGAGGAGCTCTGCAACCTCTTCTCCTTCCCCAGAGTTTTATGGATGTTTTAAAGACTCAACAGGGCCTTAAGCTCTGGCTCCAAGTTGTCACTTGGAGCTTCAGCTCCACACATCAGCTTCTCACCTGCCCCAGTGGGAGCTCCTTCCCCTTTGCAGTCGCCTCAAGAAACTGACCTTGTACTTGGCCCACAAAGCCAGTCCTCAAGGTGAGGCAACCACTCTAAAAGACAAAAATGCTTTTTTTTCCCCCCCCACCCCCTCTATTCTCTGTTGGTTTCTCCAAGATCATTAAATGGAAATCCCAAATGGCCAAAAAATTCTTTCCCAGGAATTTCCCAGGGTGGCCAGACCCTGGTGTGCTCAGGGTGGTCCCACCTGCTCCCTCAGAGACAGGTCCTTGTAGCACAGTTCCCTTCCTGGCCTAAAAACCCTTGCTGTGCTCACCCCTCAACCAGCCCAGGGACAACCAGAAAACCTTCCATAACAGCTACTTTTTTCCAGCTGTGAGTTTTGCAACAGTCAGGTTTTCATTCTGCCCTCCTTCCCTGTCCAAGATTTTTTAGTCTTCAGCAATCAAGGGAACAAAACAAAGCCCAGCAACACATCCATTTGTGTGTCTGGAGCCCTCCTGGAGGAAAGCCAGAAAATTCAGGGAGAACCTCTAATGAAAACAATTATCTCCTTTGATTGTTTTCCAGTCAAATTGAAAATGAGCTCCCTTTTCTTTTTTTTTTCCCAACTACCCAAATGGTTCCCTCTTCTCCAGAGCCTGAGAGGAGCCCATGACCTGCCCCCAAAC
Source organism: Chaetura pelagica (assembly GCF_000747805.2). NCBI lineage: Eukaryota > Metazoa > Chordata > Aves > Apodiformes > Apodidae > Chaetura > Chaetura pelagica. The sequence continues at coordinate 162,969 of NW_009953512.1, read as the reverse complement.
CTGCTGGGGGACACAGGGAAGGGAGGTCTACTCCAGCTCATCCCACAGTCCACATCCCAGGCACATGTGCTCCATGGGCAGCTGGGGGGCAGTGGGAGCTGTGTGAGGAGGTCACACTGATGCTCCAGTTGTGGCTGGAGTGTTGGATTTGATGTGACAGGATGAGAATGGGAAGCCTGGGTGTTCATCCTCATCCTCCAGAGCTTGGCAGGGACCTCCAGAGGATGCAGGGTGAGCGCCCTCTCCTTGCAGGCAAACAAAAGGACAAAGATGTGGTTGGATCTGGATGCCCCTGAGGCAGATTTTTGGTTTCTTCTTACAGGATTTACCCTCCCCACCGCGGGAGGGAGATGCCAGGAATCAAAAGGATTCAAGTCACAGCAGCCCAGAATGGAAAACATCAGGTGGGAATGGCCATGGTGCCCAAGCAAAGGCCCAGCTTGCCCAGCATCCTGCCTCTGCCCTGGGCCAAGAGCAGCTGCCCAGGGAGGTGCAAGGGACTGGGGCAAACACCACATCACACCTTCCCATCACTCCTCTCCAAACTCCAGTTAAGTTGCAGGCCAGAGATTCCCTGAGCAATCAATAATGGTTTTGTATTTGACAGGGCTGGGTTGATTTGTAGCCCGTTGATTCATCCAGGATTCCTTAAATCCATGTGACTTCAGGTACCTACAATATCCAATATCCAATGGTACCTACAATATCCAAAGTGGGTTCTTAAACCTAAGAGGCAACTTTGCTCTCAAAACTCACACACTTCCCCCTTCGTTCAGCACAAGGTTTTGGAGGACCTAGGTCATCCCAAAAGGGGATGCAAAAGTTTGAATGATGACAAATATCATCACATAAATCTTAGTGGAGGTTGGTTGGAAGAGGAGTCTGGAAACATCTGGACCAGCTGGCTCAGAGCAGCACTGCCTCTGCCTGGGAACACCTTGAAAAACCTGCAAGGTGATGAGGGAAAACCTCCCACCTCCTGTGTGACCAGGTTCAGGGTTGGTCCTTCTTCCTGGTGAAGTAAAACTTTTTATTGGGAATTTCACTATAAAAAGAACACAAAAATATCCTCCCTCTAGGACAGTGACAGAGAGGGCTCCTAACAAAAAAAAAACATCTTCAGTTCCTAATGAAGATGATGTCCCTGCACTGACACTGTTTCTTCTGCCTGCAGCATGAGGCTTTAGGAAGGGGAGGTCTCTGCACTCAGCCTTGCAGAACCTCAACTTGGCTCAGATCCCTTCATGCTCCTGCAAGACTTATCAGTAAATACCTGATTAAATTAAATACAATTAACAGCAACTGCCCTCAGGCAGAACAGAAAAGCTCCTATTTCATTTTCCTGCCTGACCACAATAATTAACATATTGTGTAGAAGATAATATCCAATAGATGGAGATTCCAGCTCTGGCCTTGCCCAGTGGGTAAAGTGGAGAATAAATTGGGAACATCCTTCTCAGAGCAGCACTGTGAGACCTTCTGAAGGAATATCCCAGGTAAAAGCTCCTTCTCCCTTGAGTTCACCCCAAGGCAGGCACCAGCTCCTGCTCAGGGTGGGTGGAAGGAACAGTCCCCACCAAAGCAACACGTGGTGGTGAAGGTCACTTTGCCCACAGGATCCACTGCCTGTGGGGCAGATGCTTCAGCACCAGGAGGACCATTCCCTCCCCTCCCAGTGGGGTTATTCAGACCTTCCCCAGGGATGCAGCCAATTGCAGGGGGGTGGGGGGGGAGAAGTAGGGAAGCTGAGCAAGATTTTTAACTCATTGAGAGCACTGTGAGATTATTTCCCTGGTCACTGGGGATGCTAAAAAGCCAGGAGAGGAGCATCAGCAAGGCCAGTAACACCCTGCAAGCACGATGGTGTCCCAGCCCCAGGGAGCCCAGAGCAGCTTAGCTGGAGCTGATAACAATGCACTTGATGTGAATACCAGGTAAGCAGCGTGCATGCTGGATTTACAGGAGGAAAATTGGGGTTGTAAAAAAGGGATTTACAGTCTGTTTCAAAATCCTACCTCTTCCTGTCCATAAACCCAAGGAACGCACAAAATAAGTGAGTCCCTTGGCTGGGACTGCACCATTTTACACAAGATAAAATGTAAATGGAGTCAGGCAGAGCAGGGAACGTGCCAGAGGAGTTACTGCTGGTTGCCACATTTTTGTGTGTTCCAAGGAAAAAAGGGAATTCCAAAAAAAGCAGCCATGCAAACAAGCCAACCCCTGTACATGGAACAAGCCCAGGGCTGTCGGGGGAGAGGAGCTGGGAAGGAGCCAGCAGGGGAGATCACAGAACTCCAGACTGGTTTTGGTTGGAAGGGACCTTAGAGGTCACTTAGTCCCAACTGCCCTGCGTGGGCAGGGACACCTCCCAGCAGCCCAGGCTGCTCCAAGCCCCATCCAACCTGCCCTTCAACACTGCCAGGGATGGGGCAGCCACAGCTTCCCTGGGCAACCTGGGCCAGGCTCTCACCACCCTCACAGGGCAGAATTCCTCCCTCACATCTCAGCTCCATCTCCCTCTGCCAGTTCAAAGCTGTTCCCCCTCATCCCATCCCTCCCTCCCCTTTGTCCCAAGTCCCTCCCCAGCTTTCCTGGAGCCCCTTCAGGCACTGGAAGCTGCTCTAAGGTCTCCCTGGAGCCTTCTCTTCTCCAGGCTGAACACCCCAACTCTCCCAGCCTGTCCCCAGGGCAGAGCTGCTCCAGCCCAAGGATCATCTCCATGTCTCCCTCTGGGGCTCATCCAGGTTGCAGATGACTTGGCCCTCTCTCCACTGGCCAGGCTGCTCCCCCATGGCTTATCTCTCTAAAAGCAGATATTGTCACACAACCATCAGAGACATAAAGAAAAACTTGACAGGGTGAAGCAGTTGGGAGCCCAGCAGTGTCTGCCAAGAAGCTGGATCCACCTCTGGAGAGGTGTGAATGGCCCTACCAGAGCAATGCTGATGCCAGGGCTGTGTTAGCCCCGTCCCTGGTGCTCTGGCACCTCCAGGCTGTGGTGCTCAGGGGAGGCAGGAGGGAAGCAGCTCACCCTTTGACGTAGATGTCACTCATTTTCTCCCCAGTGATGCTGAGGTCATCCAGGATGACGTCCTTGGTGTTCCAGACGATGCAGCGCAAGTAGAACCTGGAAACACAAGTGACATGAGAGGGTGGAAGCTTCACCCAGAGCCCACCTCAGCAGCCTGGCTGTGCTATTCAGCTGACATATAAGTCATCTTCCTCTGGAGATGGGCCCACATGGATGTTCCTCTGTGGGCAGGTGAATCCCTCCCCATCCGGCACCTCCGAGCCTTCTCCTCTCCCCTCAAACCCAGCAGGTGTTGACACCAGCAACTGCATCGAGTAGGAACCCAAAAAAACAAGTCACCTCTTGGCTTTGCGTGGTGTGATGTTGAACGGGGGGCCAGGCTGACCCAGAGACTTTGGAAACAGGTCCACCCACATCTGCAGCTTTCCCTGCATGGGAGGAAAGACACATGAAGTCAGGGGAGCCTCCTAACTGGGTTGCCCTCACCTCCTCAGCAAGTCCTGGCAGTGGAGAGAGGAAATATCAAGTGCTCCAGTGTCCCTTAGTTGAAAGCTAAGGTTCCCTTAATGGAAAACTGTCATTAAATATTAAATTTAAATTATTTTAGTGATTACTGCCTATACATTAATGATTTGTGACGTAGAAGAGTTTGGTCTGGGTAAGCTGAAGGTGCACCCTGGCTTTGCTCTCCATGGCTGATTATCTCTACAGAGGATCCATGGAAGATGCTGGAGGAGCAAACAGCTCATTTGTTTTCCATGGTGTCACCAGTTGTCACCAGCTTTATGGCTGGTTTATGGGTTTCTGACCATGGGAATGGAGGATGGGATGAGATGAGGAGAACCTCATTCCACTTTCACAAAGTCCTTCCAGGGACAGAGCAGAAGAAATGCTGCTGAAATCTCAGGGGAGGTGGTTTCAGGTGGTCCCTTTTACTGTAAAACACCAATGGGTGCCAATAAAACATTTTATTGGGCAGTTTCAGGGGCTAAAGGGGGGGAAAAAAAGGGCATCGTTTGACAATCAGCCCACCCCAGAGGCTTTGTGGTTTGTTGCTTTTTGGCAAGAAAATCTTCTATCTCAGCAGAAAACTTTAAAAAGCCCAACCTGGCTCCTAGCTCAGAACAAACAGCCCCACAGAGCCAGACTGTTCCCTGGCCTTGCAGAGGGTCTGAGCCATATTTTTGGGAACTGTCCTAAATGCAACACATGCTGAGTCACACAGCATCACCCTGGGCCCTGCACCCTCTGGTTGGAAGCACCAGGGCAGGCTGCTCTGCCCATCAGATGGACAAAGTGCCCTTCCTAGTCTCCATGGCTGGTCCAACAAGACCATGACACCTGTAGGGACAGCCCAGAGCCACTTACCAACTGCTGGCAGCCACCTCTTGCCTCTGATCACTATTTCCTTTGGGTGAATAAGCATGAAAAGGTGTTTGAGCAAAGGCCAGTGCCCTTAGTTTTGCTACCAGCTCTCCTGTCCCACTACTGGAGAGGTCCTCTGGCTAAAAAGGAGCCACAGAAGGGTTGGTGGTGCAGAGCAGGGGCGGGTAAGGCAGGTAAGGCCTTGGTAAGGCAGGAGGGATAGGTAGGACAGGTGACAATTCATCATTTTGTTCTTCAGAAAGCAGCCTGTTTTGATCCAGGCACACAAACAACCCGGAGATGTTCATCAGGGAAAAGGGCTTGGGCTAAATGCAGAGACCTGGGTTTTTGGCTGGGTTTGGGTGGAAGCCCCTTGGGTTTTCATTGGGCTTGGAAACATCCAGCCTGCAACAGAGCTGCCACTTCCCACCTCTGAGGGGAAGGCTGATGCTGCTGTTCCCTGGCCTTGCAGAGGGTCTGAGCCATATTTTTGGGAACTGTCCTAAATGCAACACATGCTGAGTCACACAGCATCACCCTGGGCCCTGCACCCTCTGGTTGGAAGCACCAGGGCAGGCTGCTCTGCCCATCAGATGGACAAAGTGCCCTTCCTAGTCTCCATGGCTGGTCCAACAAGACCATGACACCTGTAGGGACAGCCCAGAGCCACTTACCAACTGCTGGCAGCCACCTCTTGCCTCTGATCACTATTTCCTTTGGGTGAATAAGCATGAAAAGGTGTTTGAGCAAAGGCCAGTGCCCTTAGTTTTGCTACCAGCTCTCCTGTCCCACTACTGGAGAGGTCCTCTGGCTAAAAAGGAGCCACAGAAGGGTTGGTGGTGCAGAGCAGGGGCTGGTAAGGCAGGTAAGGCCTTGGTAAGGCAGGAGGGATAGGTAGGACAGGTGACAATTCATCATTTTGTTCTTCAGAAAGCAGCCTGTTTTGATCCAGGCACACAAACAACCCGGAGATGTTCATCAGGGAAAAGGGCTTGGGCTAAATGCAGAGACCTGGGTTTTTGGCTGGGTTTGGGTGGAAGCCCCTTGGGTTTTCATTGGGCTTGGAAACATCCAGCCTGCAGCTGAGCTGCCACTTCCCACCTCTGAGGGGAAGGCTGATGCTGCAGACATCCCCTGCTGCCTTGCCAGAGGAGCCACTGCTGGCACAGAAGGATCCTGCACGCTTGGGTCAGCCGTGGCTTTCCCACCAGGGGAAAATCATCATAACAATCCTTGTGAAGAAAACGAGCCCGGGAGGCTGAAACCAACCTCCCCAGCACCCTGAGCCAAGCAGCCAGCAAGCTGAGCTCCAGGCACTGCTCTGCCCTGCCCTCTGAGCTGCCTCCCCTCCCTGGGAACAGCCCATCTCTGGGGGCTGGGGTGCCCAGCACAGCCCCACAGCCAGCCAGCACCCCATCACCAGGGGATGATGCTCCTGGACACGTCCCATCACCCACCTGCTCGATCTCTGGCTGGAGAGGGCTGTAAAGGGCTCTTGTCTCCACGTGCTCAGGCACCAGCCCCTGCTTCCTCAGCACAGCCAGGGCGAGACGCTCCTCCACGGGCCCCAGGTGGGGGTTGAGGGGCTTCCCATCCTCTGCCAGAGAGCAAAGAGCAAAGAGCAGCGTCACGGCCGGGGGGAAAGGGCCTGGGGGTGCAGCTGGGTGTGATGGTGGGCAGGGAGGCCACCAGCATCCCGGCTGGGTCAGTTCTGGGCCCCTCAGGACAGGAAGGACATGGAGGGGCTGGAGCGTGTCCAGGGAAGGGCAGGGGAGCTGGGGAAGGGGCTGGAGCACAAGGGTGAGCAGGAGCAGCTGAGGGAGCTGGGGGTGTCCAGCCTGGAGCAAAGGAGCTGAGGGGAGACCTGCTGGCTCTGCAGCTGCTGAGAGGAGGGTGGAGCCAGGGGGGTCGGGCTCTGCTCCCCAGGAACAAGCCCTGGGACAAGAGGGAACGGCCTCAAGTTGTGCCAGGGGAGGTGGAGGTTGGATCTGGGGAACAATTCCTGCCTGGCAAGGGGTGTCAGGGCCTGGCCCAGGCTGCCCAGGGCAGGGGGGGAGTCCCCATCCCTGGGGGGGTTTCCAAGCCCTGCGGATGGTGCTGAGGGACGTGGGGCAGTGGGGACTGGGCAGGGCTGGGGGAACTGATGGACTCAATAATGTTAAAGGTCTTTTCCAAACAAAACCATTCTACGATTCTGTTCCACCACAAACCTTCTGGGACACAGGACAACCCACTCCCAGTCTGACACGTGGGAAAACCACCATGTCATGGGACAGGAACCTGTGGGGTCCCATGCAAGTCCCCCTCACATCACAGAAAGTGACACAATCCAAGGACCAAATTGAAGCACACAGAAAGAAGAGCCCAGTCTTTGATCCTGCTCAAGGGCTCAGGCCTCTTTAAATCACAGGAGTTGGGGGCTGCAGGGTCCCCAGCAGCCTTGCAGCCCTTGCTTCTGCTCTGCTGCCATTTCCACCACCAGCAGAGGTTCATCTAATGTGTGACCAAAGCTCTTCAGGGTGAGGAGATGACAGGCCCTGCTCTGGCACAGTTTGTGATGTGGGATATTGTTCAATCTCTTCAGCTGGACAGGGAGGAGTGAGTGGGAATGAGCTTCCTACAGGGTCCCACTTCTTCTCTGTTGGGTTGGGGATGAAGGATAGAGATGAGAGGAAGAGGATGGCCATGCAGGCACCACCAGCACAGCTGGATGGCTGGTCCTAGGCCATTCTCTGGTCCTCACTGCTCCCACTGGGCTAATTTTGGTCTTTCATCAGGTGAACCAGCACAGAGGAGCTGCAGCAAACACCGAGATGTCCATGAGGAGACCTGAAACCATCTCCACCTCCTCAGCCCCACTCCACAACAAACCCTCTGCAGGTAGGTGAGGCAAGACCTGCCAACAGTGGACATCTTGGCCTTCTGTGCCCCAGCATTCAGCAACCCTCTGATCTCCATCCAGGTACGGACAAAATGACCAACCTGGCCCTGGATGAGCCTTCTCCTGCCTCCCTCTCCTCCATGCCATGCTGGGGCTGGTGCAGGACATCACCCCAAGGCACTGCCCTTCAGCCACAGCATTTTAGGGCCCTGCACCTTCCAGCACCTTTGAAATGAAACACGCTCCATAAATATTCTCACAGCTCTGCAGCCTCCAGGTGATACATCCCAGCTCCTTTCTGGGCAGTGTCTTGAAGTGGTTTAAACTTCAGCCATATGGGCTGTTCCCTCAGCACTGGGAACCTGGTGTGTCTGTCCGTGTGTGTGTGCACAGGAAAAAGCAAAAGCCCCTCTCAGCAAACAAGAAATGTGGGGGTTATGGAACAATGTGGGTGCAGAGCTTGTAAAAGCCCTGCTCTCGTGTTTAACAGCTTCACTTCATCCCAGCAGGTTGGGATCTGAGGTGGCCCCGCCAGCACAGCTGGTTGCCAGATCTGCAGATCTCCTCCAGGTCGAGCACCAGGCTTTGTTCTGCTCTCTGAACACATGGCCATGAAAGCAGAGGAAGGTGAAAGGCAGGGGCTGGGAGAGGGGGGAAGACCCTGCTTGGTTTAACACCTTTGCAGCCCTGCCTGAGAACCTTTTGCACAACAAGAGGCTGCAAAGGAGCCTTCCCTTCCCGCAGCTCCTCCTAAGGGGAAAAGCAGGAATTTATGCCTTAATTCCCAAGAGCAGGGAGGGGGGTGAGCCCTGCCTTGGGCCTTGTCTCCTGCCTCTGCAGACCAAGTCCCCCTTCGTGGGCTCTTAACACTGTCGTGGCCTTCATGAAGTCAAACTGGGCCATGCAAAGTGGGGTTTCAGCTCTTCCCCGGGCCCAAACCCCCTTTTCCATGCTTGACAGCAGAATTCTCTCCCAAAGGCAAACTTGTGCCACCAAGGATGGCAGCTGCACAGGCACAAGGGTGAGCAGGAGCAGCTGAGGGAGCTGGGGGTGTCCAGCCTGGAGCAAAGGAGCTGAGGGGAGACCTGCTGGCTCTGCAGCTGCTGAGAGGAGGTTGGAGCCAGGGGGGTCGGGCTCTGCTCCCCAGGAACAAGCCCTGGGACAAGAGGGAACGGCCTCAAGTTGTGCCAGGGGAGGTGGAGGTTGGATCTGGGGAACAATTCCTGCCTGGCAAGGGTTGTCAGGGCCTGGCCCAGGCTGCCCAGGGCAGGGGGGGAGTCCCCATCCCTGGAGGGGTTTCCAAGCCCTGGAGATGGTGCTGAGGGACGTGGGGCAGTGGGGCCTGGGCAGGGCTGGGGGAAGGGTTGGACTGGAGGATCTTCAAGGTCTTTTCCAACCAAAACCACTCTGTGACTCCAAGTTGCTGCCCAGGATATTGCAGGTGTCGGGGTTTTTTGGTACCCAGAAGAAAAGGCCTCCCCAGCACCCAGAGCTGGCAGGGGCAGGACGGGTGATGGTGCCTCCCTCTAGTGACTCCAGCCCCGAAAAGCAGAGGTGCAAACGGATCAACTGCTCCTCCAGCTGCTGCTGGAGCCTCCCTGGCTGCGCTGGGCTGTGCTGCTCCCAGCCTGCCTGCTGCTGGGCTGCTGCTGGGCTGCTGCTGGTTTGCTACTGGTTTGCTGCTGGTTTGCTACTGGGCT